>NW_028270159.1:70021698-70338517 GCF_037043375.1 Chiloscyllium plagiosum | reverse complement strand
TGTGTGTTTGTGTCCCTCCCTCGCTGTGTGTGCGTGTCCCTCCCTCGCTGTGTGTGCGTGTCCCTCCCTCGCTGTGTGTATGTCCCTCCCTCGCTGTGTGTGTGTGTCGCTCCCTCGCTGTCTGTGTCTGTCCCTCCCTCACTGTGTGTGAGTGTCCCTCCCTCGCTGTGTGTGCGTGTGCCTCCCTCGCTGTGTGTGCGTGTCCCTCCCTCGCTGTGTGTGTGTGTCCCTCCCACGCTGTGTGTGTGTGTCCCTCCCTCGCTGTGTGTGTGTGTCCCTCCCTCGCTGTGTGTGTGTGTCCCTCCCACGCTGTGTGTGTGTGTGTCCCTCCCTCGCTGTGTGTGTGTGTCCCTCCCTCGCTGTGTGTGCGTGTCCCACCCTCGCTGTGTGTGCGTGTCCCTCCCTCGCTGTGTGTGCGTGTCCCTCCCACGCTGTGTGTGTGGGTGTCCCTCCCACGCTGTGTGTGTGTGTGTGTCCCTCCCACGCTGTGTCTGTGTGTCCCTCACTCGCTATGTGTGTGTGTGTGCCTCCCTCGCTGTGTGTGTGTGTCCCTCCCACGCTGTGTGTGCGTGTGTCCCTCCCACGCTGTGTGTGTGTGTCCCTCCCTCGCTGTGTGTGTGTGTGTGTGTGTCCCTCCCTCGCTGTGTGTGTGTGCGTGTCCCTCCCTCGCTGTGTGCGTGTATGTGTGTGTCACTCCCTCGCTGTGTGTGTGTGTGTGTGTCCCTCCCTCGCTGTGTGTGTGTGTGTCCCTCCCTCGCTGTGTGTGTGTGTGTGTCCCTCCCACGCTGTGTTTGTGCGTGTCCCTCCTTCGCTGTGTGTGTGTGTGTCCCTCCCTCGCTTTGTGTGTGTGTGTGTCCCTCCCTCGCTGTGTGTGTGTGTGTCCCTCCCTCGCTGTGTGTGTGTGTGTGTCCCTCCCTCGCTGTGTGTGTGTGTCCCTCCCTCGCTGTGTGTGCGTGTCCCACCCTCGCTGTGTGTGCGTGTCCCTCCCTCGCTGTGTGTGCGTGTCCCTCCCACGCTGTGTGTGTGGGTGTCCCTCCCACGCTGTGTGTGTGTGTGTCCCTCCCACGCTGTGTCTGTGTGTCCCTCACTCGCTGTGGGTGTGTGTGTGCCTCCCTCGCTGTGTGTGTGTGTCCCTCCCACGCGTTGTGTGTGTCCCTCCCACGCAGTGTGTGTGTGTCCCTCCCTCGCTGTGTGTGTGTGTGCGTGTGTCCCTCCCTCGTTGTGTGTGCGGGTCCCTCCCTCGCTGTGTGTGTGTGTGTGTGTGTGTCCCTCCCTCGCTGTGTGTGTGTGCGTGTCCCTCCCTCGCTGTGTGTGCGTGTCCCTCTCTCGCTGTGTGCGTGTATGTGTGTGTCACTCCCTCGCTGTGTGTGTGTGTGTGTGTGTCTCCCTCGCTGTGTGTGTGTGTGTCCCTCCCTCGCTGTGTGTGTGTGTGTGTCCCTCCCACGCTGTGTTTGTGCGTGTCCCTCCTTCGCTGTGTGTGCGTGTGCCTCCCTCGGTGTGTGTGTGTGTCCCTCCCACGCTGTGTGTGTGTGTGTCCCTCCCTCGCTTTGTGTGTGTGTGTGTCCCTCCCTCGCTGTGTGTGTGTGTGTCCCTCCCTCGCTGTGTGTGTGTGTGTGTCCCTCCCTCGCTGTGTGTGTGTGTGTCCCTCCCACGCTGTGTGTGTGCGTGTCCCTCCCTCGCTGTGTGTGCGTGTCCCTCCCTCGCTGTGTGTGTGTGTGTGAGTCCCTCCCTCGCTGTGTGTGTGCGTGTCCCTCCCACGCTGTGTGTGTGTGTGTCCCTCCCTCGCTGTGTGTGCGTGTCCTTCCTTCGCTGTGTGTGTGTGTCCCTCCCTCGCTGTTTGTGCGTGTCCCTCCCTCGCTGTGTGTGTGTGTCCCTCCCTCGCTGTATGTGTGCGTGTCCCTCCCTCGCTGTGTGTGTGCGTGTCCCTCCCTCGCTGTTTGTGTATGTGTGTCCCTCCCTCGCTGTGTGTGTGTGCGTGTCCCTCCCTCGCTGTGTGTGTGCGTGTCCCTCCCTCGCTGTGTGTGTGTGTGTCCCTCCCTCGCTATGTGTGTGTGTGTATCCCTCCCTCGCTGTGTGTGTGTCCCTCCCTCGCTGTGTGTGTGTGTGTCCCTCCCTCGCTGTGTGTGTGTGTGTGTGTCCCTCCCTCGCTGTGTGTGTATGTGTGTGTGTCCCTCCCTCGCTGTGTTTGCGTGTCCCTCCCACGCTGTGTGTGTGTGTGTGTGTCCCTCCCTCGCTGTGTGTGTGTGTGTGTGTGTGTGCGTCCCTCCCTCGCTGTGTTTGCGTGTACTTCCCTCGCTGTGTGTGCGTGTCCCTCCCTCGCTGTGTGTGTGTGTCCCTCCCTCGCTGTGTGTGTGTGACCCTCCCTCGCTGTGTGCGTGTGACCCTCCCTCGCTGTGTGTGTGTCCCTCCCTCGCTGTGTGTGCGTGTCCCTCCCTCGCTGTGTGTGCGTGTCCCTCCCTCGCTCTGTGTGTGTGTGTGTGTGTCCCTCCCTCGCTGTGTGTGTGTGTGTCCCTCCCTCGCTGTGTGTGCGTGTCCCTCCCTCACTGTGTGTGTATGTCCCTCCCTCGCTGTGTGTGCGTGTCCCGACCTCGCTCTGTGTGTGTGTCCCTCCCTCGCTGTGTGTGCGTGTCCCTCCCTCGCTGTGAGTGTGTGACCCTCCCTCGCTGTGTGTGCGTGTCCCTCCCTCGCTGTGTGTGTGTGTGTTTGTGTCCCTCCCTCGCTGTGTGTGCGTGTCCCTCCCTCGCTGTGTGTGCGTGTCCCTCCCTCGCTGTGTGTGTGTGTCCCTCCCTCGCTGTGTGTGTGTGTCCCTCCCTCACTGTGTGTGCGTGTCCCTCCCTCGATGTGTGTGCGTGTCCCTCCCTTGCTGTGTTTGTGTGTCTCTCCCTCGCTGTGTGTGCGTGTCCCTTCCTCGCTGTGTGTGTGTGTCCCTCCCTCGCTGTGTGTGTGTGTCCCTCCCTCGCTGTGTGTGTGTGTGTCCCTCACACGCTGTGTGTGTGTGTGTCCCTCCCTCGCTGTGTGTGTGTGTCCCTCCCTCGCTGTGTGTGCGTGTCCCACCCTCGCTGTGTGTGCGTGTTCCTCCCTCGCTGTGTGTGCGTGTCACTCCCACGCTGTGTGTGTGGGTGTCCCTCCCACGCTGTGTGTGTGTGTGTCCCTCCCACGCTGTGTGTGTGTGTGTCCCTCCCACGCTGTGTGAGTGTGTGTCCCTCCCTCGCTCTGTGTGTGTGTGCGTGTGTCCCTCCCTCGCTGTGTGTGCGGGTCCCTCCCTCGCTGTGTGTGCGTGTCCCTCCCTCGCTGTGTGTGCGTGTCCCTCCCTCGCTGTGTGCGTGTGTGTGTGTGTCACTCCCTCGCTGTGTGTGTGTGTGTGTCCCTCCCTCGCTGTGTGTGTGTGTGTCCCTCCCACGCTGTGTGTGTGTGTGTCCCTCCCACGCTGTGTGTGTGCGTGTCCCTCCTTCGCTGTGTGTGCGTGTCCCTCCCTCGGTGTGTGTGTGTGTCCCTCCCACGCCGTGTGTGTGTGTGTCCCTCCCTCGCTGTGTGTGTGTGTGTGTCCCTCCCTCGCTGTGTGTGTGTGTGTCCCTCCCTCGCTGTGTGTGTGTGTGTGTGTGTCCCTCCCACGCTGTGTGTGTGTGTGTCCCTCCCTCGCTGTGTGTGTGTGTGTGTGTCCCTCCCTCGCTGTGTGTGTGTCCCTGCCTCGCTGTGTGTGTGTGTGTCCCTACCACGCTGTGTGTGTGTGTGTCCCTCCCTGGCTGTGGGTGTGTGTGTGTCCCTCCCTCGCTGTGTGTGTGTGTTTCCCTCCCACGCTGTGTGTGTGTGTGTCCCTCCCTGGCTGTGGGTGTGTGCGTGTCCCTCCCTTGCTGTGTGTGTGTGTGCGTGTCCCTCCCTCGCTGTGTGTGCGTGTCCCACCCTCGCTGTTTGTGTGTGTGTGTCCCTCCCTCGCTGTGTGTGCGTGTCCCTCGCTCGCTGTGTGTGCGTGTCCCTCCCTCGCTGTGTGTGTGTGTGTGTGTGTCCCTCCCTTGCTGTGTGTGTGTCCCTCCCTCGCTGTGTGTGCGTGTCCCTCCCTCGCTGTGTGTGCGTGTCCCTCCCTCACTGTGTGTGCGTGTCCCTCCCTCGCTGTGTGTGTGTGTCCCTCCCTCGCTGTGAGTGTGACCCTCACTCGCTGTGTGTGCGTGTCCCTCCCTCGCTGTGTGTGTGTGTGTTTGTGTCCCTCCCTCGCTGTGTGTGCGTGTCCCTCCCTCGCTGTGTGTGCGTGTCCGTCCCTCGCTGTGTGTATGTCCCTCCCTCGCTGTGTGTGTGTGTCGCTCCCTCGCTGTGTGTGTGTGTCCCTCCCTCACTGTGTGTGCGTGTCCCACCCTCGCTGTGTGTGCGTGTGCCTCCCTCGCTGTGTGTGCGTGTCCCTCCCTCGCTGTGTGTGTGTGTCCCTCCCACGCTGTGTGTGTGTGTCCCTCCCTCGCTGTGTGTGTGTGTCCCTCCCTCGCTGTGTGTGTGTGTCCCTCCCACGCTGTGTGTGTGTGTGTCCCTCCCTCGCTGTGTGTGTGTGTCCCTCCCTCGCTGTGTGTGCGTGTCCCACCCTCGCTGTGTGTGCGTGTCCCTCCCTCGCTGTGTGTGCGTGTCCCTCCCACGCTGTGTGTGTGGGTGTCCCTCCCACGCTGTGTCTGTGTGTCCCTCACTCGCTGTGTGTGTGTGTGTGCCTCCCTCGCTGTGTGTGTGTGTCCCTCCCACGCTGTGTGTGTGTGTGTCCCTCCCACGCTGTGTGTGTGTGTCCCTCCCTCGCTGTGTGTGTGTGTGCGTGTGTCCCTCCCTCGTTGTGTGTGCGGGTCCCTCCCTCGCTGTGTGTGTGTGTGTGTGTGTGTGTGTGTCCCTCCCTCGCTGTGTGTGTGTGTGTGTCCCTCCCTCGCTGTGTGTGCGTGTCCCTCCCTCGCTGTGTGCGTGTATGTGTGTGTCACTCCCTCGCTGTGTGTGTGTGTGTGTGTCCCTCCCTCGCTGTGTGTGTGTGTGTCCCTCCCTCGCTGTGTGTGTGTGTGTGTCCCTCCCACGCTGTGTTTGTGCGTGTCCCTCCTTCGCTGTGTGTGTGTGTGTCCCTCCCTCGCTTTGTGTGTGTGTGTGTCCCTCCCTCGCTGTGTGTGTGTGTGTCCCTCCCTCGCTGTGTGTGTGTGTGTGTCCCTCCATCGCTGTGTGTGTGTGTCCCTCCCTCGCTGTGTGTGCGTGTCCCACCCTCGCTGTGTGTGCGTGTCCCTCCCTCGCTGTGTGTGCGTGTCCCTCCCACGCTGTGTGTGTGGGTGTCCCTCCCACGCTGTGTGTGTGTGTGTCCCTCCCACGCTGTGTCTGTGTGTCCCTCACTCGCTGTGTGTGTGTGTGTGCCTCCCTCGCTGTGTGTGTGTGTCCCTCCCACGCTGTGTGTGTGTGTGTCCCTCCCACGCTGTGTGTGTGTGTCCCTCCCTCGCTGTGTGTGTGTGTGCGTGTGTCCCTCCCTCGTTGTGTGTGCGGGTCCCTCCCTCGCTGTGTGTGTGTGTGTGTTTGTCCCTCCCTCGCTGTGTGTGTGTGCGTGTCCCTCCCTCGCTGTGTGTGCGTGTCCCTCCCTCGCTGTGTGCGTGTATGTGTGTGTCACTCCCTCGCTGTGTGTGTGTGTGCGTGTCCCTCCCTCGCTGTGTGTGTGTGTGTGTCCCTCCCTCGCTGTGTGTGTGTGTGTGTCCCTCCCACGCTGTGTTTGTGCGTGTCCCTCCTTCGCTGTGTGTGCGTGTGCCTCCCTCGGTGTGTGTGTTTGTCCCTCCCACGCTGTGTGTGTGTGTGTCCCTCCCTCGCTTTGTGTGTGTGTGTGTCCCTCCCTCGCTGTGTGTGTGTGTGTCCCTCCCTCGCTGTGTGTGTGTGTCCCTCCCTCGCTGTGTGTGTGTGTGTCCCTCCCACGCTGTGTGTGTGCGTGTCCCTCCCTCGCTGTGTGTGCGTGTCCCTCCCTCGCTGTGTGTGTGCGTGTCCCTCCCTCGCTGTGTGTGTGCGGGTCCCTCCCACGCTGTGTGTGTGCGTGTCCCTCCCTCGCTGTGTGTGCGTGTCCTTCCTTCGCTGTGTGTGTGTGTCCCTCCCTCGCTGTTTGTGTGTGTGTGTCCCTCCCTCGCTGTGTGTGCGTGTCCCTCCCTCGCTGTGTGTGCGTGTCCCTCCCTCGCTGTGTGTGTGCGTGTCCCTCCCTCGCTGTGTGTGTGCGTGTCCCTCCCTCGCTGTGTGTGTGTGTGTCCCTCCCTCGCTGTGTGTGTGTGTGTATCCCTCCCTCGCTGTGTGTGTGTGTCCCTCCCTCGCTGTGTGTGTGTGTGTCCCTCCCTCGCTGTGTGTGTGTGTGTGTGTCCCTCCCTCGCTGTGTGTGTATGTGTGTGTGTCCCTCCCTCGCTGTGTTTGCGTGTCCCTCCCTCGCTGTGTGTGTGTGTGTGTGTCCCTCCCTCGCTGTGTGTGTGTGTGTGTGCGTCCCTCCCTCGCTGTGTTTGCGTGTCCCTCCCTCGCTGTGTGTGCGTGTCCCTCCCTCGCTGTGTGTGTGTGTCCCTCCCTCGCTGTGTGTGTGTGACCCTCCCTCGCTGTGTGCGTGTGACCCTCCCTCGCTGAGTGTGTGTCCCTCCCTCGCTGTGTGTGCGTGTCCCTCCCTCGCTGTGTGTGCGTGTCCCTCCCTCGCTCTGTGTGTGTGTGTGTGTCCCTCCCTCGCTGTGTGTGTGTGTGTGTGTGTCCCTCCCTCGCTGTGTGTGCGTGTCCCTCCCTCGCTGTGTGTGCGTGTCCCTCCCTCACTGTGTGTGTATGTCCCTCCCTCGCTGTGTGTGCCTGTCCCGACCTCGCTCTGTGTGTGTGTCCTTCCCTCGCTGTGTGTGCGTGTCGCTCCCTCGGTGTGAGTGTGTGACACTCCCTCGCTGTGTGTGCGTGTCCCTCCCTCGCTGTGTGTGTGTGTGTTTGTGTCCCTCCCTCGCTGTGTGTGCGTGTCCCTCCCTCGCTGTGTGTGCGTGTCCCTCCCTCGCTGTGTGTGTGTGTCCCTCCCTCGCTGTGTGTGTGTGTCCCTCCCTCACTGTGTGTGCGTGTCCCTCCCTCGATGTGTGTGCGTGTCCCTCCCTTGCTGTGTTTGTGTGTCCCTCCCTCGCTGTGTGTGCGTGTCCCTTCCTCGCTGTGTGTGTGTGTCCCTCCCACGCTGTGTGTGTGTGTCCCTCCCTCGCTGTGTGTGTGTGTCCCTCCCTCGCTGTGTGTGTGTGTGTCCCTCCCACGCTGTGTGTGTGTGTGTCCCTCCCTCGCTGTGTGTGTGTGTCCCTCCCTCGCTGTGTGTGCGAGTCCCACCCTCGCTGTGTGTGCGTGTGTGTCCCTCCCTCGCTGTGTGTGTGTGTCCCTCCCTCGCTGTGTGTGCGTGTCCCACCCTCGCTGTGTGTGCGTGTCCCTCCCTCGCTGTGTGTGCGTGTCCCTCCCACGCTGTGTGTGTGTGTGTCCCTCCCACGCTGTGTGTGTGTGTGTCCCTCCCACGCTGTGTCTGTGTGTCCCTCACTCGCTGTGTGTGTGTGTGTGTGCCTCCCTCGCTGTGTGTGTGTGTCCCTCCCACGCTGTGTGTGTGTGTGTCCCTCCCACGCTGTGTGTGTGTGTCCCTCCCTCGCTGTGTGTGTGTGTGCGTGAGTCCCTCCCTCGTTGTGTGTGCGGGTCCCTCCCTCGCTGTGTGTGTGTGTGTGTGTGTCCCTCCCTCGCTGTGTGTGTGTGCGTGTCCCTCCCTCGCTGTGTGTGCGTGTCCCTCCCTCGCTGTGTGCGTGTATGTGTGTGTCACTCCCTCGCTGTGTGTGTGTGTGTGTGTCCCTCCCTCGCTGTGTGTGTGTGTGTCCCTCCCTCGCTGTGTGTGTGTGTGTGTCCCTCCCACGCTGTGTTTGTGCGTGTCCCTCCTTCGCTGTGTGTGCGTGTGCCTCCCTCGGTGTGTGTGTGTGTCCCTCCCACGCTGTGTGTGTGTGTGTCCCTCCCTCGCTTTGTGTGTGTGTGTGTCCCTCCCTCGCTGTGTGTGTGTGTGTGTCCCTACCTCGCTGTGTGTGTGTGTGTCCCTCCCACGCTGTGTGTGTGCGTGTCCCTCCCTCGCTGTGTGTGCGTGTCCCTCCCTCGCTGTGTGTGTGCGTGTCCCTCCCTCGCTGTGTGTGTGCGTATCCCTCCCACGCTGTGTGTGTGCGTGTCCCTCCCTCGCTGTGTGTGCGTGTCCTTCCTTCTCTGTGTGTATGTCCCTCCCTCGCTGTTTGTGTGTGTGTGTCCCTCCCTCGCTGTGTGTGCGTGTCCCTCCCTCGCTGTGTGTGCGTGTCCCTCCCTCGCTGTGTGTGTGTGTGTCCCTCCCTCGCTGTGTGTGTGTGTGTATCCCTCCCTCGCTGTGTGTGTGTGTCCCTCCCTCGCTGTGTGTGTGTGTGTGTGTCCCTCCCTCGCTGTGTGTGTATGTGTGTGTGTCCCTCCCTCGCTGTATTTGCGTATCCCTCCCTCGCTGTGTGTGTGTGTGTGTGTCCCTCCCTCGCTGTGTGTGTGTGTGTGTGTGTGTGCGTCCCTCCCTCGCTGAGTTTGCGTGACCCTCCCTCGCTGTGTGTGCGTGTCCCTCCCTCGCTGTGTGTGTGTGTCCCTCCCTCGCTGTGTGTGTGACCCTCCCTCGCTGTGTGCGTGTGACCCTCCCTCGCTGTGTGTGTGTCCCTCCCTCGCTGTGTGTGCGTGTCCCTCCCTCGCTGTGTGTGCGTGTCCCTCCCTCGCTCTGTGTGTGTGTGTGTGTCCCTCCCTCGCTGTGTGTGTGTGTGTGTGTGTCCCTCCCTCGCTGTGTGTGCGTGTCCCTCCCTCGCTGTGTGTGCGTGTCCCTCCCTCACTGTGTGTGTATGTCCCTCCATCGCTGTGTGTGCCTGTCCCGACTTCGCTCTGTGTGTGTGTCCCTCCCTCGCTGTGTGTGCGTGTCCCTCCCTCGCTGTGAGTGTGTGACCCTCCCTCGCTGTGTGTGCGTGTCCCTCCCTCGCTGTGTGTGTGTGTGTTTGTGTCCCTCCCTCGCTGTGTGTGCGTGTCCCTCCCTCGCTGTGTGTGCGTGTCCCTCCCTCGCTGTGTGTGTGTGTCCCTCCCTCGCTGTGTGTGTGTGTCCCTCCCTCGCTGTGTGTGTGTGTCCCTCCCTCACTGTGTGTGCGTGTCCCTCCCTCGCTGTGTGTGCGTGTCCCTTCCTCGCTGTGTGTGTCCCTCCCACGCTGTGTGTGTGTGTCCCTCCCTCGCTGTGTGTGTGTGTCCCTCCCTCGCTGTGTGTGTGTGTGTCCCTCCCACGCTGTGTGTGTGTGTGTCCCTCCCTCGCTGTGTGTGTGTGTCCCTCCCTCGCTGTGTGTGCGTGTCCCACCCTCGCTGTGTGTGCGTGTCCCTCCCTCGCTGTGTGTGCGTGTCCCTCCCACGCTGTGTGTGTGGGTGTCCCTCCCACGCTGTGTGTGTGTGTGTCCCTCCCACGCTGTGTGTGTGTGTGTCCCTCCCACGCTGTGTGAGTGTGTGTCCCTCCCTCGCTCTGTGTGTGTGTGCGTGTGTCCCTTCCTCGCTGTGTGTGCGGGTCCCTCCCTCGCAGTGTGTGCGTGTCCCTCCCTCGCTGTGTGTGCGTGTCCCTCCCTCGCTGTGTGCGTGTGTGTGTGTGTCACTCCCTCGCTGTGTGTGTGTGTGTGTCCCTCCCTTGCTGTGTGTGTGTGTGTCCCTCCGAAGCTGTGTGTGTGTGTGTCCCTCCCACGCTGTGTGTGTGCGTGTCCCTCCTTCGTTGTGTGTGCGTGTCCCTCCCTCGGTGTGTGTGTGTGTCCCTCCCACGCCGTGTGTGTGTGTGTCCCTCCCTCGCTGTGTGTGTGTGTGTGTCCCTCCCTCGCTGTGTGTGTGTGTGTCCCTCCCTCGCTGTGTGCGTGTGTGTGTGTCCCTCCCACGCTGTGTGTGTGTGTGTCCCTCCCTCGCTGTTTGTGTGTGTGTGTCCCTCCCTCGCTGTGTGTGTATCCCTCCCTCGCTGTGTGTGTGTGTGTCCCTACCACGCTGTGTGTGTGTGTGTCCCTCCCTCGCTGTGTGTGTGTGTGTGTCCCTCCCTCGCTGTGTGTGTGTGTGTCCCTCCCTCGCTGTGTGTGCGTGTCCCTCCCTCGCTGTGTGTGTGTGTGTCCCTCCCACGCTGTGTGTGCGTGTCTGTCCCTCGCTGTGTGTGTGTGTGCGTGTCCCTCCCTCGCTGTGTGTGTGTGTGTGTCCCTCCCTCGCTGTGTGTGCGTGTGTCCCTCCCACGCTGTGTGTGCGTGTCCCTCCCTCGCTGTGTGTGTGTGTGCGTGTCCCTCCCTCGCTGTGTGTGCGTGTCCCAGCCTCGCTGTGTGTGTGTGTGCGTCCCTCCCTCGCTGTGTGTGCGTGTCCCTCCCTCGCTGTGTGTGCGTGTCCCTCCCTCGCTGTGTGTGTGTGTGTGTGTGTCCCTCCCTTGCTGTGTGTGTGTGTGTGTCCCTCCCTCGCTGTGTGTGCGTGTCCCTCCCTCGCTGTTTGTGCGTGTCCCTCCCTCACTGTGTGTGCGTGTCCCTCCCTCGCTGTGTGTGCGTGAGTACCTCCCACGCTGTGTGTGTGTGTCCCTCCCTCGCTGTGTGTGTGTGTCCCTCCCTCGCTGTGTGTGTGTGTGTCCCTCCCACGCTGTGTGTGTGTGTGTCCCTCCCTCGCTGTGTGTGTGTGTGTCCCTCCCTCGCTGTGTGCGCGTGTCCCACCCTCGCTGTGTGAGCGTGTCCCTCCCTCGCTGTGTGTGCGTGTCCCTCCCACGCTATGTGTGTGGGTGTCCCTCCCACGCTGTGTGTGTGTGTGTGTCCCTCCCACGCTGTGTGTGTGTGTGTCCCTCCCACGCTGTGTCGGTGTGTCCCTCCCTCGCTGTGTGTGTGTGTGTGCCTCCCTCGCTGTGTGTGTGTGTGTCCCTCCCACGCTGTGTGTGTGTGTCCCACCCACGCTGTGTGTGTGTGTGCGTGTGTCCCTCCCTCGCTGTGTGTGCGGGTCCCTCCCTCGCTGTGTGTGCGTGTCCCTCCCTCGCTGTGTGCGTGTGTGTGTGTGTCACTCCCTCGCTGTGTGTGTGTGTGTGTCCCTCCCTCGCTGTGTGTGTGTGTGTCCCTCCCACGCTGTGTGTGTGTGTGTGTCCCTCCCACGCTGTGTGTGTGCGTGTCCCTCCTTCGCTGTGTGTGCGTGTCCCTCCCTCGGTGTGTGTGTGTGTCCCTCCCACGCTGTGTGTGTGTGTGTCCCTCCCTCGCTGTGTGTGTGTGTGTGTCCCTCCCTCGCTGTGTGTGTGTGTGTCCCTCCCTCGCTGTGTGTGTGTGTGTGTCCCTCCCACGCTGTGTGTGTGTGTGTCCCTCCCTCGCTGTGTGTGTGTGTGTGAGTCCCTCCCTCGCTGTGTGTGTGTCCCTCCCTCGCTGTGTGTGTGTGTGTCCCTCCCACGCTGTGTGTGTGTGTGTCCCTCCCTCGCTGTGTGTGTGTGTGTGTGTGTGTCCCTCCCTCGCTGTGTGTGTGTGTGTCCCTCCCTCGCTGTGTGTGCGTGTCCCTCCCTCGCTGTGTCTGTGTGTCCCTCCCTCGCTGTGTGTGTGTGTGTGCCTCCCTCGCTGTGTGTGTGTGTGTCCCTCCCTCGCTGTGTGTGTGTGTGCGTGTGTCCCTCCCTCGCTGTGTGTGCGGGTCCCTCCCTCGCTGTGTGTGTGTGTGTGTGTGTGTCCCTCCGTCGCTGTGTGTGCGTGTCCCTCCCTCACTCTGTGTGCGTGTCCCTCCCTCTCTGTGTGTGTGTGACCCTCCCTCGCTGTGTGCGTGTGACCCTCCCTCGCTGTGTCTGTGTCCCTCCCTCGCTGTGTATGGGTGTCCCTCCCTCGCTGTGTGTGCGTGTCCCTCCCTCGCTCTGTGTGTGTGTGTGTGTCCCTCCCTCGCTGTGTGTGTGTGTGTGTGTCCCTCCCTCGCTGTGTGTGCGGGTCCCTCCCTCGCAGTGTGTGCGTGTCCCTCCCTCGCTGTGTGTGCGTGTCCCTCCCTCGCTGTGTGCGTGTGTGTGTGTGTCACTCCCTCGCTGTGTGTGTGTGTGTGTCCCTCCCTTGCTGTGTGTGTGTGTGTCCCTCCGAAGCTGTGTGTGTGTGTGTCCCTCCCACGCTGTGTGTGTGCGTGTCCCTCCTTCGTTGTGTGTGCGTGTCCCTCCCTCGGTGTGTGTGTGTGTCCCTCCCACGCCGTGTGTGTGTGTGTCCCTCCCTCGCTGTGTGTGTGTGTGTGTCCCTCCCTCGCTGTGTGTGTGTGTGTCCCTCCCTCGCTGTGTGCGTGTGTGTGTGTCCCTCCCACGCTGTGTGTGTGTGTGTCCCTCCCACGCTGTGTGTGTGTGTGTGTCCCTCCCTCGCTGTGTGTGTATCCCTCCCTCGCTGTGTGTGTGTGTGTCCCTACCACGCTGTGTGTGTGTGTGCCCCTCCCTCGCTGTGTGTGTGTGTGTGTCCCTCCCTCGCTGTGTGTGTGTGTGTCCCTCCCTCGCTGTGTGTGCGTGTCCCTCCCTCGCTGTGTGTGTGTGTGTCCCTCCCACGCTGTGTGTGCGTGTCTGTCCCTCGCTGTGTGTGTGTGTGCGTGTCCCTCCCTCGCTGTGTGTGTGTGTGTGTCCCTCCCTCGCTGTGTGTGCGTGTGTCCCTCCCACGCTGTGTGTGCGTGTCCCTCCCTCGCTGTGTGTGTGTGTGCGTGTCCCTCCCTCGCTGTGTGTGCGTGTCCCAGCCTCGCTGTGTGTGTGTGTGCGTCCCTCCCTCGCTGTGTGTGCGTGTCCCTCCCTCGCTGTGTGTGCGTGTCCCTCCCTCGCTGTGTGTGTGTGTGTGTGTGTGTCCCTCCCTTGCTGTGTGTGTGTGTGTGTCCCTCCCTCGCTGTGTGTGCGTGTCCCTCCCTCGCTGTTTGTGCGTGTCCCTCCCTCACTGTGTGTGCGTGTCCCTCCCTCGCTGTGTGTGCGTGTGTACCTCCCACGCTGTGTGTGTGTGTCCCTCCCTCGCTGTGTGTGTGTGTCCCTCCCTCGCTGTGTGTGTGTGTGTCCCTCCCACGCTGTGTGTGTGTGTGTCCCTCCCTCGCTGTGTGTGTGTGTGTCCCTCCCTCGCTGTGTGCGCGTGTCCCACCCTCGCTGTGTGAGCGTGTCCCTCCCTCGCTGTGTGTGCGTGTCCCTCCCACGCTATGTGTGTGGGTGTCCCTCCCACGCTGTGTGTGTGTGTGTCCCTCCCACGCTGTGTGTGTGTGTGTCCCTCCCACGCTGTGTCGGTGTGTCCCTCCCTCGCTGTGTGTGTGTGTGTGCCTCCCTCGCTGTGTGTGTGTGTGTCCCTCCCACGCTGTGTGTGTGTGTCCCACCCACGCTGTGTGTGTGTGTGCGTGTGTCCCTCCCTCGCTGTGTGTGCGGGTCCCTCCCTCGCTGTGTGTGCGTGTCCCTCCCTCGCTGTGTGCGTGTGTGTGTGTGTCACTCCCTCGCTGTGTGTGTGTGTGTGTCCCTCCCTCGCTGTGTGTGTGTGTGTCCCTCCCACGCTGTGTGTGTGTGTGTGTCCCTCCCACGCTGTGTGTGTGCGTGTCCCTCCTTCGCTGTGTGTGCGTGTCCCTCCCTCGGTGTGTGTGTGTGTCCCTCCCACGCTGTGTGTGTGTGTGTCCCTCCCTCGCTGTGTGTGTGTGTGTGTCCCTCCCTCGCTGTGTGTGTGTGTGTCCCTCCCTCGCTGTGTGTGTGTGTGTGTCCCTCCCACGCTGTGTGTGTGTGTGTCCCTCCCTCGCTGTGTGTGTGTGTGTGAGTCCCTCCCTCGCTGTGTGTGTGTCCCTCCCTCGCTGTGTGTGTGTGTGTCCCTCCCACGCTGTGTGTGTGTGTGTCCCTCCCTCGCTGTGTGTGTGTGTGTGTGTGTCCCTCCCTCGCTGTGTGTGTGTGTGTCCCTCCCTCGCTGTGTGTGCGTGTCCCTCCCTCGCTGTGTCTGTGTGTCCCTCCCTCGCTGTGTGTGTGTGTGTGCCTCCCTCGCTGTGTGTGTGTGTGTCCCTCCCTCGCTGTGTGTGTGTGTGCGTGTGTCCCTCCCTCGCTGTGTGTGCGGGTCCATCCCTCGCTGTGTGTGTGTGTGTGTGTGTGTCCCTCCGTCGCTGTGTGTGCGTGTCCCTCCCTCACTCTGTGTGCGTGTCCCTCCCTCGCTGTGTGTGTGTGACCCTCCCTCGCTGTGTGCGTGTGACCCTCCCTCGCTGTGTCTGTGTCCCTCCCTCGCTGTGTATGGGTGTCCCTCCCTCGCTGTGTGTGCGTGTCCCTCCCTCGCTCTGTGTGTGTGTGTGTGTCCCTCCCTCACTGTGTGTGTGTCCCTCCCACGCTGTGTGTGTTTGCGTGTCCCTCTCTCGCTGTGTGTGCGTGCCCCTCCCTCGCTGTGTGTGCGTGTCCCTCCCTCACTGTGTGTGTGTGTCCCTCCCTCGCTGTGTGTGCGTGTCCCTACCTCGCTCTGTGTGTGTGTGTGTGTGTCCCTCCCTCGCTGTGTGTGCGTGTCCCTACCTCGCTCTGTGTGTGTGTGTGTGTGTCCCTCCCTCGCTGTGTGTGTGTGTGTGTGTCCCTCCCTCGCTGTGTGTGCGTGTCCCTCCCTCGCTGTGTGTGCGTGTCCCTCCCTCACTGTGTGTGTGTGTCCCTCCCTCGCTGTGTGTGTGTGTCCCTCCCTCGCTGTGTGTGTGTGTCCCTCCCTCGCTGTGTGTGCGTGTGCCTCCCTCGCTGTGAGTGTGACCCTCACTCGCTGTGTGTGCGTGTCCCTCCCTCGCTGTGTGTGTGTGTGTTTGTGTCCCACCCTCGCTGTGTGTGCGTGCCCCTCCCTCGCTGTGTGTGCGTGTCCCTCCCTCGCTGTGTGTATATCCCTCCCTCGCTGTGTGTGTGTGTCGCTCCCTCGCTGTGTGTGTGTGTCCCTCCCTCACTGTGTGTGCGTGTCCCTCCCTCGCTGTGTGTGCGTGTGCCTCCCTCGCTGTGTGTGCGTGTCCCTCCCTCGCTGTGTGTGTGTGTCCCTCCCACGCTGTGTGTGTCTGTCCCTCCCTCGCTGTGTGTGTGTCCCTCCCTCGCTGTGTGTGTGTGTCCCTCCCACGCTGTGTGTGTGTGTGTCCCTCCCTCGCTGTGTGTGTCCCTCCCTCGCTGTGTGTGCGTGTCCCACCCTCGCTGTGTGTGCGTGTCCCTCCCTCGCTGTGTGTGCGTGTCCCTCCCACGCTGTGTGTGTGGGTGTCCCTCCCACGCTGTGTGTGTGTGTGTCCCTCCCACGCTGTGTCTGTGTGTCCCTCACTCGCTGTGTGTGTGTGTGTGCCTCCCTCGCTGTGTGTGTGTGTCCCTCACACGCTGTGTGTGTGTGTGTCCCTCCCACGCTGTGTGTGTGTGTCCCTCCCTCGCTGTGTGTGTGTGTGCGTGTGTCCCTCCCTCGTTGTGTGTGCGGGTCCCTCCCTCGCTGTGTGTGTGTGTGTGTGTGTCCCTCCCTCGCTGTGTGTGTGTGCGTGTCCCTCCCTCGCTGTGTGTGCGTGTCCCTCCCTCGCTGTGTGCGTGTATGTGTGTGTCACCCCCTCGCTGTGTGTGTGTGTGTGTGTCCCTCCCTCGCTGTGTGTGTGTGTGTTCCTCCCTCGCTGTGTGTGTGTGTGTGTGTCCCTCCCACGCTGTGTTTGTGCGTGTCCCTCCTTCGCTGTGTGTGCGTGTCCCTCCCTCGGTGTGTGTGTGTGTCCCTCCCACGCTGTGTGTGTGTGTGTCCCTCCCTCGCTTTGTGTGTGTGTGTCCCTCCCTCGCTGTGTGTGTGTGTGTGAGTCCGTCCCTCGCTGTGTGTGTGTGTGTGTCCTTCCCTCGCTGTGTGTGTGTGTGTCCCTCCCTCGCTGTGTGTGTGTGTGTGTCCCTCCCACGCTGTGTGTGTGTGTGTCCCTCCCTCGCTGTGTGTGTGTGTGTGAGTCCCTCCCTCGCTGTGTGTGTGTCCCTCCCTCGCTGTGTGTGTGTGTGTCCCTCCCACGCTGTGTGTGTGTGTGTCCCTCCCTCGCTGTGTGTGCGTGTGTCCCTCCCTCGCTGTGTGTGTGTGTGTCCCTCCCACGCTGTGTGTGTGTGTGTCCCTCCCTCGCTGTGTGTGTGTGTGTCCCTCCCTCGCTGTGTGTGTGTGTGTCCCTCCCTCGCTGTGTGTGCGTGTCCCTCCCTCGCTGTGTCTGTGTGTCCCTCCCTCGCTGTGTGTGTGTCCCTCCCTCGCTGTGTGTGTGTGTGTGAGTCCCTCCCTCGCTGTGTGTGTGTCCCTCCCTCGCTGTGTGTGTGTGTGTCCCTCCCACGCTGTGTGTGTGTGTGTCCCTCCCTCGCTGTGTGTGTGTGTGTGTGTCCCTCCCTCGCTGTGTGTGTGTGTGTCCCTCCCTCGCTGTGTGTGCGTGTCCCTCCCTCGCTGTGTCTGAGTGTCCCTCCCTCGCTGTGTTTGTGTGTGTGTGCCTCCCTCGCTGTGTGTGTGTGTGTCCCTCCCACGCTGTGTGTGTGTGTGTGTCCCTCACACGCTGTGTGTGTGTGTCCCTCCCTCGCTGTGTGTGTGTGCGTGTGTCCCTCCCTCGCTGTGTGTGCGGGTCCCTCTCTCGCTGTGTGTGTGTGTGTGTGTGTGTGTCCCTCCCTCGCTGTGTGTGCGTGTCCCTCCCTCGCTGTGTGTGCGTGTCCCTCCCTCGCTGTGTGCGTGTGACCCTCCCTCGCTGTGTCTGTGTCCCTCCCTCGCTGTGTATGGGTGTCCCTCCCTCGCTGTGTGTGCGTGTCCCTCCCTCGCTCTGTGTGTGTGTGTGTGTCCCTCCCTCGCTGTGTGTGTGTGTGTGTGTCCCTCCCTCGCTGTGTGTGCGTGCCACTCCCTCGCTGTGTGTGCGTGTCCCTCCCTCACTGTGTGTGTGTGTCCCTCCCTCGCTGTGTGTGCGTGTCCCTACCTCGCTCTGTGTGTGTGTGTGTGTGTCCCTCCCTCGCTGTGTGTGTGTATGTGTGTCCCTCCCTCGCTGTGTGTGCGTGTCCCTCCCTCGCTGTGTGTGCGTGTCCCTCCCTCACTGTGTGTGTGTGTCCCTCCCTCGCTGTGTGTGTGTGTCCCTCCCTCGCTGTGTGTGTGTGTCCCTCCCTCGCTGTGTGTGCGTGTCCCTCCCTCGCTGTGAGTGTGACCCTCACTCGCTGTGTGTGCGTGTCCCTCCCTCGCTGTGTGTGTGTGTGTTTGTGTCCCTCCCTCGCTGTGTGTGCGTGTCCCTCCCTCGCTGTGTGTGCGTGTCCCTCCCTCGCTGTGTGTATGTCCCTCCCTCGCTGTGTGTGTGTGTCGCTCCCTCGCTGTGTGTGTGTGTCCCTCCCTCACTGTGTGTGCGTGTCCCTCCCTCGCTGTGTGTGCGTGTGCCTCCCTCGCTGTGTGTGCGTGTCCCTCCCTCGCTGTGTGTGTGTCTCCCTCCCACGCTGTGTCTGTGTGTCCCTCCCTCGCTGTGTGTGTGTGTCCCTCCCTCGCTGTGTGTGTGTGTCCCTCCCACGCTGTGTGTGTGTGTGTCCCTCCCTCGCTGTGTGTGTGTGTCCCTCCCTCGCTGTGTGTGCGTGTCCCACCCTCGCTGTGTGTGCGTGCCCTCCCTCGCTGTGTGTGCGTGTCCCTCCCACGCTGTGTGTGTGGGTGTCCCTCCCACGCTGTGTGTGTGTGTGTCCCTCCCACGCTGTGTCTGTGTGTCCCTCACTCGCTGTGTGTGTGTGTGTGTGCCTCCCTCGCTGTGTGTGTGTGTCCCTCCCACGCTGTGTGTGTGTGTGTCCCTCCCACGCTGTGTGTGTGTCCCTCCCTCGCTGTGTGTGTGTGTGCGTGTGTCCCTCCCTCGTTGTGTGTGCGGGTCCCTCCCTCGCTGTGTGTGTGTGTGTGTGTGTCCCTCCCTCGCTGTGTGTGTGTGCGTGTCCCTCCCTCGCTGTGTGTGCGTGTCCCTCCCTCGCTGTGTGCGTGTATGTGTGTGTCACTCCCTCGCTGTGTGTGTGTGTGTCCCTCCCTCGCTGTGTGTGTGTGTGTCCCTCCCACGCTGTGTTTGTGCGTGTCCCTCCTTCGCTGTGTGTGCGTGTCCCTCCCTCGGTGTGTGTGTGTGTCCCTCCCACGCTGTGTGTGTGTGTGTCCCTCCCTCGCTTTGTGTGTGTGTGTGTCCCTCCCTCGCTGTGTGTGTGTGTGTCCCTCCCTCGCTGTGTGTGTGTGTGTGTCCCTCCCTCGCTGTGTGTGTGTGTGTCCCTCCCATGCTGTGTGTGTGCGTGTCACTCCCTCGCTGTGTGTGCGTGTCCCTCCCTCGCTGTCTGTGTGCGTGTCCCTCCCTCGCTGTGTGTGTGCGTGTCCCTCCCACGCTGTGTGTGTGCGTGTCCCTCCCTCGCTGTGTGTGCGTGTCCTTCCTTCGCTGTGTGTGTGTCCCTCCCTCGCTGTTTGTGTGTGTGTGTCCCTCCCTCGCTGTGTGTGCGTGTCCCTCCCTCGTTGTGTGTGTGTGTCCCTCCCTCGCTGTATGTGTGCGTGTCCCTCCCTCGCTGTGTGTGTGCGTGTCCCTCCCTCGCTGTGTGTGAATGTGTGTCCCTCCCTCGCTGTGTGTGTGTGCGTGTCCCACCCTCGCTGTGTGTGTGCGTGTCCCTCCCTCGCTGTGTGTGTGCGTGTACCTCCCTCGCTGTGTGTGTGTGTGTATCCCTCCCTCGCTGTGTGTGTGTTTCCCTCCCTCGCTGTGTGTGTGTGTCCCTCCCTCGCTGTGTGTGTGTGTGTGTGTCCCTCCCTCGCTGTGTTTGCGTGTCCCTCCCTCGCTGTGTGTGTGTGTGTGTGTACCTCCCTCGCTGTGTGTGTGTGTGTGTGTGTGTGTGTGCGTCCCTCCCTCGCTGTGTTTGCGTGTCCCTCCCTCGCTGTGTGTGCGTGTCCCTCCCTCGCTCTGTGTGTGTGTGTGTGTGTCCCTCCCTCGCAGTGTGTGTGTGTGTGTGTGTCCCTCCCTCGCTGTGTGTGCGTGTCCCTCCCTCGCTGTGTGTGCGTGTCCCTCCCTCACTGTGTGTGTATGTCCCTCCCTCGCTGTGTGTGCGTGTCCTGACCTCGCTCTGTGTGTGTGTCCCTCCCTCGCTGTGTGTGGGTGTCCCTCCCTCGCTGTGAGTGTGTGACCCTCCCTCGCTGTGTGTGCGTGTCCCTCCCTCGCTGTGTGTGTGTGTGTTTGTGTCCCTCCCTCGATGTGTGTGCGTGTCCCTCCCTCGCTGTGTGTGCGTGTCCCTCCCTCGCTGTGTGTGTGTGTCCCTCACTCGCTGTGTGTGTGTGTCCCTCCCTCGCTGTGTGTGTGTGTCCCTCCCTCACTGTGTGTGCGTGTCCCTCCCTCGATGTGTGTGCGTGGCCCTCCCTTGCTGTGTTTGTGTGTCCCTCCCTCGCTGTGTGTGCGTGTCCCTTCCTCGCTGTGTGTGTGTGTCCCTCCCACGCTGTGTGTGTGTGTCCCTCCCTTGCTGTGTTTGTGTGTCCCTCCCTCGCTCTGTGTGTGTGTCCCTCCCTCGCTGTGTGTGCGTGTCCCTCCCTCGCTGTGAGTGTGTGACCCTCCCTCGCTGTGTGTGCGTGTCCCTCCCTCGCTGTGTGTGTGTGTGTTTGTGTCCCTCCCTCGCTGTGTGTGCGTGTCCCTCCCTCGCTGTGTGTGCGTATCCCTCCCTCGCTGTGTGTGTGTGTCCCTCCCTCGCTGTGTGTGTGAGTCCCTCCCTCGCTGTGTGTGTGTGTCCCTCCCTCACTGTCTGTGCGTGTCCCTCCCTCGATGTGTGTGCGTGTCCCTCCCTCGCTGTGTGTGTGTGTCCCTCCCTCGCTGTGTGTGTGTGTCCCTTCCTCACTGTGTGTGCGTGTCCCTCCCTCGATGTGTGTGCGTGTCCCTCCCTTGCTGTGTTTGTGTGTGCCTCCCTCGCTGTGTGTGCGTGTCCCTTCCTCGCTGTGTGTGTGTATCCCTCCCACGCTGTGTGTGTGTGTCCCTCCCTCGCTGTGTGTGTGTGTCCCTCCCTCGCTGTGTGTGTGTCCCTCCCACGCTGTGTGTGTGTGTGTCCCTCCCTCGCTGTGTGTGTGTGTCCCTCCCTCGCTGTGTGTGCGTGTCCCACCCTCGCTGTGTGTGCGTGTCCCTCCCTCGCTGTGTGTGCGTGTCCCTCCCTCACTGTGTGTGTGTGTCCCTCCCTCGCTGTGTGTGTGTGTCCCTCCCTCGCTGTGTGTGTGTGTCCCTCCCTCGCTGTGTGTGCGTGTCCCTCCCTCGCTGTGAGTGTGACCCTCACTCGCTGTGTGTGCGTGTCCCTCCCTCGCTGTGTGTGTGTGTGTTTGTGTCCCTCCCTCGCTGTGTGTGCGTGTCCCTCCCTCGCTGTGTGTGCGTGTCCCTCCCTCGCTGTGTGTATGTCCCTCCCTCGCTGTGTGTGTGTGTCGCTCCCTCGCTGTGTGTGTGTGTCCCTCCCTCACTGTGTGTGCGTGTCCCTCCCTCGCTGTGTGTGCGTGTGCCTCCCTCGCTGTGTGTGCGTGTCCCTCCCTCGCTGTGTGTGTGTCTCCCTCCCACGCTGTGTCTGTGTGTCCCTCCCTCGCTGTGTGTGTGTGTCCCTCCCTCGCTGTGTGTGTGTGTCCCTCCCACGCTGTGTGTGTGTGTGTCCCTCCCTCGCTGTGTGTGTGTGTCCCTCCCTCGCTGTGTGTGCGTGTCCCACCCTCGCTGTGTGTGCGTGCCCTCCCTCGCTGTGTGTGCGTGTCCCTCCCACGCTGTGTGTGTGGGTGTCCCTCCCACGCTGTGTGTGTGTGTGTCCCTCCCACGCTGTGTCTGTGTGTCCCTCACTCGCTGTGTGTGTGTGTGTGTGCCTCCCTCGCTGTGTGTGTGTGTCCCTCCCACGCTGTGTGTGTGTGTGTCCCTCCCACGCTGTGTGTGTGTGTCCCTCCCTCGCTGTGTGTGTGTGTGCGTGTGTCCCTCCCTCGTTGTGTGTGCGGGTCCCTCCCTCGCTGTGTGTGTGTGTGTGTGTGTCCCTCCCTCGCTGTGTGTGTGTGCGTGTCCCTCCCTCGCTGTGTGTGCGTGTCCCTCCCTCGCTGTGTGCGTGTATGTGTGTGTCACTCCCTCGCTGTGTGTGTGTGTGTCCCTCCCTCGCTGTGTGTGTGTGTGTCCCTCCCACGCTGTGTTTGTGCGTGTCCCTCCTTCGCTGTGTGTGCGTGTCCCTCCCTCGGTGTGTGTGTGTGTCCCTCCCACGCTGTGTGTGTGTGTGTCCCTCCCTCGCTTTGTGTGTGTGTGTGTCCCTCCCTCGCTGTGTGTGTGTGTGTCCCTCCCTCGCTGTGTGTGTGTGTGTGTCCCTCCCTCGCTGTGTGTGTGTGTGTCCCTCCCATGCTGTGTGTGTGCGTGTCACTCCCTCGCTGTGTGTGCGTGTCCCTCCCTCGCTGTCTGTGTGCGTGTCCCTCCCTCGCTGTGTGTGTGCGTGTCCCTCCCACGCTGTGTGTGTGCGTGTCCCTCCCTCGCTGTGTGTGCGTGTCCTTCCTTCGCTGTGTGTGTGTCCCTCCCTCGCTGTTTGTGTGTGTGTGTCCCTCCCTCGCTGTGTGTGCGTGTCCCTCCCTCGTTGTGTGTGTGTGTCCCTCCCTCGCTGTATGTGTGCGTGTCCCTCCCTCGCTGTGTGTGTGCGTGTCCCTCCCTCGCTGTGTGTGAATGTGTGTCCCTCCCTCGCTGTGTGTGTGTGCGTGTCCCACCCTCGCTGTGTGTGTGCGTGTCCCTCCCTCGCTGTGTGTGTGCGTGTACCTCCCTCGCTGTGTGTGTGTGTGTATCCCTCCCTCGCTGTGTGTGTGTTTCCCTCCCTCGCTGTGTGTGTGTGTCCCTCCCTCGCTGTGTGTGTGTGTGTGTGTCCCTCCCTCGCTGTGTTTGCGTGTCCCTCCCTCGCTGTGTGTGTGTGTGTGTGTACCTCCCTCGCTGTGTGTGTGTGTGTGTGTGTGTGTGTGCGTCCCTCCCTCGCTGTGTTTGCGTGTCCCTCCCTCGCTGTGTGTGCGTGTCCCTCCCTCGCTCTGTGTGTGTGTGTGTGTGTCCCTCCCTCGCAGTGTGTGTGTGTGTGTGTGTCCCTCCCTCGCTGTGTGTGCGTGTCCCTCCCTCGCTGTGTGTGCGTGTCCCTCCCTCACTGTGTGTGTATGTCCCTCCCTCGCTGTGTGTGCGTGTCCTGACCTCGCTCTGTGTGTGTGTCCCTCCCTCGCTGTGTGTGGGTGTCCCTCCCTCGCTGTGAGTGTGTGACCCTCCCTCGCTGTGTGTGCGTGTCCCTCCCTCGCTGTGTGTGTGTGTGTTTGTGTCCCTCCCTCGATGTGTGTGCGTGTCCCTCCCTCGCTGTGTGTGCGTGTCCCTCCCTCGCTGTGTGTGTGTGTCCCTCACTCGCTGTGTGTGTGTGTCCCTCCCTCGCTGTGTGTGTGTGTCCCTCCCTCACTGTGTGTGCGTGTCCCTCCCTCGATGTGTGTGCGTGGCCCTCCCTTGCTGTGTTTGTGTGTCCCTCCCTCGCTGTGTGTGCGTGTCCCTTCCTCGCTGTGTGTGTGTGTCCCTCCCACGCTGTGTGTGTGTGTCCCTCCCTTGCTGTGTTTGTGTGTCCCTCCCTCGCTCTGTGTGTGTGTCCCTCCCTCGCTGTGTGCGCGTGTCCCTCCCTCGCTGTGAGTGTGTGACCCTCCCTCGCTGTGTGTGCGTGTCCCTCCCTCGCTGTGTGTGTGTGTGTTTGTGTCCCTCCCTCGCTGTGTGTGCGTGTCCCTCCCTCGCTGTGTGTGCGTATCCCTCCCTCGCTGTGTGTGTGTGTCCCTCCCTCGCTGTGTGTGTGAGTCCCTCCCTCGCTGTGTGTGTGTGTCCCTCCCTCACTGTCTGTGCGTGTCCCTCCCTCGCTGTGTGTGTGAGTCCCTCCCTCGCTGTGTGTGTGTGTCCCTCCCTCGCTGTGTGTGTGTGTCCCTCCCTCACTGTGTGTGCGTGTCCCTCCCTCGATGTGTGTGCGTGTCCCTCCCTTGCTGTGTTTGTGTGTGCCTCCCTCGCTGTGTGTGCGTGTCCCTTCCTCGCTGTGTGTGTGTATCCCTCCCACGCTGTGTGTGTGTGTCCCTCCCTCGCTGTGTGTGTGTGTCCCTCCCTCGCTGTGTGTGTGTCCCTCCCACGCTGTGTGTGTGTGTGTCCCTCCCTCGCTGTGTGTGTGTGTCCCTCCCTCGCTGTGTGTGCGTGTCCCACCCTCGCTGTGTGTGTGTGTCCCTCCCTCGCTGTGTGTGCGTGTCCCTCCCTCGCTGTGTGTGCGTGTCCCTCCCTCACTGTGTGTGTGTGTCCCTCCCTCGCTGTGTGTGTGTGTCCCTCCCTCGCTGTGTGTGTGTGTCCCTCCCTCGCTGTGTGTGCGTGTCCCTCCCTCGCTGTGAGTGTGACCCTCACTCGCTGTGTGTGCGTGTCCCTCCCTCGCTGTGTGTGTGTGTGTTTGTGTCCCTCCCTCGCTGTGTGTGCGTGTCCCTCCCGCGCTGTGTGTGCATATCCCTCCCTCGCTGTGTGTATGTCCCTCCCTCGCTGTGTGTGTGTCGCTCCCTCGCTGTGTGTGTGTGTCCCTCCCTCACTGTGTGTGCGTGTCCCTCCCTCGCTGTGTGTGCGTGTGCCTCCCTCGCTGTGTGTGCGTGTCCCTCACTCGCTGTGTGTGTGTGTCCCTCCCACGCTGTGTGTGTGTGTGTCCCTCCCTCGCTGTGTGTGTGTGTCCCTCCCTCGCTGTGTGTGCGTGTCCCACCCTCGCTGTGTGTGCGTGTCCCTCCCTCGCTGTGTGTGCGTGTCCCTCCCACGCTGTGTGTGCGGGTGTCCCTCCCACGCTGTGTGTGTGTGTGTCCCTCCCACGCTGTGTCTGTGTGTCCCTCACTCGCTGTGTGTGTGTGTGTCCCTCCCTCGCTGTGTGTGTGTGTGTGTCCCTCCCTCGCTGTGTGTGTGTGTGTCCCTCCCACGCTGTGTGTGTGCGTGTCACTCCCTCGCTGTGTGTGCGTGTCCCTCCCTCGCTGTGTGTGTGCGTGTCCCTCCCTCGCTGTGTGTGTGCGTGTCCCTCCCACGCTGTGTGTGTGCGTGTCCCTCCCTCGCTGTGTGTGCGTGTCCTTCCTTCGCTGTGTGTGTGTGTCCCTCCCTCGCTGTTTGTGTGTGTGTGTCCCTCCCTCGCTGTGTGTGCGTGTCCCTCCCTCGTTGTGTGTGTGTGTCCCTCCCTCGCTGTATGTGTGCGTGTCCCTCCCTCGCTGTGTGTGTGCGTGTCCCTCCCTCGCTGTGTGTGAATGTGTGTCCCTCCCTCGCTGTGTGTGTGTGCGTGTCCCTCCCTCGCTGTGTGTGTGCGTGTCCCTCCCTCGCTGTGTGTGTGCGTGTACCTCCCTCGCTGTGTGTGTGTGTGTATCCCTCCCTCGCTGTGTGTGTGTGTCCCTCCCTCGCTGTGTGTGTGTGTCCCTCCCTCGCTGTGTGTGTGTGTGTGTGTCCCTCCCTCGCTGTGTGTGTATGTGTGTGTGTCCCTCCCTCGCTGTGTTTGCGTGTCCCTCCCTCGCTGTGTGTGTGTGTGTGTGTACCTCCCTCGCTGTGTGTGTGTGTGTGTGTGTGTGCGTCCCTCCCTCGCTGTGTTTGCGTGTCCCTCCCTCGCTGTGTGTGCGTGTCCCTCCCTCGCTGTGTGTGTGTGTCCCTCCCTCGCTGTGTGTGTGTGACCCTCCCTCGCTGTGTGCGTGTGACCCTCCCTCGCTGTGTGTGTGTCCCTCCCTCGCTGTGTGTGCGTGTCCCTCCCTCGCTGTGTGTGCGTGTCCCGCCCTCGCTCTGTGTGTGTGTGTGTGTGTCCCTCCCTCGCAGTGTGTGTGTGTGTGTGTGTCCCTCCCTCGCTGTGTGTGCGTGTCCCTCCCTCGCTGTGTGTGCGTGTCCCTCCCTCACTGTGTGTGTATGTCCCTCCCTCGCTGTGTGTGCGTGTCCTGACCTCGCTCTGTGTGTGTGTCCCTCCCTCGCTGTGTGTGGGTGTCCCTCCCTCGCTGTGAGTGTGTGACCCTCCCTCGCGGTGTGTGCGTGTCCCTCCCTCGCTGTGTGTGGGTGTCCCTCCCTCGCTGTGAGTGTGTGACCCTCCCTCGCTGTGTGTGCGTGTCCCTCCCTCGCTGTGTGTGTGTGTGTTTGTGTCCCTCCCTCGATGTGTGTGCGTGTCCCTCCCTCGCTGTGTGTGCGTGTCCCTCCCTCGCTGTGTGTGTGTGTCCCTCACTCGCTGTGTGTGTGTGTCCCTCCCTCGCTGTGTGTGTGTGTCCCTCCCTCACTGTGTGTGCGTGTCCCTCCCTCGATGTGTGTGCGTGGCCCTCCCTTGCTGTGTTTGTGTGTCCCTCCCTCGCTGTGTGTGCGTGTCCCTTCCTCGCTGTGTGTGTGTGTCCCTCCCACGCTGTGTGTGTGTGTCCCTCCCTTGCTGTGTTTGTGTGTCCCTCCCTCGCTCTGTGTGTGTGTCCCTCCCTCGCTGTGTGTGCGTGTCCCTCCCTCGCTGTGAGTGTGTGACCCTCCCTCGCTGTGTGTGCGTGTCCCTCCCTCGCTGTGTGTGTGTGTTTGTGTCCCTCCCTCGCTGTGTGTGCGTGTCCCTCCCTCGCTGTGTGTGCGTGTCCCTCCCTCGCTGTGTGTGTGTGTCCCTCCCTCGCTGTGTGTGTGTGTCCCTCCCTCGCTGTGTGTGCGTGTCCCTTCCTCGCTGTGTGTGTGTGTCCCTCCCACGATGTGTGTGTGTGTCCCTCCCTCGCTGTGTGTGTGTGTCCCTCCCTCGCTGTGTGTGTGTGTGTCCCTCCCACGCTGTGTGTGTGTGTGTCCCTCCCTCGCTGTGTGTGTGTGTCCCTCCCTCGCTGTGTGTGCGTGTCCCACCCTCGCTGTGTGTGTGTGTCCCTCCCTCGCTGTGTGTGCGTGTCCCTCCCTCGCTGTGTGTGTGTGTCCCTCCCTCGCTGTGTGTGTGTGTCCCTCCCTCGCTGTGTGTGCGTGTCCCTCCCTCGCTGTGAGTGTGACCCTCACTCGCTGTGTGTGCGTGTCCCTCCCTCGCTGTGTGTGTGTGTGTTTGTGTCCCTCCCTCGCTGTGTGTGCGTGTCCCTCCCGCGCTGTGTGTGCATATCCCTCCCTCGCTGTGTGTATGTCCCTCCCTCGCTATGTGTGTGTCGCTCCCTCGCTGTGTGTGTGTGTCCCTCCCTCACTGTGTGTGCGTGTCCCTCCCTCGCTGTGTGTGCGTGTGCCTCCCTCGCTGTGTGTGCGTGTCCCTCACTCGCTGTGTGTGTGTGTCCCTCCCACGCTGTGTGTGTGTGTCCCTCCCTCGCTGTGTGTGTGTGTCCCTCCCTCGCTGTGTGTGTGTGTCCCTCCCACGCTGTGTGTGTGTGTGTCCCTCCCTCGCTGTGTGTGTGTGTCCCTCACTCGCTGTGTGTGCGTGTCCCACCCTCGCTGTGTGTGCGTATCCCTCCCTCGCTGTGTGTGCGTGTCCCTCCCACGCTGTGTGTGCGGGTGTCCCTCCCACGCTGTGTGTGTGTGTGTCCCTCCCACGCTGTGTCTGTGTGTCCCTCACTCGCTGTGTGTGTGTGTGTGCCTCCCTCGCTGTGTGTGTGTGTCCCTCACACGCTGTGTGTGTGTGTGTCCCTCCCACGCTGTGTGTGTGTGTCCCTCCCTCGCTGTGTGTGTGTGTGCGTGTGTCCCTCCCTCGTTGTGTGTGCGGGTGCCTCCCTCGCTGTGTGTGTGTGTGTGTGTGTCCCTCCCTCGCTGTGTGTGTGTGCGTGTCCCTCCCTCGCTGTGTGTGCGTGTCCCTCCCTCGCTGTGTGCGTGTATGTGTGTGTCACTCCCTCGCTGTGTGTGTGTGTGTCCCTCCCTCGCTGTGTGTGTGTGTGTGTCCCTCCCACGCTGTGTTTGTGCGTGTCCCTCCTTCGCTGTGTGTGCGTGTCCCTCCCTCGGTGTGTGTGTGTGTCCCTCCCACGCTGTGTGTGTGTGTGTCCCTCCCTCGCTTTGTGTGTGTGTGTGTCCCTCCCTCGCTGTGTGTGTGTGTGTCCCTCCCTCGCTGTGTGTGTGTGTGTGTCCCTCCCTCGCTGTGTGTGTGTGTGTCCCTCCCACGCTGTGTGTGTGCGTGTCACTCCCTCGCTGTGTGTGCGTGTCCCTCCCTCGCTGTGTGTGTGCGTGTCCCTCCCTCGCTGTGTGTGTGCGTGTCCCTCCCACGCTGTGTGTGTGCGTGTCCCTCCCTCGCTGTGTGTGCGTGTCCTTCCTTCGCTGTGTGTGTGTGTCCCTCCCTCGCTGTTTGTGTGTGTGTGTCCCTCCCTCGCTGTGTGTGCGTGTCCCTCCCTCGTTGTGTGTGTGTGTCCCTCCCTCGCTGTATGTGTGCGTGTCCCTCCCTCGCTGTGTGTGTGCGTGTCCCTCCCTCGCTGTGTGTGAATGTGTGTCCCTCCCTCGCTGTGTGTGTGTGCGTGTCCCTCCCTCGCTGTGTGTGTGCGTGTCCCTCCCTCGCTGTGTGTGTGCGTGTACCTCCCTCGCTGTGTGTGTGTGTGTATCCCTCCCTCGCTGTGTGTGTGTGTCCCTCCCTCGCTGTGTGTGTGTGTCCCTCCCTCGCTGTGTGTGTGTGTGTGTGTGTCCCTCCCTCGCTGTGTGTGTATGTGTGTGTGTCCCTCCCTCGCTGTGTTTGCGTGTCCCTCCCTCGCTGTGTGTGTGTGTGTGTGTGTACCTCCCTCGCTGTGTGTGTGTGTGTGTGTGTGTGCGTCCCTCCCTCGCTGTGTTTGCGTGTCCCTCCCTCGCTGTGTGTGCGTGTCCCTCCCTCGCTGTGTGTGTGTGTCCCTCCCTCGCTGTGTGTGTGTGACCCTCCCTCGCTGTGTGCGTGTGACCCTCCCTCGCTGTGTGTGTGTCCCTCCCTCGCTGTGTGTGCGTGTCCCTCCCTCGCTGTGTGTGCGTGTCCCTCCCTCGCTCTCTGTGTGTGTGTGTGTGTCCCTCCCTCGCAGTGTGTGTGTGTGTGTGTGTCCCTCCCTCGCTGTGTGTGCGTGTCCCTCCCTCGCTGTGTGTGCGTGTCCCTCCCTCACTGTGTGTGTATGTCCCTCCCTCGCTGTGTGTGCGTGTCCTGACCTCGCTCTGTGTGTGTGTCCCTCCCTCGCTGTGTGTGGGTGTCCCTCCCTCGCTGTGAGTGTGTGACCCTCCCTCGCTGTGTGTGCGTGTCCCTCCCTCGCTGTGTGTGTGTGTGTTTGTGTCCCTCCCTCGATGTGTGTGCGTGTCCCTCCCTCGCTGTGTGTGCGTGTCCCTCCCTCGCTGTGTGTGTGTGTCCCTCACTCGCTGTGTGTGTGTGTCCCTCCCTCGCTGTGTGTGTGTGTCCCTCCCTCACTGTGTGTGCGTGTCCCTCCCTCGATGTGTGTGCGTGGCCCTCCCTTGCTGTGTTTGTGTGTCCCTCCCTCGCTGTGTGTGCGTGTCCCTTCCTCGCTGTGTGTGTGTGTCCCTCCCACGCTGTGTGTGTGTGTCCCTCCCTTGCTTTGTTTGTGTGTCCCTCCCTCGCTCTGTGTGTGTGTCCCTCCCTCGCTGTGTGTGCGTGTCCCTCCCTCGCTGTGAGTGTGTGACCCTCCCTCGCTGTGTGTGCGTGTCCCTCCCTCGCTGTGTGTGTGTGTGTTTGTGTCCCTCCCTCGCTGTGTGTGCGTGTCCCTCCCTCGCTGTGTGTGCGTATCCCTCCCTCGCTGTGTGTGTGTGTCCCTCCCTCGCTAAGTGTGTGTGTCCCTCCCTCGCTGTGTGTGTGTGTCCCTCCCTCACTGTGTGTGCGTGTCCCTCCCTCGATGTGTGTGCGTGTCCCTCCCTCGCTGTGTGTGTGTGTCCCTCCCTCGCTGTGTGTGTGTGTCCCTCCCTCACTGTGTGTGCGTGTCCCTCCCTCGATGTGTGTGCGTGTCCCTCCCTTGCTGTGTTTGTGTGTCCCTCCCTCGCTGTGTGTGCGTGTCCCTTCCTCGCTGTGTGTGTGTGTCCCTCCCACGCTGTGTGTGTGTGTCCCTCCCTCGCTGTGTGTGTGTGTCCCTCCCTCGCTGTGTGTGTGTGTGTCCCTCCCACGCTGTGTGTGTGTGTGTCCCTCCCTCGCTGTGTGTGTGTGTCCCTCCCTCGCTGTGTGTGCGTGTCCCACCCTCGCTGTGTGTGTGTGTCCCTCCCTCGCTGTGTGTGCGTGTCCCTCCCTCGCTGTGTGTGCGTGTCCCTCCCTCACTGTGTGTGTGTGTCCCTCCCTCGCTGTGTGTGTGTGTCCCTCCCTCGCTGTGTGTGTGTGTCCCTCCCTCGCTGTGTGTGCGTGTCCCTTCCTCGCTGTGAGTGTGACCCTCACTCGCTGTGTGTGCGTGTCCCTCCCTCGCTGTGTGTGTGTGTGTTTGTGTCCCTCCCTCGCTGTGTGTGCGTGTCCCTCCCGCGCTGTGTGTGCATATCCCTCCCTCGCTGTGTGTATGCCCCTCCCTCGCTGTGTGTGTGTCGCTCCCTCGCTGTGTGTGTGTGTCCCTCCCTCACTGTGTGTGCGTGTCCCTCCCTCGCTGTGTGTGCGTGTGCCTCCCTCGCTGTGTGTGCGTGTCACTCACTCGCTGTGTGTGTGTGTCCCTCCCACGCTGTGTGTGTGTGTCCCTCCCTCGCTGTGTGTGTGTGTCCCTCCCTCGCTGTGTGTGTGTGTCCCTCCCACGCTGTGTGTGTGTGTGTCCCTCCCTCGCTGTGTGTGTGTGTCCCTCCCTCGCTGTGTGTGCGTGTCCCACCCTCGCTGTGTGTGCGTGTCCCTCCCTCGCTGTGTGTGCGTGTCCCTCCCACGCTGTGTGTGCGGGTGTCCCTCCCACGCTGTGTGTGTGTGTGTCCCTCCCACGCTGTGTCTGTGTGTCCCTCACTCGCTGTGTGTGTGTGTGTCCCTCCCTCGCTGTGTGTGTGTGTGTGTCCCTCCCTCGCTGTGTGTGTGTGTGTCCCTCCCACGCTGTGTGTGTGCGTGTCACTCCCTCGCTGTGTGTGCGTGTCCCTCCCTCGCTGTGTGTGTGCGTGTCCCTCCCTCGCTGTGTGTGTGCGTGTCCCTCCCACGCTGTGTGTGTGCGTGTCCCTCCCTCGCTGTGTGTGCGTGTCCTTCCTTCGCTGTGTGTGTGTGTCCCTCCCTCGCTGTTTGTGTGTGTGTGTCCCTCCCTCGCTGTGTGTGCGTGTCCCTCCCTCGTTGTGTGTGTGTGTGTCCCTCCCTCGCTGTATGTGTGCGTGTCCCTCCCTCGCTGTGTGTGTGCGTGTCCCTCCCTCGCTGTGTGTGAATGTGTGTCCCTCCCTCGCTGTGTGTGTGTGCGTGTCCCTCCCTCGCTGTGTGTGTGCGTGTCCCTCCCTCGCTGTGTGTGTGCGTGTACCTCCCTCGCTGTGTGTGTGTGTGTATCCCTCCCTCGCTGTGTGTGTGTGTCCCTCCCTCGCTGTGTGTGTGTGTCCCTCCCTCGCTGTGTGTGTGTGTGTGTGTGTCCCTCCCTCGCTGTGTGTGTATGTGTGTGTGTCCCTCCCTCGCTGTGTTTGCGTGTCCCTCCCTCGCTGTGTGTGTGTGTGTGTGTACCTCCCTCGCTGTGTGTGTGTGTGTGTGTGTGTGTGTGCGTCCCTCCCTCGCTGTGTTTGCGTGTCCCTCCCTCGCTGTGTGTGCGTGTCCCTCCCTCGCTGTGTGTGTGTGTCCCTCCCTCGCTGTGTGTGTGTGACCCTCCCTCGCTGTGTGCGTGTGACCCTCCCTCGCTGTGTGTGTGTCCCTCCCTCGCTGTGTGTGCGTGTCCCTCCCTCGCTGTGTGTGCGTGTCCCTCCCTCGCTCTGTGTGTGTGTGTGTGTGTGTCCCTCCCTCGCAGTGTGTGTGTGTCTGTGTGTCCCTCCCTCGCTGTGTGTGCGTGTCCCTCCCTCGCTGTGTGTGCGTGTCCCTCCCTCACTGTGTGTGTATGTCCCTCCCTCGCTGTGTGTGCGTTTCCTGACCTCGCTCTGTGTGTGTGTCCCTCCCTCGCTGTGTGTGGGTGTCCCTCCCTCGCTGTGAGTGTGTGACCCTCCCTCGCTGTGTGTGCGTGTCCCTCCCTCGCTGTGTGTGTGTGTGTTTGTGTCCCTCCCTCGATGTGTGTGCGTGTCCCTCCCTCGCTGTGTGTGCGTGTCCCTCCCTCGCTGTGTGTGTGTGTCCCTCACTCGCTGTGTGTGTGTGTCCCTCCCTCGCTGTGTGTGTGTGTCCCTCCCTCACTGTGTGTGCGTGTCCCTCCCTCGATGTGTGTGCGTGGCCCTCCCTTGCTGTGTTTGTGTGTCCCTCCCTCGCTGTGTGTGCGTGTCCCTTCCTCGCTGTGTGTGTGTGTCCCTCCCACGCTGTGTGTGTGTGTCCCTCCCTTGCTGTGTTTGTGTGTCCCTCCCTCGCTCTGTGTGTGTGTCCCTCCCTCGCTGTGTGTGCGTGTCCCTCCCTCGCTGTGAGTGTGTGACCCTCCCTCGCTGTGTGTGCGTGTCCCTCCCTCGCTGTGTGTGTGTGTTTGTGTCCCTCCCTCGCTGTGTGTGCGTGTCCCTCCCTCGCTGTGTGTGCGTGTCCCTCCCTCGCTGTATGTGTGTGTCCCTCCCTCGCTGTGTGTGTGTGTCCCTCCCTCGCTGTGTGTGTGTGTCCCTCCCTCACTGTGTGTGCGTGTCCCTCCCTCGATGTGTGTGCGTGTCCCTCCCTCGCTGTGTGTGTGTGTCCCTCCCTCGCTGTGTGTGTGTGTCCCTCCCTCACTGTGTGTGCGTGTCCCTCCCTCGATGTGTGTGCGTGTCCCTCCCTTGCTGTGTTTGTGTGTCCCTCCCTCGCTGTGTGTGCGTGTCCCTCCCTCGCTGTGTGTGTGTGTCCCTCCCACGCTGTGTGTGTGTGTCCCTCCCTCGCTGTGTGTGTGTGTCCCTCCCTCGCTGTGTGTGTGTGTGTCCCTCCCACGCTGTGTGTGTGTGTGTCCCTCCCTCGCTGTGTGTGTGTGTCCCTCCCTCGCTGTGTGTGCGTGTCCCACCCTCGCTGTGTGTGTGTGTCCCTCCCTCGCTGTGTGTGCGTGTCCCTCCCTCGCTGTGTGTGCGTGTCCCTCCCTCACTGTGTGTGTGTGTCCCTCCCTCGCTGTGTGTGTGTGTCCCTCCCTCGCTGTGTGTGTGTGTCCCTCCCTCGCTGTGTGTGCGTGTCCCTCCCTCGCTGTGAGTGTGACCCTCACTCGCTGTGTGTGCGTGTCCCTCCCTCGCTGTGTGTGTGTGTGTTTGTGTCCCTCCCTCGCTGTGTGTGCGTGTCCCTCCCGCGCTGTGTGTGCATATCCCTCCCTCGCTGTGTGTATGTCCCTCCCTCGCTGTGTGTGTGTCGCTCCCTCGCTGTGTGTGTGTGTCCCTCCCTCACTGTGTGTGCGTGTCCCTCCCTCGCTGTGTGTGCGTGTGCCTCCCTCGCTGTGTGTGCGTGTCCCTCACTCGCTGTGTGTGTGTGTCCCTCCCACGCTGTGTGTGTGTGTCCCTCCCTCGCTGTGTGTGTGTGTCCCTCCCTCGCTGTGTGTGTGTGTCCCTCCCACGCTGTGTGTGTGTGTGTCCCTCCCTCGCTGTGTGTGTGTGTCCCTCCCTCGCTGTGTGTGCGTGTCCCACCCTCGCTGTGTGTGCGTGTCCCTCCCTCGCTGTGTGTGTGTGTCCCTCCCACGCTGTGTGTGCGGGTGTCCCTCCCACGCTGTGTGTGTGTGTGTCCCTCCCACGCTGTGTCTGTGTGTCCCTCACTCGCTGTGTGTGTGTGTGTGCCTCCCTCGCTGTGTGTGTGTGTCCCTCACACGCTGTGTGTGTGTGTGTCCCTCCCACGGTGTGTGTGTGTGTCCCTCCCTCGCTGAGTGTGTGTGTGCGTGTTTCCCTCCCTCGTTGTGTGTGCGGGTCCCTCCCTCGCTGTGTGTGTGTGTGTGTGTGCCCCTCCCTCGCTGTGTGTGTGTGCGTGTCCCTCCCTCGCTGTGTGTGCGTGTCCCTCCCTCGCTGTGTGCGTGTATGTGTGTGTCACTCCCTCGCTGTGTGTGTGTGTGTGTGTCCCTCCCTCGCTGTGTGTGTGTGTGTTCCTCCCTCGCTGTGTGTGTGTGTGTGTCCCTCCCACGCTGTGTTTGTGCGTGTCCCTCCTTCGCTGTGTGTGCGTGTCCCTCCCTCGGTGTGTGTGTGTGTCCCTCCCACGCTGTGTGTGTGTGTGTCCCTCCCTCGCTTTGTGTGTGTGTGTCGCTACCTCGCTGTGTGTGTGTGTGTGAGTCCGTCCCTCGCTGTGTGTGTGTGTGTGTGTCCCTCCCTCGCTGTGTGTGTGTGTGTCCCTCCCTCGCTGTGTGTGTGTGTGTGTCCCTCCCACGCTGTGTGTGTGTGTGTCCCTCCCTCGCTGTGTGTGTGTGTCCCTCCCACGCTGTGTGTGTGTGTGTCCCTCCCTCGCTGTGTGTGTGTGTGTGTCCCTCCCTCGCTGTGTGTGTGTGTGTCCCTCCCTCGCTGTGTGTGCGTGTCCCTCCCTCGCTGTGTCTGTGTGTCCCTCCCTCGCTGTGTGTGTGTCCCTCCCTCGCTGTGTGTGTGTGTGTCCCTCCCTCGCTGTGTGTGTGTGTGTGTCCCTCCCACGCTGTGTGTGTGTGTGTCCCTCCCTCGCTGTTTGTGTGTGTGTGAGTCCCTCCCTCGCTGTGTGTGTGTCCCTCCCTCGCTGTGTGTGTGTGTATCCCTCCCACGCTGTGTGTGTGTGTGTCCCTCCCTCGCTGTGTGTGTGTGTGTGTGTCCCTCCCTCGCTGTGTGTGTGTGTGTCCCTCCCTCGCTGTGTGTGCGTGTCCCTCCCTCGCTGTGTCTGTGTGTCCCTCCCTCGCTGTGTGTGTGTGTGTGCCTCCCTCGCTGTGTGTGTGTGTGTGTCCCTCCCACGCTGTGTGTGTGTGTGTGTCCCTCCCACGCTGTGTGTGTGTGTCCCTCCCTCGCTGTGTGTGTGTGTGCGTGTATCCCTCCCTCGCTGTGTGTGCGGGTCCCTCCCTCGCTGTGTGTGTGTGTGTGTGTGTCCCTCCCTCGCTGTGTGTGCGTGTCCCTCCCTCGCTGTGTGTGCGTGTCCCTCCCTCGCTGTGTGTGTGTGACCCTCCCTCGCTGTGTGCGTGTGACCCTCCCTCGCTGTGTCTGTGTCCCTCCCTCGCTGTGTATGGGTGTCCCTCCCTCGCTGTGTGTGCGTGTCCCTCCCCCGCTCTGTGTGTGTGTGTGTGTCCCTCCCTCGCTGTGTGTGTGTGTGTGTGTGTCCCTCCCTCGCTGTGTGTGTGTGTCCCTCCCACGCTGTGTGTGTGTGTCCCTCCCTCGCTGTGTGTGCTTGTCCCTCCCTCGCTGTGTGTGCGTGTCCCTCCCTCGCTGTGTGTGTGTGTGTGTGTCCCTCCCTCGCTGTGTGTGCGTGTCCCTCCCTCGCTGTGTGTGCGTGTCCCTCCCTCACTGTGTGTGTGTGTCCCTCCCTCGCTGTGTGTGTGTGTGTTTGTGTCCCTCCCTCGCTGTGTGTGCGTGTCCCTCCCTCGCTGTGTGTGCGTGTCCCTCCCTCGCTGTGTGTATGTCCCTCCCTCGCTGTGTGTGTGTGTCGCTCCCTCGCTGTGTGTGTGTGTCCCTCCCTCACTGTGTGTGCGTGTCCCTCCCTCGCTGTGTGTGCGTGTGCCTCCCTCGCTGTGTGTGCGTGTCCCTCCCTCGCTGTGTGTGTGTGTCCCTCCCACGCTGTGTGTGTGTGTCCCTCCCTCGCTGTGTGTGTGTGTCCCTCCCTCGCTGTGTGTGTGTGTCCCTCCCACGCTGTGTGTGTGTGTGTCCCTCCCTTGCTGTGTGTGTGTGTCCCTCCCTCGCTGTGTGTGCGTGTCCCACACTCGCTGTGTGTGCGTGTCCCTCCCTCGCTGTGTGTGCGTGTCCCTCCCACGCTGTGTGTGTGGGTGTCCCTCCCACGCTGTGTGTGTGTGTGTCCCTCCCACGCTGTGTCTGTGTGTCCCTCACTCGCTGTGTGTGTGTGTGTGCCTCCCTCGCTGTGTCTGTGTGTCCCTCCCACGCTGTGTGTGTGTGTGTCCCTCCCACGCTGTGTGTGTGTGTCCCTCCCTCGCTGTGTGTGTGTGTGCGTGTGTCCCTCCCTCGTTGTGTGTGCGGGTCCCTCCCTCGCTGTGTGTGTGTGTGTGTGTGTCCCTCCCTCGCTGTGTGTGTGTGCGTGTCCCTCCCTCGCTGTGTGTGCGTGTCCCTCCCTCGCTGTGTGCGTGTATGTGTGTGTCACTCCCTCGCTGTGTGTGTGTGTGTGTGTCCCTCCCTCGCTGTGTGTGTGTGTGTCCCTCCCTCGCTGTGTGTGTGTGTGTGTCCCTCCCACGCTGTGTTTGTGCGTGTCCTTCCTTCGCTGTGTGTGCGTGTCCCTCCCTCGCTGTGTGTGCGTGTCCCTCCCTCGCTGTGTGTGTGCGTGTCCCTCCCTCGCTGTGTGTGTGCGTGTCCCTCCCACGCTGTGTGTGTGTGTGTCCCTCCCTCGCTGTGTGTGCGTGTCCCTCCCTCGCTGTGTGTGTGTGTCCCTCCCTCGCTGTATGTGTGCGTGTCCCTCCCTCGCTGTGTGTGTGCGTGTCCCTCCCTCGCTGTATGTGTATGTGTGTCCCTCCCTCGCTGTGTGTGTGTGCGTGTCCCTCCCTCGCTGTGTGTGTGCGTGTCCCTCCCTCGCTGTGTGTGTGCGTGTACCTCCCTCGCTGTGTGTGTGTGTGTATCCCTCCCTCGCTGTGTGTGTCTGTCCCTCCCTCGCTGTGTGTGTGTGTCCCTCCCTCGCTGTGTGTGTGTGTGTGTCCCTCCCTCGCTGTGTGTGTATGTGTGTGTGTCCCTCCCTCGCTGTGTTTGCGTGTCCCTCCCTCGCTTTGTGTGTGTGTGTGTGTCCCTCCCTCGCTGTGTGTGTGTGTGTGTGTGCGTCCCTCCCTCGCTGTGTTTGCGTGTCCCTCCCTCGCTGTGTGTGCGTGTCCCTCCCTCGCTGTGTGTGTGTGTCCCTCCCTCGCTGTGTGTGTGTGACCCTCCCTCGCTGTGTGCGTGTGACCCTCCCTCGCTGTGTGTGTGTCCCTCCCTCGCTGTGTGTGCGTGTCCCTCCCTCGCTGTGTGTGCGTGTCCCTCCCTCGCTCTGTGTGTGTGTGTGTGTGTCCCTCCCTCGCAGTGTGTGTGTGTGTGTGTGTCCCTCCCTCGCTGTGTGTGCGTGTCCCTCCCTCGCTGTGTGTGCGTGTCCCTCCCTCACTGTGTGTGTATGTCCCTCCCTCGCTGCGTGTGCGTGTCCCTCCCTTGCTGTGTTTGTGTGTCCCTCCCTCGCTGTGTGTGCGTGTCCCTTCCTCGCTGTGTGTGTGTGTCCCTCCCACGCTGTGTGTGTGTGTCCCTCCCTTGCTGTGTTTGTGTGTCCCTCCCTCGCTCTGTGTGTGTGTCCCTCCCTCGCTGTGTGTGCGTGTCCCTCCCTCGCTGTGAGTGTGTGACCCTCCCTCGCTGTGTGTGCGTGTCCCTCCCTCGCTGTGTGTGTGTGTGTTTGTGTCCCTCCCTCGCTGTGTGTGCGTGTCCCTCCCTCGCTGTGTGTGCGTGTCCCTCCCTCGCTCTGTGTGTGTGTCCCTCCCTCGCTGTGTGTGTGTGTCCCTCCCTCGCTGTGTGTGTGTGTGTCCCTCCCTCACTGTGTGTGCGTGTCCCTCCCTCGATGTGTGTGCGTGTCCCTCCCTCGCTGTGTGTGTGTGTCCCTCCCTCGCTGTGTGTGTGTGTCCCTCCCTCACTGTGTGTGCGTGTCCCTCCCTCGATGTGTGTGCGTGTCCCTCCCTTGCTGTGTTTGTGTGTCCCTCCCTCGCTGTGTGTGCGTGTCCCTTCCTCGCTGTGTGTGTGTGTCCCTCCCACGCTGTGTGTGTGTGTCCCTCCCTCGCTGTGTGTGTGTGTCCCTCCCTCGCTGTGTGTATGTGTGTCCCTCCCACGCTGTGTGTGTGTGTGTCCCTCCCTCGCTGTGTGTGTGTGTCCCTCCCTCGCTGTGTGTGCGTGTCCCACCCTCGCTGTGTGTGCGTGTCCCTCCCTCGCTGTGTGTGCGTGTCCCTCCCACGCTGTGTGTGTGGGTGTGCCACCCACGCTGTGTGTGTGTGTGTCCCTCCCACGCTGTGTGTGTGTGTGTCCCTCCCACGCTGTGTGAGTGTGTGTCCCTCCCTCGCTCTGTGTATGTGTGCGTGTGTCCCTCCCTCGCTGTGTGTGCGGGTCCCTCCCTCGCTGTGTGTGCGTGTCCCTCCCTCGCTGTGTGTGCGTGTCCCTCCCTCGCTGTGTGTGTGTGTGTCCCTCCCACGCTGTGTGTGTGTGTGTCCCTCCCACGCTGTGTGTGTGCGTGTCCCTCCTTCGCTGTGTGTGCGTGTCCATCCCTCGGTGTATGTGTGTGTCCCTCCCACGCCGTGTGTGTGTGTGTCCCTCCCTCGCTGTGTGTGTGTGTGTGTCCCTCCCTCGCTGTGTGTGTGTGTGTCCCTCCCTCGCTGTGTGTGTGTGTGTGTGTCCCTCCCACGCTGTGTGTGTGTGTGTCCCTCCCTCGCTGTGTGTGTGTGTGTGTGTGTCCCTCCCTCGCTGTGTGTGTGTCCCTCCCTCGCTGTGTGTGTGTGTGTCCCTACCACGCTGTGTGTGTGTGTGTCCCTCCCTCGCTGTGTGTGTGTGTGTGTCCCTCCCTCGCTGTGTGTGTGTGTGTCCCTCCCTCGCTGTGTGTGCGTGTCCCTCCCTCGCTGTGTGTGTGTGTGTCCCTCCCACGCTGTGTGTGCGTGTCCCTCCCTCGCTGTGTGTGTGTGTGCGTGTCTCTCCGTCGCTGTGTGTGTGTGTGTCCCTCCCTCGCTGTGTGTGCGTGTGTCCCTCCCACGCTGTGTGTGCGTGTCCCTCCCTCGCTGTGTGTGCGTGTGCGTGTCCCTCCCTCGCTGTGTGTGCGTGTCCCACCCTCGCTGTGTGTGTGTGTGTGTCCCTCCCTCGCTGTGTGTGCGTGTCCCGCCCTCGCTGTGTGTGTGTGTGTGTGTGTCCCTCCCTTGCTGTGTGTGTGTGTGTGTCCCTCCCTCGCTGTGTGTGCGTGTCCCTCCCTCGCTGTGTGTGCGTGTCCCTCCCTCACTGTGTGTGCGTGTCCCTCCCTCGCTGTGTGTGTGTGTCCCTCCCTCGCTGTGTGTATGTGTCCCTCCCTCGCTGTGTGTGCGTGTCCCTCCCTCGCTGTGAGTGTGTGACCCTCCCTCGCTGTGTGTGTGTGTCCCTCCCTCGCTGTGTGTGTGTGTGTTTGTGTCCCTCCCCCGCTGTGTGTGCGTGTCCCTCCCTCGCTGTGTGTGCGTGTCCCTCCCTCGCTGTGTGTGTGTGTCCCTCCCTCGCTGTGTGTGTGTGTCCCTCCCTCGCTGTGTGTGTGTGTCCCTCCCTCACTGTGTGTGCGTGTCCCTCCCTCGCTGTTTGTGCGTGTGCCTCCCTTGCTGTGTGTGTGTGTCCCTCCCTCGCTGTGTGTGCGTGTCCCTCCCTCGCTGTGTGTGTCCGTCCCTCCCACGCTGTGTGTATGTGTCCCTCCCTCGCTGTGTGTGTGTGTCCCTCCCTCGCTGTGTGTGTGTGTGTCCCTCCCACGCTGTGTGTGTGTGTGTCCCTCCCTCGCTGTGTGTGTGTGTCCCTCCCTCGCTGTGTGCGCGTGTCCCACCCTCGCTGTGTGTGCGTGTCCCTCCCTCGCTGTGTGTGCGTGTCCCTCCCACGCTGTGTGTGTGGGTGTCCCTCCCTCGCTGTGTGTGTGTGTGTGCCTCCCTCGCTGTATGTGTGTGTGTCCCTCCCACGCTATGTGTGTGTGTGTCCCTCCCACGCTGTGTGTGTGTGTGCGTGTGTCCCTCCCTCGCTGTGTGTGCGGGTCCCTCCCTCGCTGTGTGTGCGTGTCCCTCCCTCGCTGTGTGTGCGTGTCCCTCCCTCGCTGTGTGCGTGTGTGTGTGTGTCACTCCCTCGCTGTGTGTGTGTGTGTGTCCCTCCCTCGCTGTGTGTGTGTGTGTCCCTCCCACGCTGTGTGTGTGTGTGTCCCTCCCACGCTGTGCGTGTGCGTGTCCCTCCTTCGCTGTGTGTGTTTGTCCCTCCCTCGGTGTGTGTGTGTGTGTGTCCCTCCCTCGCTGTGTGTGTGTGTGTCCCTCCCTCGCTGTGTGTGTGTGTGTGTCCCTCCCACGCTGTGTGTGTGTGTGTGAGTCCCTCCCTCGCTGTGTGTGTGTCCCTCCCTCGCTTTGTGTGTTTGTGTCCCTCCCACGCTGTGTGTGTGTGTGTCCCTCCCTCGCTGTGTGTGTGTGTGTGTGTCCCTCCCTCGCTGTGTGTGTGTGTGTGTCCCTCCCTCGCTGTGTGTGCGTGTCCCTCCCTCGCTGTGTGTGTGTGTGTCCCTCCCTCGCTGTGTGTGTGTGTCCCTCCCTCGCTGTGTGTGCGTGTCCCTCCCTCGCTGTTTGTGCGTGTCCCACCCTCGCTGTGTGTGTGTGTGTGTGTGTCCCTCCCTCGCTGTGTGTGCGTGTCCCACCCTCGCTGTGTGTGCGTGTCCCTCCCTCGCTGTGTGTGTGTGTGTGTGTGTGTGTGTCCCTCCCTCGCTGTGTGTGTGTGTGTGTGTGTCCCTCCCTCGCTGTGTGTGTGTGTCCCTCCCACGCTGTGTGTGTGTGTGTCCCTCCCTCGCTGTGTGTGTGTGTGTCCCTCCCTCGCTGTGTGTGTGTGTGTCCCTCCCTCGCTGTGTGTGCGTGTCTTTCCTTCGCTGTGTGTGTGTGTCCCTCCCTCGCTGTGTGTGTGTGTGTCCCTCCCTCGCTGTGTGTGCGTGTCCCTCCCTCGCTGTTTGTGTGTGTCCCTCCCTCGCTGTGTGTGTGCGTGTCCCTCCCTCGCTGTGTGTGTGCGTGTCCCTCCCTCGCTGTGTGTGTGTGTGGCCCTCCCTCGCTGTGTGTGTGTGCGTGTCCCTCCCTCGCTGTGTGTGTGCGTGTCCCTCCCTCGCTGTGTGTGTGCGAGTCCCTCCCTCGCTGTGTGTGTGTGTGTGTCCCTCCCTCGCTGTGTGTGTGTGTGTCCCTCCCTCGCTGTGTGTGTGTCCCTCCCTCGCTGTGTGTGTGCGTGTCCCTCCCTCGCTGTGTGTGTGCGTGTCCCTCCCTCGCTGTGTGTGTGCGAGTCCCTCCCTCGCTGTGTGTGTGTGTGTGTCCCTCCCTCGCTGTGTGTGTGTGTGTCCCTCCCTCGCTGTGTGTGTGTCCCTCCCTCGCTGTGTGTGTGTGTGTCCCTCCCTCGCTTTGTGTGTGTGTGTCCCTCCCTCGCTGTGTGTGTATGTGTGCGTGTCCCTCCCTCGCTGTGTGTGTGTGTGCGTGTGTCCCTCCCTCGCTGTGTGTGCGTGTCCCACCCTCGCTGTGTGTGTGTGTGTGTCCCTCCCTCGCTGTGTGTGCGTGTCCCTCCCTCGCTGTGTGTGCGTGTCCCTCCCTCGCTGTGTGTGTGTGTGTGTGTGTGTGTCCCTCCCTCGCTGTGTGTGTGTGTGTGTCCCTCCCTCGCTGTGTGTGCGTGTCCCTCCCTCGCTGTGTGTGCGTGTCCCTCCATCACTGTGTGTGCGTGTCCCTCCCTCGCTGTGTGTGTGTGTCCCTCCCTCGCTGTGTGTGTGTGTCCCTCCCTCGCTGTGTGTGCGTGTCCCTCCCTCGCTGTGAGTGTGTGACCCTCCCTCGCTGTGTGTGTGTGTCCCTCCCTCGCTGTGTGTGCGTGTCCCTCCCTCGCTGTGTGTGGGTGTCCCTCCCTCGCTGTGTGTGTGTGTCCCTCCCTCGCTGTGTGTGTGTGTCCCTCCCTCGCTGTGTGTGTGTGTCCCTCCCTCACTGTGTGTGCGTGTCCCTCCCTCGCTGTGTGTGCGTGTGCCTCCCTCGCTGTGTGTGTGTGTCCCTCCCACGCTGTGTGTGTGTGTCTCCCCCTCGCTGTGTGTGTGTGTGTCCCTCCCACGCTGTGTGTGTGTGTGTCCCTCCCTCGCTGTGTGTGTGTGTCCCTCCCTCGCTGTGTGTGCGTGTCCCACCCTCTCTGTGTGTGCGTGTCCCTCCCTCGCTTTGTGTGCGTGTCCCTCCCACGCTGTGTGTGTGGGTGTCCCTCCCTCGCTGTGTGTGCGTGTCCCTCCCACGCTGTGTGTGTGGGAATCCCTCCCACGCTGTGTGTGTGTGTGTCCCTCCCACGCTGTGTGTCTGTGTGTCCCTCCCACGCTGTGTCTGTGTGTCCCTCCCTCGCTGTGTGTGTGTGTGTGCCTCCCTCGCTGTGTGTGTGTGTGTCCCTCCCACGCTGTTTGTGTGTGTGTCCCTCCCACGCTGTGTGTGTGTGTCCCTCCCTCGCTGTGTGTGTGTGTGTGCGTGTGTCCCTCCCCCGCTGTGTGTGCGGGTCCCTCGCTCGCTGTGTGTGCGTGTCCCTCCCTCGCTGTGTGTGCGTGTCCCTCCCTCGCTGTGTGCGTGTGTGTGTGTGTCACTCCCTCGCTGTGTGTGTGTGTGTCCCTCCCTCGCTGTGTGTGTGTGTGTCCCTCCCACGCTGTGTGTGTGTGTGTCCCTCCCACGCTGTGTGTGTGCGTGTCCCGCCTTCGCTGTGTGTGCGTGTCCCTCCCTCGGTGTGTGTGTGTGTCCCTCGCACGCTGTGTGTGTGTGTGTCCCTCCCTCGCTGTGTGTGTGTGTGTGTCCCTCCCTTGCTGTGTGTGTGTGTCCCTCCCTCGCTGTGTGTGTGTGTGTCCCTCCCACTCTGTGTGTGTGTGTCCTTCCCTCGCTGTGTGTGTCCCTCCCTCGCTGTGTGTGTGTGTGTGTGAGTCCCTCCCTCGCTGTGTGTGTGTCCCTCCCTCGCTGTGTGTGTGTGTATCCCTCCCACGCTGTGTGTGTGTGTGTCCCTCCCTCGCTGTGTGTTTGTGTGTGTCCCTCCCTCGCTGTGTGTGTGTGTGTCCCTCCCACGCTGTGTGTGTGCGTTTCCCGCCTTCGCTGTGTGTGCGTGTCCCTCCCTCGGTGTGTGTGTGTGTCCCTCGCACGCTGTGTGTGTGTGTGTGTCCCTCCCTCGCTGTGTGTGTGTGTGTGTCCCTCCCTTGCTGTGTGTGTGTGTGTCCCTCCCTCGCTGTGTGTGTGTGTGTCCCTCCCACTCTGTGTGTGTGTCCTTCCCTCGCTGTGTGTGTCCCTCCCTCGCTGTGTGTGTGTGTGTGAGTCCCTCCCTCGCTGTGTGTGTGTCCCTCCCTCGCTGTGTGTTTGTGTGTGTCCCTCCCTCGCTGTGTGTGTGTGTGTCCCTCCCTCGCTGTGTGTGCGTGTCCCTCCCTCGCTGTGTGTGTGTGTGTCCCTCCCTCGCTGTGTGTGTGTGTCCCTCCTTCGCTGTGAGTGCGTGTGTCCCTCCCTCGCTGTGTGTGCGTGTCCCACCCTCGCTGTGTGTGTGTGTGTCCCTCCCTCGCTGTGTGTGCGTGTCCCTCCCTCGCTGTGTGTGCGTGTCCCTCCCTCGCTGTGTGTGTGTGTGTGTGTCCCTCCCTCGCTGTGTGTGTGTGTGTGTCCCTCCCTCGCTGTGTGTGCGTGTGTCCCTCCCTCGCTGTGTGTGTGTGTCCCTCCCTCGCTGTGTGTGTGTGTGTGTCCCTCCCTCGCTGTGTGTGCGTGTGTCCCTCCCTCGCTGTGTGTGTGTGTGTCCCTCCCTAGCTGTGTGTGTGTGTGTGTCCCTCCCTCGCTGTGTGTGCGTGTGTCCCTCCCTCGCTGTGTGTGTGTGTCCCTCCCTCGCTGTGTGTGTGTGTGTGTCCCTCCCTCGCTGTGTGTGCGTGTGTCCCTCCGTCGCTGTGTGTGCGTGTGTCCCTCCCTCGCTGTGTGTGTGTCCCTCCCACGCTGTGTGTGTGTGTGTCCCTCCCACACTGTGTGTGTGCGTGTCCCTCCCTCGCTGTGTGTGCGTGTCCCTCCCTCGCTGTGTGTGCGTGTGTATCCCTCCCACACTGTGTGTGTTCGTGTCCCTCCCTCGCTGTGTGTGCGTGTCCCTCCCTCGCTGTGTGTGCGTGTGTCTCTCCCTCGTTGTGTTTGTGTGTTTCCCTCCCTCGCTATGTGTGTGTGTGTGTCCCGCCCACACTGTGTGTGTGCGTGTACCTCCCTCACTGTGTGTGCGTGTCCCTCCCTCGCTGTGTGTGCGTGTCCCTCCCTTGCTGTGTGTATGTGTGTCCCTCCCACGCTGTGTGTGTGTGTCCCTCCCACGCTGTGTGTGTGCGTGTCCCTCCCTCGCTGTGTGTGTGTGTGTCCCTCCCTCGCTGTGTGTGCATGTGTCCCTCCATCGCTGTGGGTGTGTGCGTGTCCCTCCCTCGCTGTGTGTGTGTGTGTCCCTCCCTCGCTGTGTGTGTGCGTGTCCTTCCCTCGCTGTGTGTGTGTGTGTCCCTCCCTCGCTGTGTGTGTGTGTCCCGCCCTCCCTCGCTGTGTGTGTGTGTCCCTCCCTCACTGTGTGTGTTTGTGCTTGTGTCCCTCCCTCGCTGTGTGTGCGTGCCCCTTCCTCGCTGTGTGCGCGTGTCCCTCCCTCGCTGTGTGTGTGTGTCCCTCCCTCGCTGTGCGTGTGTGTCCCTCCCTCGCTGTGTGTGTGTGTCCCTCCCTCACTGTGTGTGCGTATCCCTCCCTCGCTGTGTGTGCGTGTCCCTCCCTCGCTGTGTGTGTGGGTGTCCCTCCCTCACTGTGTGTGCGTGTCCCTCCCTCGCTGTGTGTGTGTGTCCCTCCCACGCTGTGTGTGTGTGCCCCTCCTTCGCTGTGTGTGTGTGTCCCTCCCTCTCTGTGTGTGTGTCCCTCCCACGCTGTGTGTGTGTGTGTGTCCCTCCCTCGCTGTGTGTGTGTGTCCCTCCCTCGCTGTGTGTGCGTATCCCACCCTCGCTGTGTGTGCGTGTCCCTCCCTCGCTGTGTGTGCGTGTACCTCCCACGCTGTGTGTGTGGGTGTCCCTCCCACGCTGTGTGTGTGTGTGTCCCTCCCTCGCTGTGTGTGTGTGTGTGTGTATCCCTCCCTCGCTGTGTGTGTGTGTGTGTGTCCCCCCCTCGCTGTGTGTGTGTGTGTCCCTCCCTCGCTGTGTGTGTGTGTCCCTCCCACGCTGTGTGTGTGTGTGTCCCTCCCTCGCTGTGTGTGTGTGTGTGCGTGTACCTCCCACGCTGTGTGTGTGGGTGTCCCTCCCACGCTGTGTGTGTGTGTGTCCCTCCCTCGCTGTGTGTGTGTGTGTGTGTGTTTCCCTCCCTCGCTGTGTGTGTGTGTGTGTGTGTCCCCCTCGCTGTGTGTGTGTGTGTCCCTCCCTCGCTGTGTGTGTGTGTCCCTCCCACGCTGTGTGTGTGTGTGTCCCTCCCTCGCTGTGTGTGTGTGTGTGTGTGTGTCCCTCCCTCGCTGTGTGTGTCCCTCCCTCGCTGTGATTGTGTGTGTGTCCCTCCCACGCTGTGTGTGTGTGTGTCCCTCCCTCGCTGTGTGTGTGTGTGTGTCCCTCCCTCGCTGTGTGTGTGTGTCCCTCCCTCGCTGTGTGTGCGTGTCCCTCCCTCGCTGTGTGTGTGTGTCCCTCCCTCGCTGTGTGTGTGTGTGTCCCTCTCTCGCTGTGTGTGCGTGTGGCCCTCCCACGCTGTGTGTGTGTGTCCCTCCCTCGCTGTGTGTGTGTGTGTGCGTGTGTCCCTCCCCCGCTGTGTGTGCGGGTCCCTCGCTCGCTGTGTGTGCGTGTCCCTCCCTCGCTGTGTGTGCGTGTCCCTCCCTCGCTGTGTGCGTGTGTGTGTGTGTCACTCCCTCGCTGTGTGTGTGTGTGTCCCTCCCTCGCTGTGTGTGTGTGTGTCCCTCCCACGCTGTGTGTGTGTGTGTCCCTCCCACGCTGTGTGTGTGCGTGTCCCGCCTTCGCTGTGTGTGCGTGTCCCTCCCTCGGTGTGTGTGTGTGTCCCTCGCACGCTGTGTGTGTGTGTGTCCCTCCCTCGCTGTGTGTGTGTGTGTGTCCCTCCCTTGCTGTGTGTGTGTGTCCCTCCCTCGCTGTGTGTGTGTGTGTCCCTCCCACTCTGTGTGTGTGTGTCCTTCCCTCGCTGTGTGTGTCCCTCCCTCGCTGTGTGTGTGTGTGTGTGAGTCCCTCCCTCGCTGTGTGTGTGTCCCTCCCTCGCTGTGTGTGTGTGTATCCCTCCCACGCTGTGTGTGTGTGTGTCCCTCCCTCGCTGTGTGTTTGTGTGTGTCCCTCCCTCGCTGTGTGTGTGTGTGTCCCTCCCACGCTGTGTGTGTGCGTTTCCCGCCTTCGCTGTGTGTGCGTGTCCCTCCCTCGGTGTGTGTGTGTGTCCCTCGCACGCTGTGTGTGTGTGTGTGTCCCTCCCTCGCTGTGTGTGTGTGTGTGTCCCTCCCTTGCTGTGTGTGTGTGTGTCCCTCCCTCGCTGTGTGTGTGTGTGTCCCTCCCACTCTGTGTGTGTGTCCTTCCCTCGCTGTGTGTGTCCCTCCCTCGCTGTGTGTGTGTGTGTGAGTCCCTCCCTCGCTGTGTGTGTGTCCCTCCCTCGCTGTGTGTTTGTGTGTGTCCCTCCCTCGCTGTGTGTGTGTGTGTCCCTCCCTCGCTGTGTGTGCGTGTCCCTCCCTCGCTGTGTGTGTGTGTGTCCCTCCCTCGCTGTGTGTGTGTGTCCCTCCTTCGCTGTGAGTGCGTGTGTCCCTCCCTCGCTGTGTGTGCGTGTCCCACCCTCGCTGTGTGTGTGTGTGTCCCTCCCTCGCTGTGTGTGCGTGTCCCTCCCTCGCTGTGTGTGCGTGTCCCTCCCTCGCTGTGTGTGTGTGTGTGTGTCCCTCCCTCGCTGTGTGTGTGTGTGTGTCCCTCCCTCGCTGTGTGTGCGTGTGTCCCTCCCTCGCTGTGTGTGTGTGTCCCTCGCTCGCTGTGTGTGTGTGTGTGTCCCTCCCTCGCTGTGTGTGCGTGTGTCCCTCCCTCGCTGTGTGTGTGTGTGTCCCTCCCTAGCTGTGTGTGTGTGTGTGTCCCTCCCTCGCTGTGTGTGCGTGTGTCCCTCCCTCGCTGTGTGTGTGTGTCCCTCCCTCGCTGTGTGTGTGTGTGTGTCCCTCCCTCGCTGTGTGTGCGTGTGTCCCTCCGTCGCTGTGTGTGCGTGTGTCCCTCCCTCGCTGTGTGTGTGTCCCTCCCACGCTGTGTGTGTGTGTGTCCCTCCCACACTGTGTGTGTGCGTGTCCCTCCCTCGCTGTGTGTGCGTGTCCCTCCCTCGCTGTGTGTGCGTGTGTATCCCTCCCACACTGTGTGTGTTCGTGTCCCTCCCTCGCTGTGTGTGCGTGTCCCTCCCTCGCTGTGTGTGCGTGTGTCTCTCCCTCGTTGTGTTTGTGTGTTTCCCTCCCTCGCTATGTGTGTGTGTGTGTCCCGCCCACACTGTGTGTGTGCGTGTACCTCCCTCACTGTGTGTGCGTGTCCCTCCCTCGCTGTGTGTGCGTGTCCCTCCCTTGCTGTGTGTATGTGTGTCCCTCCCACGCTGTGTGTGTGTGTCCCTCCCACGCTGTGTGTGTGCGTGTCCCTCCCTCGCTGTGTGTGTGTGTGTCCCTCCCTCGCTGTGTGTGCATGTGTCCCTCCATCGCTGTGGGTGTGTGCGTGTCCCTCCCTCGCTGTGTGTGTGTGTGTCCCTCCCTCGCTGTGTGTGTGCGTGTCCTTCCCTCGCTGTGTGTGTGTGTGTCCCTCCCTCGCTGTGTGTGTGTGTCCCTCCCTCCCTCGCTGTGTGTGTGTGTCCCTCCCTCACTGTGTGTGTTTGTGCTTGTGTCCCTCCCTCGCTGTGTGTGCGTGCCCCTTCCTCGCTGTGTGTGCGTGTCCCTCCCTCGCTGTGTGTGTGTGTCCCTCCCTCGCTGTGCGTGTGTGTCCCTCCCTCGCTGTGTGTGTGTGTCCCTCCCTCACTGTGTGTGCGTATCCCTCCCTCGCTGTGTGTGCGTGTCCCTCCCTCGCTGTGTGTGTGGGTGTCCCTCCCTCACTGTGTGTGCGTGTCCCTCCCTCGCTGTGTGTGTGTGTCCCTCCCACGCTGTGTGTGTGTGCCCCTCCTTCGCTGTGTGTGTGTGTCCCTCCCTCTCTGTGTGTGTGTACCTCCCACGCTGTGTGTGTGTGTGTGTCCCTCCCTCGCTGTGTGTGTGTGTCCCTCCCTCGCTGTGTGTGCGTATCCCACCCTCGCTGTGTGTGCGTGTCCCTCCCTCGCTGTGTGTGCGTGTACCTCCCACGCTGTGTGTGTGGGTGTCCCTCCCACGCTGTGTGTGTGTGTGTCCCTCCCTCGCTGTGTGTGTGTGTGTGTATCCCTCCCTCGCTGTGTGTGTGTGTGTGTGTCCCCCCCTCGCTGTGTGTGTGTGTGTCCCTCCCTCGCTGTGTGTGTGTGTCCCTCCCACGCTGTGTGTGTGTGTGTCCCTCCCTCGCTGTGTGTGTGTGTGTGCGTGTACCTCCCACGCTGTGTGTGTGGGTGTCCCTCCCACGCTGTGTGTGTGTGTGTCCCTCCCTCGCTGTGTGTGTGTGTGTGTGTGTTTCCCTCCCTCGCTGTGTGTGTGTGTGTGTGTGTCCCCCTCGCTGTGTGTGTGTGTGTCCCTCAATCGCTGTGTGTGTGTGTCCCTCCCACGCTGTGTGTGTGTGTGTCCCTCCCTCGCTGTGTGTGTGTGTGTGTGTGTGTCCCTCCCTCGCTGTGTGTGTCCCTCCCTCGCTGTGATTGTGTGTGTGTCCCTCCCACGCTGTGTGTGTGTGTGTCCCTCCCTCGCTGTGTGTGTGTGTGTGTCCCTCCCTCGCTGTGTGTGTGTGTCCCTCCCTCGCTGTGTGTGCGTGTCCCTCCCTCGCTGTGTGTGTGTGTCCCTCCCTCGCTGTGTGTGTGTGTGTCCCTCTCTCGCTGTGTGTGCGTGTGGCCCTCCCACGCTGTGTGTGTGTGTCCCTCCCTCGCTGTGTGTGTGTGTGCGTGTGTCCCTCCCTCGCTGTGTGTGCGTGTCCCTCCCTCGCTGTGTGTGTGTGTGTGTCCTTCCCTCGCTGTGTGTGCGTGTCCCTCCCTCGCTGTGTGTGGGTGTGTGTGTGTGTCCCTCCCTCGCTTTGTGTGTGTGTGTCCCTCCCTCGCTGTGTGTGTGTGTCCCTCCCACGCTGTTGGTGTGTGTCCCTCCCTCGCTGTGTGTGTGTGTGTGTCCCTCCCTCGCTGTGTGTGTGTGTGTTACTCCCTCGCTGTGTGTTCGTGTCCCTCCCTCGCTGTGTGTGTGTGTGTCCCTCCCTCGCTGTGTGTGTGTCTGTCCCTCCCTCGCTGTGTGTGCGTGTGTCCCTCCCACGCTGTGTGTGGGTGTGACCCTCCCACGCTGTGTGTGTGTGTGTCCCTCCCTCGCTGTGTGTGTGTGTGTGTGTGTGTCCCTCTCTCGCTGTGTGTGCGTGTGTCCCTCCCTCGCTGTGTGTGTGTGTGTGTGTGTCCCTCCCTCGCCGTGTGTGTGTGTGTGTCCCTCCCTCGCTGTGTGTGCGTGTGTCCCTCCCTCGCTGTGTGTGTGTGTGTGTCCCTCCCTCGCTGTGTGTGTGTGTGTGTCCCTCCCTCGCAGTGTGTGTGCGTGTCCCTCCCTCGCTGTGCGTGCGTGTCCCTCCCTCGCTGTGTGTGCGTGTCGCTCCCACGCTCTGTGTGTGTGTGTCCCTCCCTCGCTGTGTGTGCGTGTCCCTCCCTCGCTGTGTGCGTGTGTGTCACTCCCTCGCTGTGTGTGTGTGTGTGTGTCCCTCCCTCGCTGTGTGTGTGTGTGTCCCTCCATCGCTGTGTGTGTGTGTGTCCCTCCCACGCTGTGTGTGTGGGTGTTCCTCCTTCGCTGTGTGTGCGTGTCCCTCCCTCGGTGTGTGTGTGTGTCCCTCCCACGCTGTGTGTGTGTGTGTCCCTCCCTCGCTGTGTGTGTGTGTGTGTGTGTGTCCCTCCCTCGCTGTGTGTGTGTGTGTCCCTCCCTCGCTGTGTGTGTGTGTGTGTCCCTCCCACGCTGTGTGTGTGTGTGTGTGTCTCCCTCGCTGTGTGTGTGTGTGTCCCTCTCTCGCTGTGTGTGCGTGTGTCCCTACCTCGCTGTGTGTGTGTGTGTCCCTCCCTCGCTGTGTGTGTGTGTGTGTGTTTGTCCCTCCCTCGCTGTGTGTGTGTGTGTCCCTCCCTCGCTGTGTGTGTGTGTGTGTCCCTCCCTCGCTGTGTGTGTGTGTGTGTCTCCCTCGCTGTGTGTGTGTGTGTCCCTCTCTCGCTGTGTGTGCGTGTGTCCCTCCCTCGCTGTGTGTGTGTGTGTCCCTCCCTCGCTGTGTGTGTGTGTGTGCCCCTCCCTCGCTGTGTGTGCGTGTGTCCCTCCCTCGCTGTGTGTGTGTGTGTGCCCCTCCCTCGCTGTGTGTGTGTGTGTGTCCCTCCCTCGCTGTGTGTGTGTCCCTCCCACGCTGTATGTGTGTGTGTCCCTCCCTCGCTGTGTGTGCGTGTCCCTCCCTCGCTGTGTGTGTGTGTGTGTCCTTCCCTCGCTGTGTGTGCGTGTCCCTCCCTCGCTGTGTGTGCGTGTCCCTCCCTCGCTGTGTGTGGGTGTGTGTGTGTGTCCCTCCCTCGCTTTGTGTGTGTGTGTCCCTCCCTCGCTGTGTGTGTGTGTCCCTCCCACGCTGTTGGTGTGTGTCCCTCCCTCGCTGTGTGTGTGTGTGTGTCCCTCCCTCGCTGTGTGTGTGTGTGTTACTCCCTCGCTGTGTGTGCGTGTCCCTCCCTCGCTGTGTGTGTGTGTGTCCCTCCCTCGCTGTGTGTGTGTCTGTCCCTCCCTCGCTGTGTGTGCGTGTGTCCCTCCCACGCTGTGTGTGGGTGTGACCCTCCCACGCTGTGTGTGTGTGTGTGTCCCTCCCTCGCTGTGTGTGTGTGTGTGTGTGTGTCCCTCTCTCGCTGTGTGTGCGTGTGTCCCTCCCTCGCTGTGTGTGTGTGTGTGTGTGTCCCTCCCTCGCCGTGTGTGTGTGTGTGTGTCCCTCCCTCGCTGTGTGTGCGTGTGTCCCTCCCTCGCTGTGTGTGTGTGTGTGTCCCTCCCTCGCTGTGTGTGTGTGTGTGTCCCTCCCTCGCAGTGTGTGTGCGTGTCCCTCCCTCGCTGTGCGTGCGTGTCCCTCCCTCGCTGTGTGTGCGTGTCGCTCCCACGCTCTGTGTGTGTGTGTCCCTCCCTCGCTGTGTGTGCGTGTCCCTCCCTCGCTGTGTGCGTGTGTGTCACTCCCTCGCTGTGTGTGTGTGTGTGTGTGTCCCTCCCTCGCTGTGTGTGTGTGTGTCCCTCCATCGCTGTGTGTGTGTGTGTCCCTCCCACGCTGTGTGTGTGGGTGTTCCTCCTTCGCTGTGTGTGCGTGTCCCTCCCTCGGTGTGTGTGTGTGTCCCTCCCACGCTGTGTGTGTGTGTGTCCCTCCCTCGCTGTGTGTGTGTGTGTGTGTGTGTCCCTCCCTCGCTGTGTGTGTGTGTGTCCCTCCCTCGCTGTGTGTGTGTGTGTGTCCCTCCCACGCTGTGTGTGTGTGTGTGTGTCTCCCTCGCTGTGTGTGTGTGTGTCCCTCTCTCGCTGTGTGTGCGTGTGTCCCTACCTCGCTGTGTGTGTGTGTGTCCCTCCCTCGCTGTGTGTGTGTGTGTGTGTTTGTCCCTCCCTCGCTGTGTGTGTGTGTGTCCCTCCCTCGCTGTGTGTGTGTGTGTGTCCCTCCCTCGCTGTGTGTGTGTGTGTGTCTCCCTCGCTGTGTGTGTGTGTGTCCCTCTCTCGCTGTGTGTGCGTGTGTCCCTCCCTCGCTGTGTGTGTGTGTGTCCCTCCCTCGCTGTGTGTGTGTGTGTGCCCCTCCCTCGCTGTGTGTGCGTGTGTCCCTCCCTCGCTGTGTGTGTGTGTGTGCCCCTCCCTCGCTGTGTGTGTGTGTGTGTCCCTCCCTCGCTGTGTGTGTGTCCCTCCCACGCTGTATGTGTGTGTGTCCCTCCCTCGCTGTGTGTGCGTGTCCCTCCCTCGCTGTGTGTGCGTGTCCCTCCCTCGCTGTGTGTGTGCGTGTCCCTCCCTCGCTGTGTGTGCGTGTCCCTCCCTCGCTGTGTGTGCGTGTCGCTCCCTCGCTGTGTGTGTGTGTCCCTCCCAGGCTGTGTATATGTGTGTCCCTCCCACGCTGTGTGTGTGTGTGTGTTTCCCTCCCACGCTGTGTGTGTGTGTGTCCCTCCCTCGCTGTGTGTGTGTGTGTGTGTCCCTCCCACGCTGTGTGTGTGTGTCCCTCCCTCGCTGTGTGTGTGTGTGTGTGTGTGTGTGTGTGTCCCTCCCTCGGTGTGTGTGTGTGTGTGTCCCTCCCTCGCTGTGGGTGTGTGTGTGTCCCTCCCACGCTGTTTGTGTCCCTCCCTCGCTGTGTGTGTGTGTGTGTCCCTCCCACGCTGTGTGTGTGTGTGTCCCTCCCTCGCTGTGTGTGTGTGTGTGTCCCTCCCTCGCTGTGTGTGCGCGTGTCCCTCCCTCGCTGTGTGTGTGTGTCCGTCCCTCGCTGTGTGTGTGTGTGTGTGTCCCTGCCTCGCTGTGTGTGCGTGTGTCCCTCCCTCGCTGTGTGTGTGTGTGTCCCTCCCTAGCTGTGTGTGTGTGTGTGTCCCTCCCTCGCTGTGTGTGCGTGTGTCCCTCCCTCGCTGTGTGTGTGTGTCCCTCCCTCGCTGTGTGTGTGTGTGTGTCCCTCCCTCGCTGTGTGTGCGTGTGTCCCTCCGTCGCTGTGTGTGCGTGTGTCCCTCCCTCGCTGTGTGTGTGTCCCACCCACGCAGTGTGTGTGTGTGTCCCTCCCACACTGTGTGTGTGCGTGTCCCTCCCTCGCTGTGTGTGCGTGTGTATCCCTCCCACACTGTGTGTGTTCGTGTCCCTTCCTCGCTGTGTGTGCGTGTCCCTCCCTCGCTGTGTGTGCGTGTGTCTCTCCCTCGTTGTGTTTGTGTGTTTCCCTCCCTCGCTATGTGTGTGTGTGTGTCCCGCCCACACTGTGTGTGTGCGTGTACCTCCCTCACTGTGTGTGCGTGTCCCTCCCTCGCTGTGTGTGCGTGTCCCTCCCTTGCTGTGTGTATGTGTGTCCCTCCCACGCTGTGTGTGTGTGTCCCTCCCACGCTGTGTGTGTGCGTGTCCCTCCCTCGCTGTGTGTGTGTGTGTCCCTCCCTCGCTGTGTGTGTGTGTGTGTGTTTGTCCCTCGCTCGCTGTGTGTGTGTGTGTCCCTCCCTCGCTGTGTGTGTGTGTGTGTCCCTCCCTCGCTGTGTGTGTGTGTGTGTCTCCCTCGCTGTGTGTGTGTGTGTCCCTCTCTCGCTGTGTGTGCGTGTGTCCCTCCCTCGCTGTGTGTGTGTGTGTCCCTCCCTCGCTGTGTGTGTGTGTGTGCCCCTCCCTCGCTGTGTGTGCGTGTGTCCCTCCCTCGCTGTGTGTGTGTGTGTGCCCCTCCCTCGCTGTGTGTGTGTGTGTGTCCCTCCCTCGCTGTGTGTGTGTCCCTCCCACGCTGTATGTGTGTGTGTCCCTCCCTCGCTGTGTGTGCGTGTCCCTCCCTCGCTGTGTGTGCGTGTCCCTCCCTCGCTGTGTGTGTGCGTGTCCCTCCCTCGCTGTGTGTGCGTGTCCCTCCCTCGCTGTGTGTGCGTGTCGCTCCCTCGCTGTGTGTGTGTGTCCCTCCCAGGCTGTGTATATGTGTGTCCCTCCCACGCTGTGTGTGTGTGTGTGTTTCCCTCCCACGCTGTGTGTGTGTGTGTCCCTCCCTCGCTGTGTGTGTGTGTGTGTGTCCCTCCCACGCTGTGTGTGTGTGTGTGTGTGTGTGTCCCTCCCTCGGTGTGTGTGTGTGTGTGTCCCTCCCTCGCTGTGGGTGTGTGTGTGTCCCTCCCACGCTGTTTGTGTCCCTCCCTCGCTGTGTGTGTGTGTGTGTCCCTCCCACGCTGTGTGTGTGTGTGTCCCTCCCTCGCTGTGTGTGTGTTTGTCCCTCCCTCGCTGTGTGTGCGCGTGTCCCTCCCTCGCTGTGTGTGTGTGTCCGTCCCTCGCTGTGTGTGTGTGTGTGTGTCCCTGCCTCGCTGTGTGTGCGTGTGTCCCTCCCTCGCTGTGTGTGTGTGTGTCCCTCCCTAGCTGTGTGTGTGTGTGTGTCCCTCCCTCGCTGTGTGTGCGTGTGTCCCTCCCTCGCTGTGTGTGTGTGTCCCTCCCTCGCTGTGTGTGTGTGTGTGTCCCTCCCTCGCTGTGTGTGCGTGTGTCCCTCCGTCGCTGTGTGTGCGTGTGTCCCTCCCTCGCTGTGTGTGTGTCCCTCCCACGCTGTGTGTGTGTGTGTCCCTCCCACACTGTGTGTGTGCGTGTCCCTCCCTCGCTGTGTGTGTGTGTCCCTCTCTCGCTGTGTGTGCGTGTGTCCCTACCTCGCTGTGTGTGTGTGTGTCCCTCCCTCGCTGTGTGTGTGTGTGTGTTTGTCCCTCCCTCGCTGTGTGTGTGTGTGTCCCTCCCTCGCTGTGTGTGCGTGTCCCTCCCTCGCTGTGTGTGCGTGTGTCTCTCCCTCGTTGTGTTTGTGTGTTTCCCTCCCTCGCTATGTGTGTGTGTGTGTCCCGCCCACACTGTGTGTGTGCGTGTACCTCCCTCACTGTGTGTGCGTGTCCCTCCCTCGCTGTGTGTGCGTGTCCATCCCTTGCTGTGTGTATGTGTGTCCCTCCCACGCTGTGTGTGTGTGTCCCTCCCACGCTGTGTGTGTGCGTGTCCCTCCCTCGCTGTGTGTGTGTGTGTCCCTCCCTCGCTGTGTGTGCATGTGTCCCTCCATCGCTGTGGGTGTGTGCGTGTCCCTCCCTCGCTGTGTGTGTGTGTGTCCCTCCCTCGCTGTGTGTGTGCGTGTCCTTCCCTCGCTGTGTGTGTGTGTGTCCCTCCCTCGCTGTGTGTGTGTGTCCCTCCCTCCCTCGCTGTGTGCGTGGGTGTCCCTCCCTCGCTGTGTGTGTCCCTCCCTCCCTCGCTGTGTGTGCGTGTCCCTCCCTCCCTCGCTGTGTGTGCGTGTCCCTCCCTCGCTGTGTGTGTGTGTGTCCCTCCCTCGCTGTGTGTGTGTGTGTGTCCCTCCCTCCCACGCTGTGTGTGCGTGTCCCTCCCTCGCTGTGTATGCGTGTCCCTCCCTCGCTGTGTGTGCGTGTCCCTCCCTCGCTGTGTGTGTGTGTGTCCCTCCCTCGCTGTGTGTATTTGTGTCCCTCCCACGCTGTGTGTGTGTGTGCCCCTCCCACGCTGTGTGTGTGTGTGTCCCTCCCTCGCTGTGTGTGTGTGTGTGTCCCTCCCACGCTGTGTGTGTGTGTCCCTCCCTCGCTGTGTGTGTGTGTGTGTGTGTGTGTGTCCCTCCCTCGCGGTGTGTGTGTGTGTGTGTCCCTCCCTCGCTGTGGGTGTGTGTGTGTCCCTCCCACGCTGTGTGTGTGTGTGTCCCTCCCTCGCTGTGTGTGTGTGTGTCTGTGTCCCTCCCACGCTGTGTGTGTGTGTGTCCCTCCCTCGCTGTGTGTGTGTGTGTCCCTCCCTCGCTGTGTGTGTGTGTGTGTCCCTCCCTCGCTGTGTGTGCGTGTGTCCCTCCCTCGCTGTGTGTGTGTGTCCCTCCCTCGCTGTTTGTGTGTGTGTGTCCCTCCCTCGCTGTGTGTGCGTGTGTCCCTCCCTCGCTGTGTGTGTGTGTGTCCCTCCCTCGCTGTGTCTGTGTGTGTGTCCCTCCCTCGCTGTGTGTGCGTGTGTCCCTCCCTCGCTGTGTGTGTGTGTCCCTCGCTCGCTGTGTGTGTGCGTGTGTCCCTCCCTCGCTGTGTGTGCGTGTGTCCCTCCCTCGCTGTGTGTGTGTCCCTCCCACGCTGTGTGTGTGTGTGTGTCCCTCCCTCGCTGTGTATGTGCGTGTCCCTCCCTCGCTGTGTGTGCGCGTCCCTCCCTCGCTGTGCGTGTGTGTGTCCCTCCCACACTGTGTGTGTGCGTGTCCCTCCCTCGCTGTGTGTGCGTGTCCCTCCCTCGCTGTGTGTGCGTGTGTGTCCCTCCCACACTGTGTGTGTGCGTGTCCCTCCCTCGCTGTGTGTGCGTGTCCCTCCCTCGCTGTGTGTGCGTGTGTCTCTCCCTCGTTGTGTTTGTGTGTTTCCCTGCCTCGCTATGTGTGTGTGTGTGTCCCTCCCTCGCTGTGTGTGTGTGTGTGTCCCTCCCTCGCAGTGTGTGTGTGTCCCTCCCTCGCTGTGTGTGCGTGTCCCTCCCTCGCTGTGTGTGTGTGTGTCCCTCCCTCGCTGTGTGTGTGTGTGTCCCTCCCTCGCTGTGTGTGCGTGTGTCCCTCCCACGCTGTGTGTGTGTGTCCCTCCCTCGCTGTGTGTGTGTGTGCGTGTGTCCCTCCCTCGCTGTGTGTGCGTGTCCCTCCCTCGCTGTGTGTGTGTGTGTGTGTCCCTCCCTCGCTGTGTGTGCGTGTCCCTCCCTCGCTGTGTGTGCGTGTCCCTCCCTCGCTGTGTGTGTGTGTGTGTGTGTGTCCCTCCCTCGCTTTGTGTGTGTGTGTGTATCCCTCCCTCGCTGTGTGTGCGTGTCCCTCCCTCGCTGTGTGTGTGTGTGTCCCTCCCTCGCTGTGTGTGTGTCTGTCCCTCCCTCGCTGTGTGTGCGTGTGTCCCTCCCACGTTGTGTGTGGGTGTGACCCTCCCACGCTGTGTGTGTGTGTGTCCCTCCCTCGCTGTGTGTGTGTGTGTGTGTGTCTGTCCCTCCCTCGCTGTGTGTGCGTGTGTCCCTCCCACGTTGTGTGTGTGTGTGTCCCTCCCTCGCCGTGTGTGTGTGTGTGTCCCTCCCTCGCTGTGTGTGCGTGTGTCCCTCCCTCGCTGTGTGTGTGTGTGTGTCCCTCCCTCGCTGTGTATGTGTGTGTGTCCCTCCCTCGCAGTGTGTGTGTCCCTCCCACGCTGCATGTGTGTGTGTCCCTCCCTCGCTGTGTGTGCGTGTCCCTCCCTCGCTGTGTGTGCGTGTCCCTCCATCGCTGTGTGTGTGCGTGTCCCTCCCTCGCTGTGTGTGCGTATCCCTCCCTCGCTGTGTGTGCGTGTCGCTCCCTCTGTCTGTGTGTGTGTGTCCCTCCCTCGCTGTGTGTGGGTGTCCCTCCCTCGCTGTGTGCGTGTGTGTGTGTGTCACTCCCTCGCTGTGTGTGTGTGTGTGTGTCCCTCCCTCGCTGTGTGTGTGTGTGTCCCTCCATCGCTGTGTGTGTGTGTGTCCCTCCCACGCTGTGTGTGTGCGTGTTCCTCTTTCGCTGTGTGTGCGTGTCCCTCCCTCGGTGTGTGTGTGTGTCCCTCCCACGCTGTGTGTGTGTGTGTCCCTCCCTCGCTGTGTGTGTGTGTGTGTGTGTCCCTCCCTCGCTGTGTGTGTGTGTGTCCCTCCCTCGCTGTGTGTGTGTGTGTGTGTCCCTCCCACGCTGTGTGTGTGTGTCCCTCCCTCGCTGTTTGTGTGTGTGTGTGTGTCTCCCTCGCTGTGTGTGTGTGTGTCCCTCTCTCGCTGTGTGTGCGTGTGTCCCTCCCTCGCTGTGTGTGTGTGTGTCCCTCCCTCGCTGTGTGTGTGTGTGTCCCTCCCTCGCTGTGTGTGCGTGTGTCCCTCCCTCGCTGTGTGTGTGTGTGTGTCCCTCCCTCGCTGTGTGTGTGTGTGTGTCCCTCCCTCGCTGTGTGTGTGTCCCTCCCACGCTGTATGTGTGTGTGTCCCTCCCTCGCTGTGTGTGCGTATCCCTCCCTCGGTGTGTGTGCGTGTCCCTCCCTCGCTGTGTGTGTGCGTGTCCCTCCCTCGCTGTGTGTGCGTGTCCCTCCCTCGCTGTGTGTGCGTGTGTGTCCCTCCCACACTGTGTGTGTGCGTGTCCCTCCCTCGCTGTGTGTGCGTGTCCCTCCCTCGCTGTGTGTGCGTGTGTCTCTCCCTCGTTGTGTTTGTGTGTTTCCCTACCTCGCTATGTGTTTGTGTGTGTCCCTCCCACACTGTGTGTGTGCGTGTACCTCCCTCACTGTGTGTGCGTGTCCCTCCCTCGCTGTGTGTGCGTGTCCCTCCCTTGCTGTGTGTATGTGTGTCCCTCCCACGCTGTGTGTGTGTGTCCCTCCCACGCTGTGTGTGTGCGTGTCCCTCCCTCGCTGTGTGTGTGTGTGTGTCCCTCCCTCGCTGTGTGTGTGTGTCCCTCCATCGCTGTGTGTGTGTGCGTGTCCCTCCCTCGCTGTGTGTGTGTGTGTGTCCCTCCCTCGCTGTGTGTGTGCGTGTCCTTCCCTCGCTGTGTGTGTGTGTGTCCCTCCCTCGCTGTGTGTGTGTGTCCCTCCCTCCCTCGCTGTGTGCGTGGGTGTCCCTCCCTCGCTGTGTGTGTCCCTCCCTCCCTTGCTGTGTGTGCGTGTCCCTCCCTCCCTCGCTGTGTGTGCGTGTCCCTCCCTCGCTGTGTGTGTGTGTGTCCCTCCCTCGCTCTGTGTGTGTCCCTCCCTCCCTCGCTGTGTGTGCTTGTCTCTCCCTCGCTGTGTATGCGTGTCCCTCCCTCGCTGTGTGTGCGTGTCCCTCCCTCGCTGTGTGTGCGTCTCCCTCCCTCGCTGTGTATGCGTGTCCCTCCCTCGCTGTGTGTGCGTGTCCCTCCCTCGCTGTGTGTGCGTCTCCCTCCCTCGCTGTGTGTGTGTGTGTCCCTCCCGCGCTGTGTGTATGTGTATCCCTCCCTCCCTCGCTGTGTACGTGGGTGTCCCTCCCGCGCTTTGTGTATGTGTGTCCCTCCCTCCCTCGCTGTGTGCGTGTCCCTCCCTCGCTGTGTGTGTGTGTCTCTTCCTCGCTGTGTGTGCGTGTCCCTCCCTCGCTGTGTGTGCCTGGAGCTCAGTGACCAGTGGTGGTATGTAACAGTCGGCTCTGGGACTCTGCTGTCTGTGATTTTTATAAATGACTTGGATGTGGATGTTGTAGAGTGGGTTAGTATGTTTGCCAATAACATGAAGGTTGGTGGAGTGGTGGGGAATGTGGAGGGCTGTTGTTGGTTGCAATGGAACATTGACAGGACGCAGAGCTGGGCTGGAAGTGGCAGATGGAGTCCAGTCTGGAAAAGTGTGAAGTGATTCATTCTGGAAGGTCGAATTTGAATACAGAATACAGGGTAAAAGGCAGAATACTTGGCAGTGTGGAGGAACAGAGAGATCATAGGGTCCTTGTCCATAGGTCCCTCAAAATCGCCACGCACGTTGGTCGGGTTGTTAAAAAGGCATATGTTGTGTTGGCTTTCCTTCGCAAGGGGATTGACTGTAAGAGCTGTGAGGTTTTACTGCACCTTTATAGCGTCCTGGTGAGACCACACTTGGATTATTGTGTTCAGTTCTGGTCCCCTGTTTACAGGAAGGATGTGCAAGTTTTAGAGAGTGTACACAGGAGATTTACCAAGATGCTGCCTGGAATGGAGGGCAGTTCTTACAAAGAAAGGTTGAGGTAGCTAAGACGGGGCAACTTTGTGGAAGTGAACAAGATGATGAGAGGCACAGAGTGAATGAATAGTCAGAGACTTTTCCTCCTATCGCATAAATGGCTATTACAAGGCGGCATAATTATAAGGTGAATGGAGGATGGATAAGAGGATAGGCAATAGTAGGTGGTTGGATGGACTGCCAATGGTGGTAGTACAATTAGACACATCTGGGGTATTTAATAGACTCTTGGATAGACACATGAATAGTAGTAAAATGAAGGGTATGTCGTATACTTTGATCTTAGAGTTGGATAAAAGGTTGGCATGAAATAATGGCCGAAGGGTCTTGGGCTGAACTGTTCTGCCTTCTGTGTTTAGATTAGATTAGATTAGATTACTTACAGTGTGGAAACAGGCCCTTCGGCCCAACAAGTCCACACCGCCCCGCCGAAGCGCAACCCACCCATACCCCTAACCTAACACTACGGCCAATTTAGCATGGCCAATTCACCTGACCTGCACATCTTTGGACTGTGGGAGGAAACCGGAGCACCCGGAGGAAACCCACGCAGACACGGAGAGAACGTGCAAACTCCACACAGTCAGTCGCCTGAGGCGGGAATTGAACCCAGGTCTCTGGCGCTGTGAGGCAGCAGTGCTAACCACCGTGTTCTGTCTGATAAACTGGGTAATAAGCTCAGATCAGTGTAAAAATGATATGGCATTCAGGAGGAGCGAGTGAACTGGATACAAAATTGGCTTGATGGTTGTAGACAGAGAGTGATGGGAGACATGTTGTCTTTCTGACTGGAGGTATGTGACCAGCGGTGTACTGGGTCCCCTGTTGTTTGTCATTTGGATAAATGGTTTGGATGGGAGTATTGGTTTCCTGGTAAGTAATTGTTTTGGGTGACACTGAAATTGGTGGTAAAGTGGACAGTGAAGAAGGTTATCTGTGATACAACAGGATAAACAGTCCTGCTGGGATAGTGGGCTGAAGAATAGCAGATGGAGTTTAATTAGATGAATGTGAAGTGTTCCATTTTGGTGAAACAAACCAGGGTTGGACTTATACAGTTAATGTTCGGGCACTGGGTAGTCTTGTCAGTCAGTGACCCAGGTACACAGTTCTTTGAATGTGGTGTCACAGGTAGACAGGCTGGTGAAGCAGGCGTTTGGGATGGTTACCTTCATTGGGTAGAGCATTGAGAGTAAGAGTTGGGATGTCATGTTGTGGCTGTAAAAGACATTGGTGGGGCCACCATTAAAACATTGTTGACCAGTAGGAAGAACTCATCTAGTTCACTAACCTCCTTTAGGGAAGGACATCAAATATTCTAACCTGGTCTGGCCGACATGTGACTCCAGACCCACAGCAATATGGCTGACTCTGAGCTGCCCTCTGGGTAATTAACAGTGGGGTCAAAGAACATTGTTCCAGGCAGTGACACCCACATCCCATGAATGAATAAATAAAAATACCTATGTCCCTCCATACCTCTGCAAACCCCTCCAGCTGCAGCAATCCGTCCTGGCTTTGTAACACCCTGACCACTCTCTGTAACACTCTCACCACCTCCAGCACCTTCACCTCTCCCTGTTCCTATCGTGTCAATGAACCCTGACCGTGGCTTCCCTTCCCACAGCCCTCCTCCTGCGAGCAGACCCATTGCAATCCATTAACATTTACTCCTAAAACACTCTCTCATTTCAGGATTTTAAGTATTCTTTGGTGATCTTCTCAGCCTCATAATCTAGTATGATTCCTTTTGTCCTGAGTGAGGAATCAGTGGGAATTTCTTGCTGAGGTTTTTACTGTTTCAATTGAATGTCCTTTTGTTGAGTATTTTGCATTCTCCCTTCAAATGTTTTCCACTGTTCATTGACAGGCACATATTTCAGTCTGTTCAGCCTGTTTACTTTGGTCAGTTCTCCTCTCAAACTCATGTCATTGGCTATTTTTGTTTCTAGTTGTAGCTTGTCCTTTCTGTGATTCACTTTAAAACTTTATATTTATTTAAACTGCACTTTATCACAATTTCCCGAAGGATCTCTGCAGGTGACATTACTCATTCACTAAGTTTCATCACACGGTCGCTCTGCGATAGTTATGTCCCTTAACAGTTGCACAATGTGTTTTTCAAAGAAACACTGAAAAAAAATTAACCGAACTCCTCTTCCAATATCAATGTTGTTCGTGTGATTGTCCCAGATTATACAAATATTGAAGTTTTCCAAAATTATCACAATGCCTTTGTTAAAAAATTCCAATGAGTTCCTGTTTAATACAATGATGAGCAATGGAATGCTGTTCGGTGGCTAAAACTGTTCTGCTGCTTGTGTCCTTGGCAAGTAGTCGCCGGAATTTATATTCAGACTGACTCTACTTCATGATCTAAGACCAAATGCTTTCTCTGTGATGCCTTTCTTAGTGTTACCCATTTTGTCTGAGTTTCCGCAAGGTTGCGATCCATTGAATATTTATGTCCACCTTTTGTTCATCCTGTAACCATATCTCTCTGGTGTCTAAACCTCTTTTATCTCAGTGTCACAAATCCATCTGCCTTATTGATAAGACTTCGTCCATTCAAAGTAAAACATAATTTACTCTTTCCCACAATTTCCTGTCACAAACCTAGTCACTGATGGACAGTTTTAGTGAATCGCTGTCCCATCCTGTTCCTTTCTGATTGCCTTCAGCCACATCCCCATACTGTTCCGATACTTCACCTTTTCTCTTTGGATTTGGAAATCTCCTTTCACCTGGACCCTGTCCCTGCATCCTCTCTGTCAGTTTAAAGCCCTGTCCATAAACCTACAGACATGATTGGCCAGGACACTGGTCCCAGCACGGTTGCAGTGAGACCATCTTATTGGATTTTCTTATAAATAGGGTAGGGGATGTGGGTGTCTCTGGCTGACCAGCCTTTTTTGCCCAGCCCTAGCTGCCCATGAGCTGAGTAGCTTGCTTGGCCATTTCAGAGGGCAATTGAGAGGCAAACACTTTGCTGTGGGTATGTCGTGCAGACCACGTGGTGATCAGATCTCGTTGTTGAAAGGACAAGTGGGCAGCACGGTGACTCAGTGATTAGCACTCCTGCCTCACAGCACCAGGGTCCCAGGTTCGATTCCAGCCCCGGGCGACTGTGTGGAGTTTGCACATTCTCCCCGTGTCTGCGTGAATTGCCTCTGGATGCTCCGGTTTCCTCCCACAGTCCAAAGACACACAGGTCAGGCGAATTGGCCATGCTAATTTGCCCATAATGTTAGGTGTATTAGGTCGAGGGAGATGGGTCTGAGTGGGTTACTCTTTGGATGGATGGCGTGGACTGGTTGGGTCGAAAGGCCTGTTTCCACACTGTATGGAATCTAACCTAAGGGATTGTGATTTTTGTACATCAGCAATGGTTTCATATTTGTTTATGGATTGTTAATTGCTATTTTTAAAATTATTGATTTTAAATTACACCATATCTTATGATGGGAATCAAACCTGCCTCCCCTGAACATTAGCTGAGGTTTTGGACAAATGCCCTAACAATAATGTTACTCGGCCATCACTTCATCTGCTCACTGGTTGCTCATCCCTGAGCACTGATACATGAAGCTAAACCCATTCTTCCAACATGACTGTGTGATCCTGAAGGCTTCCAACACTCTGGTGATATCAATCAGTCTCTCTCCATGTGGTATCCCTCACTGTGTGGGTCTAATTGCTGCCTCTGTCTGTGTCTCTCGCTCTTGCAGCTACTCCAGATCCTGAGCTAACAGAATTCTCCACTCCAGAGAGACGCAACAGCACAGGCCAGGGATGGAGTTTGGGATTTTCCAGATATCTGTGGGGCTCATTTCCATTCTCCTTGTGTAACCCTCACTGCATCAGTCTAATTTCCCATTCTGTCTATTTCTGTATCTCCTGTAGGTACTCAGGAAGTTGCTGACTCAATAGACTTCCCAACTGTTGTGTGTCTCATCCATCACCCCATTGAAGATGGTTGGTCAGCCAGAGAGACAAAGGGAAGGGAGATCTGGAACCTTCAATAAATCCTGCAGTGAGGTAAGATCACTCATAGTGCACAGAGCAGGGAGCAATGAGAGGGCTCCAAACATTGGCCATCAAGACATGACATAGATACAGTACTGGATAGGGAGCACAGGATAGACACACCCCATGCTCAATCACCACGTCTACTTTAACTTATGTTGCACTGAGACAGCATCGGGAGATCATAGTTATCAATCCAGGCCTGTGCTGTCTTAGTGAGCATCAGTACAACAGAGGGGAGAGTAGGCCTCTGACGAGAGGTTGGGAATGCTGCCTGGGATCTTTCTGTTCTGTGTTCTCCCTCCAACACTGTACTAAGATGCATTACTCTGCAACACTGTATCTGTGGCATGGCTTGTGCACCAGTGTCTTCAGTCATTTTTAACTCCTATGACAGTAGTTGTCCTTGTCACCTGCTCCATTCCCGATAGTCCCTCCACATATTTGGAATGTACTGCATTCCAGACCACCATCCCTATTGCTGTAACTTGCTTCAGTGTCTACAACATGCCTTATTTCGGTACTGTAATCCTCGTTAACTGGATACAGAGTGATACAGAACGGAAACAGAACCTGCCCATGTGACCTAAACTGAATGTGTCTCATTTGCCTGCGTTTGGCCCTTATCTCTTCAAACCTTCTCCTCTCAATATACCTCCCCAAATGTCTTTTCCATGCTGTAATTGCTCTTGTTTCTCCCATGTGCCTGAGGCAGTCTGTTCTGTCTATGCACCGTCCTCTGTGGATATTGTTCCCCCTCAGCTCCCTCTTTAAATCCTTGCTCTCTCACCTCCTGTTTATACCCTCTAGTTTTGGATTCACCTACCCTTGGTTATTCACCATTCTTAGGGTCACCCCGTGGCCTCCTCTGCCCAAGGGAAATATTTAGGATAATGTTGCAAATGTCTCCAACGTATGTAACAAAGTGCTGGCCAATGTCGGCAAATGTGCCAAATGTCGCTTTCCCCGCCCTGTCCACACGTGATGCCACTTCCAAGGAACAATATAACTTGCACACCCTGGTCAAAACCCTTCAATTTATTTCTCAGTCATTTTGTTGTTTCAAACTGTTAATTGTTTTCATTGGAATTGCTTCTCCACATCATATGACTACTGGAAAAGTAGAATTTTTTTTAATCTTAAATTTTACTCAAGAGTTGTTAGAACATATATATGTATGCTGTCTAGATCTCTGATTCTCCTATTGCAAACTTCTTAGAAACCAGTAATTTTTTTTGTTTTAAAGTAAAAAAAAATTGGTAATCCCAGTTATTTGCTGAAATAAAAAGCCACAAGTTTTCACAGTTTAGAACGTAAGAGTCAACCAGGCAAAGTCAAAATAGTATCAGTCCTAAACTCCAGTTACATATCGGAGTTAGGATGTTACGTGGAGGTTGTACAGGACATTGGTGAGGCTTTTACTGGAAAACTGTATTCAGTTCTGGTCACCCATTTATAGGAAGGGTTATTGAGCTGGAGAGGGTTCAGAAGTGATTTATCAGGAAGGTGTGAATTATAAAGAAAAGCTGGATAGGCTGGGACTTATTTCGCTGGAACAGAGGAGGTTGAGAAGTGACCTGATGGAAGTTTGTGAAATAATGAGAGGTATAGATAGAGTTGATGGTGGTTGTCTTTCCATAAAATGGGGAATTTTAAGACACAGGCGCATATTTTTAAGGTGAGAAGAGGGAAAGTTTGAAAAGACATGAACCAATGTTCACTTGTGGAATGAACTTCCTGAGAAAGTTGTGGATGAGGGCATAACTATGACGTTTAAAAGACATTTGGATAAATACATGAATAGGAAATGTTTGGAGGAACTTAGACCCGGATCAGGCAGTGGGACTAGTTTAGTTCAGGATTCTGTTCGGCATCGACTGGTTGGACTGAAGGGTCTGTTTCCGTGCTGTATGACTCTATGACTCTATTTAGGATTACCTTGAGTTAAACAGGAAGTAACAAGCAAATTATGGATGAATACGATTTAAAAAAAAGCTTTGCAAATTGGCTGTTTATTACAGTGTGCCTCACATCTTTCAACTGTCCTTCCCACAAGGAATAGGCGGCACAGTGGCACAGTGGTTAGCACTGCTGCCTCACAGCGCCAGAGACCCGGGTTCAATTCCCGACTCAGGCGACTGACTGTGTGGAGTTTGCACATTCTCCCCGTGTCTGCGTGGGTTTCCTCCGGGTGCTCTGGTTTCCTCCCACAGTCCAAAGATGTGCACATCAGGTGAATTGGTCATGCTAAATTGCCCGTAGTGTTAGGTAAGGGGTAAATGTAGGGGTATGGGTGGGTTACGCTTCGGCGGGTCGGTGTGGACTTGTTGGGCCGAAGGGCCTGTTTCCACACTGTAAAGTAATCTAATCTAATCTAATCTAATCTAATCGAATTTGAACTCATCTCTTTCTGGGAGGTAGTCTAATCCACAGTCAACTGCAACTTTACTCCATATAGCATGGTCTTCATCCAGCAAATGACAGATGTCTTTAGAACCTGCTCAACTTGATTTGCATGGTAGAGATCCATCACTGTTATCTTTAAGAATGAGAAGCAGCTGTGGTTACTTATTATTTTTGCTTATAGTCAATTTCTGGATCTCTCTCTCTCTCTCTCTGTTCGACAACCCTGGCCAGAGACCTTCCATTAACTGTGTTAGTCCTCCATGGTTTGTCTTAACAAAATCCAACAGCTGAATTAAACTCCATCTTTCATTCCTTGGCCCACTGGCCCAGTAGGTCACGATCCCCTTTGATAACCGTATTTACTGCCCACGACACCATTAATTTGATCATCAACAAACTTTCGCACAATCACTCCTATATTTTCAACCAAATTGTTTATGTAGATGATGCACATCAGTGGGCCCAGCCCTGATCCTTTCTTCAATAATGGAATAAAACCATATTCTTGTCATAGAGCCATACAGCATGGAAACTGACCCTTCAGTTGATACCCACTATAATCTAAAACTAAACTCTTCCCAGCTGCCTGTTGCTGGCCCATATCACTCCAACCCTTCCCTCTTCACCTGTTTATCCAAATATCTTTTAAATGTTGTAATTGTACCCACATCAACCCCTTTCTCAGGAATTTCATTCCACACTCAAACCACCCTCTGTGTAGCAAATTGCCCCGTATCTTTTTTTTGAACATTTCTTTCCTCTCACCTTAAACATGTGGCCCCTCCTCTTGAGACTCCCCAATCCTGTGGAAAAGGCAACTGCTATTAAATCGATCTATATACTTTTTTCCCCCATAAACCTTTATAGCATCATGTCTCAACCTCCAGGCTCCAGTGAAAAAAGACTCAGCCTATCCAGCCATTTTTCAGAACTCAAGCCTTCCATACCCAGCAATATCCTGGTAAATCTCTTCTGAACGCCCTGCAGCTTAATAATATCCTCCCAAAAACTGGGCGACCAGAACTGGACAGAGTATTGCAGAACAGGCCTCACAAATGTCTGTGCAATCTCAACATGACGTCCCAAATCCTCCACTCAATGGACTGAGCAATAGTCAGGCATGCAAAGCACTGCCTTATCCATCCTGTGATGCAAGCTTCAAGAATGATGTACCTGAACCCGGAGGTCCCTCTGCTCTAAAACACTAACCGAATCCTTAACATTAATTGTATAAGCTCTACCCTTGTTTGTTTTACAAAATGCATTACTTCGTATTTATTCAGATTGAATTCCATCTCTAGTTTTTCAGCCCATTCACTCCCTTCATCAAGATCCCTTTGTAATCTCAGAAAACCTCCTTCACTGTCCATGATGCCACCCTCCAGCCTGCCAGCCCGTCACACATGGCTGTCAGTAGTACACATACCTTTGCTAGGGGCTCCACAATTTCTTCCCAAGCATCCCACAGTGTCCTGTGATACACTTAATCAGGTTCTGGGACTTGCCATAGCTTTGAGTTTTAAAACCTCCAGCACCACCTCTTTTATAACATGCGCTGTTTTCAAGTCTTAGAGATATAAAGCATAGAAACAGACCCTTCGGTCCCAACTCGTCCAGGCTCACCAGAAGATCTAATTAAATCCATTCCCTTTTCCAGCATTTGGCCCATATACGTTTACACCCTTTTAGATTAGATTACTTACAGATTAGATTCGATTACATACAGTGTGGAAACAGGCCCTTCGGCCCAACAAGTCCACACCGACCCGCCGAAGCGTAACCCACCCGTTCCCGTGCATTTACCCCTTTACCTAACACTACGGGCAATTTAGCATGGCCAATTCACCTGACTTGCACATCTTTGGACTGTGGGAGGAAACCGGAGCACCCGGAGGAAACCCACGCAGACACGGGGAGAACGTGCAAACTTCACGCAGTCAGTCGCCTGAGGTGGGAAATGAACCCGGATTTCTGGCGCTGAGGCAGCAGTGCTAACCACTGTGCCACCATGCCGCCCACCCTTACTATTCAGATGCCCATCCGGATACCTTTTAAATGTTGTAATTGTATCAGTCTCCATTACCTTCTCTCTCAGCTCATTCCATACACACATCACCATGTGTGTGAAGAAGCTGTCCCTTCAGTCTCTCTGTAAACCATTCACCTCTAACCCTAAACTTATGCCCTCTAGTTTTGGACTCCCCATCTTCTGGGAAAAGGCCTTGAATGCTTACTCTATCCATACCGCTCATGTTTATATAAACCTCTGTCAGGTCATCCCTCAGTCTCCGATTCACCTCTAACCCTAAACTTATGCCCTCTAGTTTTGGACTCCCCATCTTCTGGGAAAAGGCCTTGAATGCTTACTCTATCCATACCGCTCATGTTTATATAAACCTCTGTCAGGTCATCCCTCAGTCTCCGATTCTCCAGTAACAGTAACCCCAGCTTATTCAGCAACAACCAGACAATATCTTGTTAATCTTTTCTGAGCCCTTTCAAGTTTCACAACATCCTTCCTGTAGCAGAGAGACTGGATTTGCAGAGTACTCCAATTGTGGTCTAATGTGTTACTCCTGTTCCCTGAGTTCCCCAGTCTTTCTCCACAGTAAGTTCTGGAGTGAAAAAATTGTTTAGGATCTTAGCAAATATCCTGCAGTTCCACACAACGATGGCCTCATTGATCTTTAATGGACACTATTTTGTCCTGAGTTACTTATGCACTCTTAATATACTGATACAATCACTTTTGGATTCCCCTTTCCTTCTCCTTTCCTGTTTTTTACTCAAAGTGTATTCCTACAACCCCTGTATATCCTCAGGGATTCCCTTGATGCAGCTGGCTATACCTGACATGTGCCCCCTTTTCCTTGACCAGACCCTCAATAGACAGCCAGTGTTCCCGAATATTGTCAGCATTGAGCTGCGCACAAACAGGAAAATGCTGGCGCTGATCGATCAGTTTATCTCACTTTTAAAATATTCTCACTTGCCAAACTACCCTTTTCCTGTAAATAATTCCCTTCCCCAATCACATTTTGAAAGTTCCTGTCTAATACGATCAAGATTGGTCTGGCCCCATTTTATAACTTGCATTTGTGGACCCGGCCTGTCCTTTTCCAAAGCTGTTTTCAAACTACTAGAACTGTGGTCACTTTGGCAAAATGCTTTCCCACTCACATCTCAGTCCCTTTCCCTACCTTGATTCCCAAGTGGAGGTCAGGTTTTGCCCCTTTCTCTTTTCAGGCCATTTACATATTGATTGGGAGTTTTCTGGAACACAATTACCAAATTCCTCCCTTGCAAACACTGAACACTGGCACTCCCAGTCTAGGTTTGGAAAGTTCACAAACCCTACTATAACAGCCTTATTATTATGGTTGATATTTAAGATGTCCCGACATATTTGTTCCTCAGTCCGCCACAGATTATTCGGGGTCAGCTGTCCGATCGTATCAAAGTGATGACCCATTCTTATTTCTCAGTTCCACTAACATAGCTTCAGTGAGCGATCCCACAGGAATATCCTCTCTAAGTATTGCTGTGATGATTCATGCAATCAAAACCCACCACCACACGTCCTCTCTTGCCTCCCCTTCCTGTAGCATCTCTACTTTGAAACAATGAGCTGCCAGTCCTGCCCCTCCTTCAGCTGTGTTTCTGTAATAGCTATAATATCCCAGTCCCATGTTCCAATCCATGCCTTGAGTTCATCTTCCTTAGCTGTCTGGCCCTTGGATTGAAATAAATGCAGTTTAATCATCAGTTTTCCCCCATTCCCTGCTATGTTCTTGCCTGCCTTGTCTGCTGAAATTGCTGTTTTTAACTCGTGTACCAGCCTACATTTATTTAAGGTCCAACACCCTGCCAGACTAGGTTATATCCTCTCAAGCAGCTCTAGCAATTCACCCCACCAGGATATGGGTCCCTCTCCCGCTCCCAGTTGAGGTGCCTTTCCCACCCTGTCTTCCTGTGCTGACACCTTCAGGGATCTATGGACTTGTCCACCAAGGTCCCTGTATTCCTCAGTACTCCGCAAGGTCCTACCATTCATTATGTCTGTCTTTCGTTTATCGTACCTCTCCCAGAGTATTACCTCATTTCAATCAGAACTAAACTCTGATTAGATTATCATCCGATCGACATCGGGCTGCAGACAGAGACCATCCTCCTCACTGTGAACAACACCCTCACCTTTCATGTTATCCACAAACCGACGAATGATACCCTCTGCTTTCACATCCGAGTTATTAATGTTCAATGGTTCCTGCACAGATCCCTGTGGTACACCCGGTGGGGAAAGTATGCTATCCACCAATTTTGCATCCAATTTGCCAACTTGCCTTGGAACCCAGTCCTTTGGACCAGCCTTCCATGTTGGATCTTGTTTAAGGACTTAGTCAAGTCCGTGTAAACAACATAATCTGCACTGCCTTCATCAATATACTTAAGCACCATTTCAAAAAAACTGAACTGAATTCCTCAGACAGTATCTCCCTCTGCCAAATCCGTGATGACTAAACCGAGTTGATCCTTACCTTTGTAAGTGTTGATTCATCCTCACAATTGTTCCCAATAACGTCCCTCCCCCTGCTGTCTGACTATCTGCTCTGTAATTACCTGGCCTACCCCTGCTGCCCTTCTTGAACAAAGGAACCACATTAGCGATCCTCCAGTCATTCAGCACTTCACCTGTGTCCAGCAAAGTATTAAATATATCCACCAGGGCCCCAGCAATCTCTGGGTAATTAGCATGGGGTCAAAGAACGCTGGTTCAGGCAGTGACACCCACATCCCATGAATGAATAAATAAAAATACGTATGTCCCTCCCTACCTCTGCAAACCCCTCCAACTGCAGCAATTCATACTGGCTTTGTAACACCGTTCAGGCCCTGTACACTGTCTGTAACACTCTCACCACCTCCAGCACCTTCACCTCTCCATGTTCGTATCGTGTCAATAAACTTTGACAATGATTCCTCTTCCCATTGCCCTCCTCCTGCAAGCAGACCCATTGCAATCCCTTTAAAACTTACTCTAAAACTCTCTCTCACTTCAGGATGTTAAGTACTTTGTGGTGATCGTCTCAGCCTCATAATCTAATATGATCCATTTTGTCCTGAGTGAGGGACCGGTGGGGATTTCTTGCTGAGGTTTGGTCTGTTTCAGTGGAATGTCCTTTTGTTGAGTATTTTACATCGCTCCTTCAAATGTTTTCCACTGTTCATTTACAGGCACATATTTCAGTCTGTTTCGCCTCTTTACTTTGGTCACTTCTCCTCTCCAACTCATGTAATTGGCTGTTTTTGTTTCTAGTTGTAGCTTGTCCTTTCTGTGTTTCACTTTAAAACTTTATATTTCTTTAAACTGCACTTTATCGCAATTTCCCAGAGGATCTCTCCAGGTGACATTACTCATTCACTAAGTTTTATCACACAACAGTCGCTCTGAGACAGTTACGTCCCTCGCCAGTTGCACAATGTGTTATTCTAAGAAACACTGAAAACTAATTCTCTGAACTCCTCTTCCAATATCACTGTTGTCAGTGTGATTGTCCCAGACTTTGTGAATATTGACGTTTCACTAAATGTTCACCATGCCTTTATTAAAAATTCCAATGAATTCCTATTTATTGCAGTGACGAGCCATGAAATGCTGTTCGGTGGTTTAAAACTGTTCTGCTGCTTGTGTCCTTGGCAAGTATTAGCCAGAATTTACATTCAGACTGACTCTACGTCATGATCTGATGCCAAATGCTTTCTCTGTAATGCCTTTCTTACCCATTATTGTTAGCGTTGCCCATTTTGTCTGAGTTTCCACAAGGTTGTGAACCATTGAATATTTATGTTCCACATTTTGTTCGCCCTGTAACCACGTCTCTCTGGTGTCTAAATCCCTTGTATCTCTGTGTCACAAATCCATCTACCTTGTTGCAGAGACCTTGTCCATTAATAAAAAACATAATTTACTCGTTCCCACAATTTCCTGTCACAAATGGATTTGCTGATCTACAGTTTTAGTTAAACTTTGTCCCATCCTGTTCCTTTCTGTTGTCTTCAGTCACATTCCCCGTGCTGCTCTGATGCTTCACGTTTTCTCTTTGGATTTGGAAAGCTCCTTTTATCTGAAGCCTGTCCCTGCATCCTCTCTGTCAGTTTAAAGCCCTGTCCATAAATCTACCAACATGATTGGCCAGCACACTGGTCCCAGCACAGTTCCAGTGGAACAATCTGAATGGATTTTTTAAAAAAATCAGGAATGGGATGTGGGTGTCTCTGGCTGACTAGCCTTTATTGCCCATCCCTTGCTGCCCTTGAGCTAAGCAGCTGGCTCGCCCATTTCACAGAGTAATTGAGAGGCAAACACTTTGCTGTGGGTATGATGTGCAGACAACATGAGAGTGAACTGTTGTCTTTCTCTGGGCCGCCTAGAGTATAAAAATACCTGGACGGCGGGCAATTTTTCAAATGTGTCCAAGTAAGATTCCTAAATCAATATGCAGAGAGCCCTACTCTACTCAGGCAGGTGCAACACGAGGCCTTCCCTCAGAAAACAAGGTTGGGCAAGTGACTGAAGTGTCATTTGAAGAGCACTTTGGGTCCAGTGTCCACAACTGTCTTCGTTTTAACATAGTTATGGAGAAAGATTAGGAGGTCCACAGATAGAAGAGGAAAACTGGAACAGGGCCAGGTTTCGGGCCATTCTGCAGGCTCTGGCCAGCGTCAATGCTGTGAATATAAAATTGCACAATGCCCAGTTATAATCCAACTCGCTTTGGAAGCGCTCGTGATCACTGAAACAGATGAAAGGCTTAAACTAAATTTGTTTGATTTTATATTCCATGACACTGCCATCCTGTTGCTATAAATTCTGTACCTTAGGATTGTGCTCCACAACCACCTGATGAAGAAGCAGTGCTCTGAAAGCTAGTGCTTTCAAATAAACCGGTTGGACTGGAACCGAGTGTCGGGTGGTTTTTAACTTTGTCCACCCCCAGTCCGACACCGGCACCTCCACATTATGATTCTAATCGATAGGGTGAGTCTGTTTGAAGGAAAAGGCACAACTGGCAAATGGGAGGCTTTTCAAAGTGTGATCTCAAGAATCCAGGACCAGTATGCCCCATTGGGATAAAGGGAAAAGCTGGCAGGGTTAGAGATCCTTGGCTGATGAGGGATAATAAGGCTCTGGTCTTGAAATGAAACTGCATGCATTGGGTTTAAGCTATCCGTATCTACGTAAACTCTTCTATTCTTAAAGACACGATCAATCTGTGGAGACCCTACGATCCTCTCAGTCCCAGTAACACTCCAAATCTGCAGAAGTCATTCCAATACCTGTGACTCTTCCGGTCCAGCTCCTACAAGACCCACCATCTATGTGATATCTTTTCATTGCCAGCACCCACCCTGTCAATGTAAGCTCCTCCAATGTCTCCATCCATCTGCTCATTTCCATAATCTTCACCAGATCTTCCATGTGTAAAAATCACGCTCCCCTACAACCCTTCCCACTTTTACCAATCTGGAGGAAGTTACTAATGCTGCCTAATCTGTGAACTGTCTCCAACCAAAATTCATCACCTGGAAAATCTGTATGATTCCACACCCTCCATGTCTAAATAAACTGCAGAACCTAAGCCTTCCTGTTTCTATAAACATCTTCAGTCACGACTACCCTCCATATGTCTATTTGTTTTTCCAATCTGTACAACCCACGTTTTCTCTGTAATCTGCTCCATTCACCTGAAACATCCCTGTCTGTGTACAACACCCCATTCTACCAACATCCTTAGCCCTGTAAACTGATCCATTCCTCCCGACCTCCCCATCTCCATGAACACCGGTAGGCCCTATAGCTCTCCACATTTCTGTAACACCCTGTGGGTCTATGCTCCTCCCTCCCTGTGAAAGCACCTCCAGTCCCCACACCCCTCCCAGTCTGGGTCATCTGCTCCAGATCAGACCATTGCTGTCTCTGTTACCTCATACAACTTTAGCAACGCCTCCTATTTGTGTCACTTCATTCAGATCGCATCCTCTCCCGCTTCCCGAAACCTCTTGCTGCCATCATAACCCTTGCTGTTTAGAACATGGAATAGCACATTCCAGTCCAAGCCCTTGCGCCCTCAATATTGTGCTGACGTTTTATCCTACTCTGAAGATGAAACAAACCTATGTACCTTACATTTTACTATCATTGATGTGCCTATGCAAGAGTTGCTGAGATGTCTGTAATGTGTCTGAATCTACTACCACGGCTGGCAGTCCGTTCCACGCACTCACCACACTCTGTGTAAATAACATACCAGTCCCGTCCATGCCGACAGGACATCCCAACCCAATCTAGTCCTACCTGCCAGCACCTGGCCCATATCCCTCTGATATCTAAGCTAAACCTTCCACCAGTTACCTTAAACTTATGTCCCCTTGTGATAGCCATTTCGCCATGGGAAGTAGTCTCTGGTTATCCACTCTATCTATGCCTCTTATTGCCTTGTACACCTCTACAATGTCACCATTCTTCCTCCTTCGCTCTGATCAGAAAAGCCCTAGCTTCCACAACCTACCTTCTATGGGCATGCCATCCAGTCCAGACAGCATCCTGCTAAATCTCCTCTGCACTGTCTTTAAAGCTTCCACATCCTTCCCATAATGAAGCGAACAGAACTGTTCACAATATTCGACGTGTGGTCTAACTGGGGTTCGGTAGAGCTGCAGCAAAATCTCACATCTCTTAAACTCAATCCCCCTGCTACTGAAAGCCAACACACCATCCGCCTTCTTAACAGCCTGTCAACTTGGGTGGTAACGTGAAGGACACAGGATCCCTTTGTGCTTGCACGCTGCTAAGAATCCTGCCTTTAACCACGTAAAGGCTTTCTGCAGAATCCTCTAATCTAAAACTATCCCTATCTTTGTAAGTTCCTCCAGTCCCTACAACACTCATAAACTGTGAAACCTCCTCAAGTCCATATATTCCTAATGTCTGCAAAATTCTCCCGTCTTGATGTCCCTCCACATCTCTGTAACCCCCAAAATCCTCCAGTGCTCTTCTGGGGAACATTGCAGAGGAAGGAGGAGTTGGAGAGTCTGGCCATGTTACGAGGTATGAAGGGCTGCAGAACCTGGAGGATGGGACAGGGGATGGCTTGTGGAACCTGGAGAATATTATGATTTGAACCACAGGTAATTTTTGATTGGACCATTCAGCCGACCTTACAGTCATAGAGATGTACAGCATGGAAACAGACCCTTCATTCCAACCCAGCCATGCCGACAGGATATTCCAACCCAATCTAGTCCCACTTGCCAGTACCTGGCCTATCTCCCTCCAAACCCTTTCTACTCATATATCCATCCAAATGCTTCTTAAATGTTGCAATTGTACCATCTGTAAGATTGGCTGAAAGATCCAAACAGACATTACCTGTGGTTCAAATCATAACATCCTCCAGGTTCCACAACACATTCATGGTCCCATCCTGCAGATCAGATATCCCAACCCAATGTCGTCCCACCTGCCAGCACCCGGCCCATCTCCCTCTAAACCCTTACTATTCATATACCCATCCAGATGCCTTTTAACTGTTGCAGTTGTACTAGCCTCCACCACTTCCTCTGGCAGCTCATTCCATATATGTACTATCCTCTGCATGAAAAAGTTGCCCCTTTTTATCTTTTAAATCTTTATACTCTCACCGTAAACCTCGCCCTATAATTCTGGACTCGCGCACCCCAGGAGAAAGACTTTGTCCATTTTCCCTATCCATGCCCCTCTTGATTTTATAAACCTTTATAAGGTCACCCTTAGCCTCCGACTCTCCAGGAAAAACAACCATCACCTGTTTAAAGTCTCCCTATAGCTCAACCCTAGCAACGTTGTTGTAAATCTTTTCTGGACCCTTTCAAGTTTCACAAAATCCTTCCGATCGGAAGTAGAATAGAGTTGCATGCAGCATTCCAAAAGTGGCCTAACCACTGTCTTGTACAGCCGCAACAAGACCTCCCAACTCCTGTACTCAATACTCTGACTAATAAAGGAATGCATACCAAGCGCCTTCTTCGCTATCCTAACTACCTGTGACTCTACTGTCAAGGAACTCTGTGTTTCATTTGAAAGATTGCATAGACAGGTAGAGTGGCCCGAGGTCTTCTGGGTAATGCTAGTTCAGTCTAAGCTGGTAGGCAGAGCCAGTGAAATATTTGCAGCGCTGTCTGATGAATGGTCGAGAGATAATGCACATATCAAACAGGCTATTTTAAGTGCTGATGGATTGCTCATGAAAGGGAAGCCACTACAATTCCCTTTACTGTACGATCGCTATCTGTCAAAGCTCCTTCAGGTCTATATCCTCCGCATTGTTGAAACCTGCTCTCACCATTATTTCCTAATATTGTCGAGTCTCTAAAAGCTTCCCTCTCAGGTTAATCTCCTCCACTGCATACAACACTTCTAGCCTGTGTAATCTCTTCAATTCTTTCAGTTCCTATATACCTATGTGTTGGTGTGACTGCTTTGTGGCCATTGTATCCTCATTTATATCTGCAAAAGGCTGTGCTCACTGTAGCACACCCTATGCTCATAAGTGAATCTGGTCTCTCACAAGCCTCTCTACGACTCTCTCCTCCAGTCTCTACAAGCTTCTCTATCCCTGTCGTATCTTGCAGCATGCACACCACTCACTCTCTCTGACGTACCTTCAAGTGCATAAATTCATCTCTCCTTCTTACTGTATCCAGTCTACAAATTCATCCCTGTCTGTGCAACATCCTCCAGTCTATATCCTCCTCTCTATTGCTGCAGCATTCTCCAGCTTATATCATCTTCCATGTGCTTGCAACATTCTCCAGTCCATACTACCCACCCTTTCCCTGTAATATTCTCCAGTCCATACCATCCTCTCTATCACTGTGATATTCTCCAGATCCAACAACTGTTGTTAAATGTACCACAGCCTGTGAATATTTCTACGCCCTGATCAACATAGTCCATGTAACGATCCACAACCCTATACACATCCCTATCTCTGGAATCTAATCAAAGACGCTTTATCTCTCTAACTTCCTACAAACAATAAAATGTTTTCTCCTGCGAACATTCTGTAGCAACTGTAACTATGTTTAACCCTGCAACATTGTTGCGCCCCCAAACATCTCTCCCACTCTGTGACCTCTATCCATCCCTCAAAGGCCCTCTCTCAGTGACACGCGCCATGCATTTGCAACAAGGCAGATGGAATGACAGCATTAACTGAAGGGAACAGATATGATCGAACTGTTATTGTGGAGGTGTGGCTGCAGCATGACCATGACAGCAATGTGATTATTGAGGGGTTGTAGGGATTTAGGCAGGGTCAGCAACAAACCACACAAGGACCTGTTTTGTTGTGAAGAAAGGATGCAGTCAGTGCATTAGTGAGACAGCCAATTTAATCTGGGAATCAAAATATAGAGTCATTTTGAATCGACAGCTTCCAAATAGCAAGGGGGATCTGGAAGATCAAATCACAATCCATGCTCGTTGGTAAGTTGGATACAATATTTTCTTGGTGATTGTAGTCTGAGGCATGTAGAGTGGTCACTTTCTGATTGGACGTCTGTGGCCAATGGTGTTTCACAAGGATCAGTGCTGCGATGTCTGTGTGTAATTTATATCTGTGATTCAGATGAAAAGGTCAGCAGTTTGAGTGGTAATTTTGCAGACGACATTTGGAAAGGCATGTAATGATTAGGGATAGTTAGGGGAATTGTGGATAGTGAGGAATGAGTGTTCAAGGTTGCAGCAGTGTGTCGATCAGCTGGAACGCTGTGCAGAGATGTGGCAAATTGAATTTCATCGGGACAGGTGTGAAATGATGCATTTATGAAGTCAAATGGAAGATAGAATTACACTAATTGATGAGTTGGAAACATTGATAAACAGAGAGACATTGGAAGCAAATCCATAGCTCCCTAAAAATAACAACACGACAGGATGTGGTGGTAGAGGGGGAGTATGGTATGCTTACGTTTATTGGGCACAGTATTGAGTACAGAAGTTTGCATGTCATGTTGTGACTGAATGAGACTTCATTCGGCCATGTTTGGAAGGTTGCGTGTAGTTCTCATCGACACACCACAGGAAGGATGTGGAGGTTTTGGGGAGGTTGCAACGGAGGGTTGGCAGAATGTTGCCTGGATGAGAATGTGTTTACTGTAAGGAGGTTGGATGCAGTTGGATTGTTTTGTGAGAATATCGGAGACTGAGGGGTGACCTGGTACAGATATATAGCATTAGGAGAGGCATGGACAGTGTGAATAATTGGAATCCTTCTTCCAATGTCAAAATCTCAAATACTAGGGCACTTCGGTTTAAGGTGAGAGTGAGAAGTTTTAAGTGAGATGAATGAGGCCAGTTTTCTTGACAGAGAGAGTGGGGGCTGCTCAGGAGGTGGGAGAGGTGACAACGGGAGCAAAGTTTTGAAGTGGCATTTAGACAGACACATGAACAGGCAGAGAATAGAGGGATATCGCCCATGTGCAGGCAGATGGGATTAGTTTAGAATAGCATCATGGTCAGCACAGCCATGGTGGGCCGAAGGGCCTATTACTCTGCTGTACTGTTCCAGTTTCTAACTTCATGGCATCTACCCTGTCAAAGCCCCTCAGAATCCTAGATGTTTCATTCAATTTCTCTTCCATTCTTCAAAACCCCATTAGGTTCAAGGTGAATCTACTCCACCTTTTCTCATTGGAATATCCCGCCATCTAAAGGATCAGCCGAAAGAACTTTCCCTGGTCTGCCTCCAATACAAGAATATCTTTCCTTAGGGCACGCATACTGTTCATTATAATCTAGGTGACTTGTACCTTGCATCATTTTAACTAGACCTCCCTATATTTAGACTCCATTCCCTCTGTAATAAATGGCAACATTTGATCTGCCTTCTCTATGACCTGCTGACACTGTACACTACCTTTTACAGAATGATCCACAAGGATTCACAAAACCCTTTGTGCAATCAGTCTGAAACCAAACGGTGTTAGCCTGATATTAAGTCGGGAACATGCTGGAATGTGTTACAAAAGATATGACAAAAAATGAGAACAAGACGCTTAGAAACAATGGGAGAGGCCTGATTTTATAAAAGGGGAATATTTTTAAATTTGTTGCATTCCATATTTTGGTGTGACCATAAATGGCAGAACAGTTAAATCTGGGGGACCGGTCTCTTCAATAATTTGTAACTCCTTCATTAGTTCCCATCCCTGTAACCTCCTTCCTTCCCTATAGTCCCTCCCCATATTTGAAATGAGCTGCATTCCAGACTACCATCCCGATCGCCGTAACTTGCTTCAGTGTCTACAACATGCCTTACCTGGATAATCTCCTCTTCCAGTAACTTGATACAGAGTCATGCAGCACGGAAACAGAACCTCAGTCCGATTAGTCCATGCTGACCAGGTTTACCAAACTGACCGAGACTCATTTATCTGCATCTGGCCCATATCCCTTCAAACCTTCTCCTCTCCTCTCCATGTTCCTGCCCAAATGTCTTTTCCATGTTGTAATTGTTCTTGTTTCTCCCATGTGGCCCTGGCATTCCTTTCCATCTATGCACCTTCCTCTGTGGATAATGTTGCCCCTCAGCTCCCTCTTTGCTCTCTCGCCTCACGTTTATGCCTCTAGTTTTGGACTCACCTACCCTTGGCTATTCACCTTCCTCATGGACTGCATGGTTTTATAAACCTTTATAAGATCAACCCGTAGCCTCCTCTGCACAACGGAAATAATGAGGACAATGTTACAAATATCTACAATTTATGTACTCAATGCTCTGATCCATAAAGGTAAGTGTGCCAAATGCCGCTTTCCCCACCCGGTCCATCTGTGATACCACTTCCAAGGAATAATGTACCTGCACCCCTTGGACTCTCTCTGTTCGACAACACTGCCCAGGACTCTACCATTAACCGGGATCATTCTCCCTGGTTTGTCTCAACAAGATCCAACACCTGATTTTAAACTTTATCTTTCATTCTTTGGTCTACTGGCCCAGTTGGTCAAGGTCCCCTTTGGTAACCGTATTCGCTGCCCACTATAAAATTAATTTGATCATCTTCAAACTTAGGAACAATGACTCTTATATTCTCAATGTAGATGATGCACATCAGTCGACCCAGCCCCATCCTTATGGCACACCGCTGGTCACAGGCCTCCAGTCTGAGCAACAACCCTCTCCCATCACCCCTGTCTCCTACTGGCAAGCCAATTTTGTGTACAGACGGCTAGCTCCCCCTAATCCCATGTGATCTAACCTTACAAACCAGTATATCATGCTAAATCCTGTCAAAGGCCCTGTTGACGTTAGTGTAGACAATGTATGGTCACCACGTTAACAACAATCAAGTTCGTGAAACCCGACTTTGTCTGCACAAAGCCGTGCTGACGATCTTTCATCAATTCTTGCCTTTTTAAATGCATGTGACTCCTGTCTGGCAGAATCAGTTCCACAACTTACCTACCACTGACATTGGGCTAATTAATCTTTAGTTCCATGGCTTTCCATCACAGCCTTTCTTAAATAATAGAACAAAACTATATTGTTGTCATAGCCGTACAGCGTGGAAACTGACTCCTCAGTTGAAACAAACCATAATCTCAAAGTAAACTCGTCCCAGCTGCCTGTTTCTGGCCCATATTCCTGCAAACCTTTCCTATTCATGTATTTATCCAAATATATCTACATCCACCCCTTCCTCAGGAAGGTCATTCCACGCTCAAACCACCCTCTGCATAAGAATTTGCCTCTTATATCCTTTTGTTTTGAACATCTCTGTCCTCTAGCCTTAAAAATGTGTGGCCTCTTCTTGAGACTCCCCCATTCTGGGAAAAGACAACTGCCATTAACACTATCTATATTCCTCATTTTTTCATAAACCTCCATAAGGTTATCTCTCATTCTCCAGGTTCCAGTGAAAAAAGACTCAGCCTATCCAGCCATTTTTCAGAACTCAAGCCTTGCATACCCAGCAACACCCTGGTAAATCTCTTCTGAACCCCCTGCAGCTTAATAATATCCTTCCTATAACTGGGCGACCAGAACTGGATGGAGTATTGCAGAACAGGTCACACAAGTGTCTGTACAATCTCAACATGACGTCCCAAATCCTCCACTCAATGGACTTGGCAATAGTCAAGCATACCAAGCACCGTCTATTCCATCCTGTGATGCAAACGTCAAGAATTATGTACTTGAACGCAGAGGTCCCTCTGCTCTAAAACACTAACCGAGGCCCTAACATTAATTGTATAAGCTCTACCCTTGTTTGTTTTACCAAATGCATTGCTTCGCATTTATTCCGACTGAATTCCAACTGCAGCTTTTCAGCCCATTCACCCATTTCATCAAGATCCCTTTGTAATCTCAAAAAACCTCCTTCACTGTCTATGATTCCAACCTCCAGCCTTCCAGCCAATCACACATGGTTGTCAATATTACAAATACCTTTGCCCGGGGCTCCACAATTTCTTCCCTAGCATTCAATAATGTTCTGTGATACACTTAATCAGGTCCTGGGGCCTTCCATACCTTTGTGTTTTAAAACCTCCAGCACCACCTCTTCTATAACATGCACTCTTTTCAAGTCGTACAGAACTACATCATGGAAACAGACCCTTCAGTCCCCAACTCGCCTAGGCTGACCAGAAGCCCTAAACAAATCCATCCCATTAATCAGCATTTGACCCATATACCGCTAAACTCTGACTATTCATATAACTATCCAGGTACCTTTTAAATGTTGTCATAGTATCAGTCTCTTTTACTTTCTCCCTCCGCTTGATCCATACCCACATCACCATATGCATGAAAAAGCTATCCCTTCGGTCCCTTTTAAACCTTTCTCCTCGAACCTCAAACCTATGCCCTCTCGTTTTCCCAACCCCTGGAAAAAGACCTTGAATGTTTTCCCAATCCATGCCCCTCATGTTTATATAAACCGCTGTAGGGTCACCCCTAAGTCTCTGATGCTCCAAGGAAAATAACCCCAGCTTATTCAGCAACTACCCTGGCAACATCTAGCAAATCTTTTCTGAGCTCATTCAAGTTTCACAATATCATTCCTATAGCAGGGAGACTGGAATGGCAGAATACTCTAATTGTGGTCTAACGTTTTACTCTTGTGCCCCCAGTTGCCCAGTCTTTGCCCACAGTAAGTTCTTGAGTGCACAATATGTCTAGGGTCTTAGCCATATTCTACAGTTCCACACATTGATAGCCTCATTGATCTTTAAGGGCCCCATTTCGTCTCGAGTTACTCTTTTGCTCTTAATATATTTATACAAAAACTTGTAGATTCTCCTTATCCTTCTCTGTCAAAGTTATTTCATGTCCCCTTTCTACATTCCTGATTCCCACCCACAGTGTATTCCTACAGCTCCTGTTATCCTCAGGGATTCCCTATATCCAGCTGGCTATACCTGACATGTGCCCCCTTTTCCTTGACCAGACACTGAATAGACAGCCAGTGTTTCCGAATGCTGTCAGCATTGACCTGCACACAAACAGGAACATGCTGGCGCTGATCGCTCATTTTATCTCACTCTTAAATTATTCTCACTTGCCAGACTTCCCTTTCCCTGCAAGTAGACTCCCCATTCATCTTTTGAAAGTTCCTGTCTGATACGACCAAAATTGGGCTGGCCCCACTTTATAACTTGAACTTGTGGACCAGGCCTGTCATTTTCCATCGCTGTTTTCAAAACTAATAGGACTGTGGTCACTTTAGAAAAATGTGTTCTCACTTTGAGTGGCATGGTGGCACAGTGGTTAGCACTGCTGCCTCACAGCGCCAGAGACCCGGGTTCAATTCCCGCTTTATTTGACTGACTGTGTGGAGTTTGCACGTTCTCCCCGTGTGTGCGTGGGTTTCCTCCGGGTGCTCCGGTTTCCTCCCACAGTCCAAAGATGTGCAGGTAAGGTGAATTAGCCATGCTAAATTGCCCGTAGTATTAGGTAAGGGATGGAAATGTGTTGCTGGAAAAGCGCAGCAGGTCAGGCAGCATCTAGGGAACAGGAGAATCGACGTTTCGGGCATTAGCCCTTCTTCAGGAAAGGGGTAAATGGGTGGGTTGCGCGTCGGCGGGTCGGTGTGGACTTGTTGGGCCGAAAGGCCTGTTTCCACACTGTAATGTAATCTAATCTAACACCTCAGTCCCTTTCCCTACCTTGTTTCCCAAGGGGAGGTCAGGATTTGCACCTTTCTCCAGTTGGGCCATTTACAGACAGTTTGGGTGTTTTCTGGAACGCAATTACGAAATTTCTCTGTTCCCAACATTGAATAGTGGCAATCTATATGCCAATCTAGATTTGGAAAGTTTAAAAACTCCTACCAAAACAGTCTTATTATAATGATTGATATTTGAGATCTCCCGACATATTTGTTCCTCAGTCTGCCATGGATTATTCAGGGTAAGTTCATTCGTATCAAAGTGATGACCCATACTTATTTCACAGTTCCTCCAACACAGTGGGTGATCCCACAGAAATGTCCTCTCTAAGTATTGCTGTGATGTTTCACGCACTCAAAACCCAACACCACGCGTCCTTCCCCTTTCGCCACCCCTGCTGCCATTCTTGAACAAAGGACCCACATTAGATATCCTCCAGTCATTTGACACTTCACCTGTGGCCAGCAAAGTATGAAATATATCCATCAGGGCCCCAACAATCTCCGCCCTTACCTCCCATAGCAGCCGAGGTTACGTTTTATTGGGTACTGGGGATTTCTCCAGCTTTATGCCTGTGAAAACATTTAATATTTCCCCTTTATCGATCTTAATATGTTCTAGAGTCTCACCATCACAATTGAAATCCCCAGCTACAATGCCTTTCTCCTATGTGAATACAGATGGGAAATATTCATTGAAGACCTCACCTACTTCCTCTGGCTCCATGCACGGATTTTCCCTTTAGTTTCTATCAGGCCTCACTCTTTCCCCAGTAATCCTCTTATTCTAACCATACTGATAAAATACCTTGTGGCTTTTCCTTTACAGTATCTGACAAGGATATTTTATGGCCATTGTTTTCCCCTCATTTCTAAAGACTCCCTTGCAGTCCCTAAACTTTTGGATGGCTTCGCCTGGTTTTATTATACTGTATTTTCTTTATCAATCTCACTATATCGCTTGATCAGTATTCGCAGGACTTTCTGCCTTTACTATTCCCTTGTCAGGAACACACTGGTCCTGAATTCTCACTGTATCACTTTAACATACTCCCACTTTCCAAATATAGACCCAACTGCAGATAGTCCTCCCAGTCCAGGTTTGGGAAATGCTCTCTAATGATCGTGAAACTGATAGGCGACTCAGTTGTGAGGGAGACACACAGGAGATTCTTTGGCTGCAGCAGAGATCCCAGGATAGTGTGCTGCCTTCCGGGTACCAGGGTCAAGAATATCTCTGTGCGGTTAATGAGTATTCTGAAGGGGAGGGTTATTCGCCATTGGTCACTGTGCACATCAGTCCACATGATAGTGGTAGACAATGGGCAGTGGGCCGGCAGGCAGATTCTTGACTAAGAGTGACGCACTAACGTTGTCAGGTCAAAGAAGGAATGTGTGATTGAGGTCAGAATCAGATCATCCACGATCTTATCGCATGATGGAACTGTATTAGTGACTTACTCCTGATGCTAGTTTCGACATTTCTGTTGTTTCTTTTAGATACTGAAAAATTATGATACGTTTCTCATGAACATGCAGTTTTCTCCTTTCAGGTTATTAGGCACAACTTTCCACACGTGACTTTTAAACAACCCTGGAAAATGCACTCAGGAAAGTTTCATGGTTTTGGAGAAAGATCATGGGAACAGGGCAAAGTGAAAGCCTCCCTTGAAACTGCTTTAGAAGTCAGATTGGGTTGAATGGATATCTTTAATAGTACAGATTCCTTTCAGTTATTCTTGGGAAGTGAGTTTCGTTTGCAAGGCCAGCATTATGTGGCCTATGTCTAATTTCTGTTCAGAATATGGTGATAAACCCCAGGGCTTTTCGCGGTGCAGGGACAGGAACAGGTATGTTACAAAAAGAGAAACTGTGTTCTGAACCATTTGATAGTGAAGGGAGAATGATTCAAGTCGATGTACTGTGTGACCTTGGAAATTGAAATCTTCACCATTTGATGCTCACAATCTATGGAAATAGTGAGACTACATTCTCTGTTTTCAACAATTTAAGTGATAGTCACACAGCATACAAATAGGCCATTCAGCCCAATGCATCTACGCCAGCCAGAAAACACCAACCTATATTAATCCCAGTTACCTGAAGATCAATAGCCTGTTATGCCCTGGCATTTGTGCTTAAATGCTGCGTTATCTTATAATATCCATGACTTGAGCTTTTTTGTTCTTTCAATATGTGTACGAAATGGTTTCATGGAAATAGATCACACAATTCCAAAGGCAGCGGCAAACCCATAAGACCAATAAAATGTCTACATTGTTCAATAATTATTGGAAAGACGGATTGTCTTTTCAATTCATTTGGGATTTTAACGGAGCTCGAACAGCATTAATTGCCCTTGAGGCGTTCCAGTTGGTGTTTGTCCATCTAAGTAGCTGTTGAGAGGGAGTGCCAGCTATACATCTCATGTGCTGGTTTAGCTGGGATTAAATATTACTGGTGGTGGATGAAGTGTTAAACAAGCCGCCATGCTGTGATGAACAGCTCGCAGGAAAACACAGGAAAACTGACTCATTGTCAAAGCGAACGTATGGGATGGAATTTATTATTTTTCAGAAAAGTAGCAACCTTACAGATACTAGTATGTGGAATAATGAAGGAAAGTCTGTCTCTATGTTATTGGTTTCCTTAGAATAATGATGTCAAACAGCTGGAATAACGTTAGTGCTTTTGATGGACGATGCTTGCACTGAGCATGTGAATTATCCTGAATGTTTTCAGAGATGGCTGGGCTCTCCTAGGCTGAGTAAGTGCTGATACTCCATGGGATCATGCTGGTTTATAATCTCGCCACTTACTGAGCACAGTTCTATGGAACAAATCAACATGTCCCATTGGCTCGTGCTTCACAATATATCAAAGATTTCATGGCTGTCACCACATGGAATCATGTAAGAAAGTAAAGGCCCATCGAGACTGCACCATCCAGTGCTGATACAAGTGCTTTATAAAGTTTGTGAGGTTACATTCCCAGGCAATGCATTCTTGACACATATCATCCTCTGGGTTCAAAACAGATTCACCAAAACCTCTCTTGGCATCTTCTTTTTCATTTCAAACGTAAGTGACCTTGTTTTTTACCCTTTTACTAAGGGGAACAGCTGTGGTCTGTTCACTCTGCCCATACCTCTCGTGCTCTTATATACCTCTGTTAGGTTCACCCCCCACCCTTCTCTGCTCCAAAAGCAAATCTAACCTATCTTCATGGTTTAACTTCTCTCTTGTCTTGGTACATCTTCCAAAGTGCAGCATCTCTCATATTTCTGTGTTACCTTTTAACAGCCTTAATCTGGCCATCTGAACCATCCGTTTGTACCCTCCTGTACCCTAACACGTTCCTGCTCACTGTGATCCACCCGGTTAATCACTGTGTCACCCATAACATTGTTTATCATCCTCCAATATCCCCACCATCTCCCACATTCTGATCATCAACATTTATGAATTTCAGAAACAAACCTTGATATTCTTCCTGTTCTACAGATGTTGTTGCAGAATTGGGAATTCCAGTCTCTTGTTTTTCCTATTTTGGTGAATTTACAGCGTGATGCAGTTGTGGTCTTTTGTGAGGGAGCCACAAATAGTATTTTGGACATGGAGCTGAATTCTGCTTTAATACCCCGCCCCTCCGCATGTATTATTCAAAAGGCTTGGAAATCATTAACCTTGCACTAACTTTAGGCACCTTGCCCTGCAAATTTCCAATTGATGTGGGCCTGGAGCTTGTTCTTTACAATATTTGCTGCAGTAGTCAGAGCTGATAGATCTTTTTCATCTGCAGGATGGACATAGCTCATTCGTTAACTTTGTTTGAAAGAGCTAAAACAATGATGATAGAGATTGATTTAAATTCTGGATTATAAACACACGACAGAAGATCAATTCAACGTCTCATTTCTACGTTGAATTGCAAATTAAAAGAACAAACACCCACCGATTTGAACATTGTTTAAAAAGTGATGTCATGTTGAAGTAATGCATTAAGGAAGACCAAGCATCAATTTTCTTTTGAATATTGTGAGGACATTGTTCAATCAAACAGTATTCTTGTCTTTTGCTCCTTGTTCTTTCAATTGATCTTCCAATATAATTTGAGGTGAGATCAGCGTGACTTCCCTTTCAGTTGAAACAGGACTTGACTGAGAGTGGACTCAAGGACCCTGAGCAAAACTGTGATTAATGGGAATTAGAGAACATTTTGCACTGGGAATGGGAACAATGGGAAATGCTGCCTCTTCAAGGTATCTTCCAAGTTGCATGTCATCAAAACCAGGGAATAATTTGCTGTTCCTTCACAAGTATATGTTAAAAATCTTGGAATGCTCCTACAAACAGCTCTGTGTGGATCTGCATCACTTTGGATTGAAGAGGTAAAACAGGACAACTCTGTTTTGCTTAGTTCAGAGCCACTGGGGATGACAAATAAACTCTGCCCTTGCTAGTGCCTTCCCATACCCTAGATGAATATACCCTGCGACATCAGGAGCATGATAAGACATTGACAACAATTGGGATCAGTACTTCAACCAGTTACTTTCAGAGGATTGATCGTATGATGTCATGACCACCGAGTTCAACATTTCCAAAATGCATTATGACAGTAGCAATAAATTATCGGCATTTAGGGAGCTTTCACGCGCATAGTTTTTGATTTTTCATTCAAACACCATACCCAAATACTTGAGAGTCAACAGAAATGGCAGCTTCACTGTTCCCTTTCAGATCAGACAATTATCCACAGTCCAAAAGAGTAACTACGTTGAAAGTGCTGGAAAACCATAACAGGTTCTGAGCAGAGAGAAACACAATTAACCTTTTGAGTCCAATATGAGTTTTTCAGAAAAGGATCATATCAGACTCAATATGCTCCCTATGCTTCTCCCTCCAGATCCTGAAGCATCTGTGATGTTTTGACACTGTTTACTGTTTGCATTTCAGGTTTACATTTTGCACAGTATTCCCGAGCACAGTGACTTTGTTTGTGGGGGGGAAGGGGAGGGGGAGGAAGAGGTTGTCTCAGGCGTTAGCACGGCTGTCTCACAGTGCCAGGGACCCAGTTTGGGTGGGAGGGGAGGGGGAGGGAGGCATGGTTTCTCAGTGGTTAGCACGGCTGTCTCACAGTCCCAGGGACCCCGGATGGAGTGTGTGGGGGAGGGGGGTATGGTGTCTCAGTGGTTAGGACGACTGTCTCACAGGAGCAGAGACCTGGTTTTGGAGGGAGTGGGAGGGGGGCATGGTGTCTCAGTTGTTAGTACGGCTGTCTCACAGTACCAGCGACCCTGTTTGAGGGGGAGGGGAGGGGAGCGGGGTATGGTGTCTCAGTGATTAGCACGGCTGTCTCACTGTACCAGGGACCCGGTTTGGGGGGAGAGACAGGGGACATGTTGTGTCAGTGGTTATCACGGCTGTCTCACTGTATCAGGTCCCGGTTTGGGGGGTAGGGGGTGGGGGCATGGTGTCTCAGTGCTTAGCACGGCTGTCTCAAGGTAACAGGGACACGGTTTGGGGGGGAAGGGGGCATGGTGTCTCAGTGGTTAGCACGGCTGACTCACAGTACCTGGGACTCGGTTTGAGGGGAGGGGAAGAGGGCATGGTGTCTCAGCGGTTAGCACGGCTGTCTCACAGTACCAGGGACCCGGTTTGGGGTGGAGGGGGAGGGGTCATGGCGTCTCAGTAGTTAGCACGGCTGTCTCACAGTACTCGGGACCCGGTTTGGGGTGGAGGGGGAGGGGTCATGGTGTCTCAGTAGTTAGCACGGCTGTCTCACAGTACCTGGGACTCGGTTTGAGGGGGGGGTGGAAGAGGGCATGGTGTCTCAGCGGTTAGCACGGCTGTCTCACAGTACCAGGGACCCGGTTTGGGGTGGAGGGGGAGGGGTCATGGTGTCTCAGTAGTTAGCACGGCTGTCTCACAGTACTCGGGACCCGGTTTGGGGTGGAGGGGAAGGGGTCATGGTGTGTCAGCGGTTAGCACGGCTGTCTCACAGTACTCGGGACCCGGTTTGGGGTGGAGGGGGAGGGAGCATGGTGTCTCATTGGTTAGAGTGGCTGACTCAAAGTACCAGGGATCCGGTTTGTGGGGGAGGAGGAGGTGGAGCATGGTTTCTCAGTGGTTAGCACGGCTGTCTCACAGTACCAGGCACTCAGTTTGGTGAAGGGGGAGGGGCATGGTATCTCAGTGCTTAGTACGGCTGTCTCACAGTACCAGGGACCCGGTTTGGGGGGAGGGGGATGGAGAGATGATGTCTCAGTGGTTAGCACGGCTGTCTCACAGTACCAAAAATGCGGTTTGGTAGGGGAGGAGGAGGGGGATATTGTGTCTCATTGGTTAGCCCAGCTGACTCACAGTAATAGGGACCCAGTTTGTGGGTGCGGCAGAGGAGGACATGGTGTCTCAGTGGTTAGCACGGCTGTCTCACAGTACCAGGGACCCGGTTTGGGGGAGGTGGGGGGGGGGCATTTGGTCTCAGTTGTTAGCACGGCTGTCTCACGGTACCAGGGACTCGGTTTGGTGAAGGGGAGGGGCATGGTGTCTCAGTGGTTAGCACGGCTTTCTCACAGTACCAGGGACTCGGTTTGGGAGAGGGGGAGGGGCATAGTGTCTCAGTGGTGATCACGGCTGTCTCACAGTAACAGGGATGCGGTTTTGGGGGGAGGGGGAGGGAGCATGGTGTCTCAGTGGTTAGTACGGCTGATTCACAGTACCAGGGACCTGGTTTGGGGGGAGGGGGGGGCTGGTATCTCAGTGGTTAGCATGGCTGTCTCACCGTACCAGGGATGTGGTTTTGGGAGGAGGGGGAGGGGGATATGGTGTCTCATTGGTTAGCATGGCTGACTCACAGTACCAGGGACCCGATTTGTGGGGGAGGGGTTGGGGGAGCATGGTATCTCAGTGGTTAGCACGGCTGTCTCACAGTACCAGGGACCCGGTTTGGCGGAGAGGTAGCGGGACATGGTGTCTCAGTGGTTAGCACGGCTGTCTCACAGTACCAGGAACCCGGTTTGGCGGTAGGGAGAGGGGAGCATGGTGTCTCAGTGGTTAGCACGGCTGTCTCACAGTACCAGGGACCCGGTTTGGCGGAGGGGGTAGCGGGACATGGTGTCTCAGTGGTTAGCATGGATGTCTCACAGTAAAAGGGACCCGGTTTGGTGGGGAGGGAGAGGGGACGTGGTGTCTCAGTGGTTAGCACAGCTGTCTCACGGTACTAGGAAAACAGTGTGCGTCCACCTTCAGGACTGTCTGTATTGCGTTTTCACATTCTCCCCGGGTCTGCTAGTGTTTCCGCCAGGTGGTCCAGGTTCCTCCCACAGTCCAAACAGGTTCAGTGCATTGATCATACTAAATTACCCATCATGTGCAGCTAGGTATGTTAGCTATTGGAAATGCCGTGATATGGTAGGAAATGGCTTAGAGAATAGAAGTACAGAAGTAGGGTATGAGGTGGTTCATAGTGCAATGCTCTGCAGAGGGTCAGTGTGAACTCGATGGGCCAATGTCCCGTAAAATAAAAAAATGGTTAAATCAAACAAAGTAAGTTTTTGGCCGATCTGAAGCAAAAAGTAACAGAGTGCTGGGGAAACGGAGCAGTTTTGTCAGCCTCTGTCGAGAGAAAAACAGAGTTCGCATTTTAAATCCACTCACCATGTGTCAGATCTGAAAGTAGCTGGGAAATAGTATAATGTGTGTTGCTGGAATGATTGGAATTTGTGGAGAAATAGAAGGATAAAAAAGGGATTATTGATAATCAGCTGCGATGGAAATAAAATGTGAGATTATCTTCATATATGTTTCCCTTTTTCCATATTCATGCACATGTAGGTATATATCCAAGTCACTGTTTTAAGTAAGGTCTGTCCCCTCTATCTCTCTTTACTGAGTGTGGACATCTAACATTCATTAATGGGACATGGGCGTTGGTGGCTGGGCCAGCATTTATTCCCCTTACCGAGTTGCTCTCGAGAAGCTGTTGGGGAACTGCCTTTCTGAACCCTTGCACTTCGATGTGCTGTCGGCTGCCAGTTCTCAGGTCTGTCTGGTTTCACTTCTTTGAGAACTTGTAGTGTTATATCTGAATGGCTGGCTTGGCCATTGCAAAGGGCATTTGAGAGTCTGCCATTCCTGAGAGTCTGGAGTAACATGTAAGTCAGACCAGTGAAGATAGCAAGTTTCCTTCTCTGGAGGACACTAGTGAGCCAGGCTTTTTCTTTAGTTTTGACAGTCATAAATATTTCATTAGATTGCTAATTCCAAATATTCTATTGAATTCAAATTCTACCATCTGCTGTGGTGGGTTTGAAATCCGAGTTTGGGTCATTGTATGATGTACTTAGCAGGCTGAAACACATCAACCTCTTCCTGTGTAAACCTTTAGAGGGCAGAATCGTCTCCTTCTGTCTCATTATAATGATGCTGACTGGCTGAATGGGATCGTCCTTTATCTGTGTAATATTACTGAGTGCATGAGAGAACAACACATGAGGCAGGAGCAGCAGCTGGCCATTCAGCCCGTCGTGCCTGCTGCACCATTCAGAATGTGTATTGTTGATGTGATTGTAACTAAACACCCCTTTCCTCTCTGTTCCCAATAAACATAGATTCTCTTTTTCATCAAAGTTCTATGATACCCAACCTTGAGTGTTTTCAGTAACCCAGTCTTCACTATTACATCGGCACGAGAATACCACAGATCACAGAACCTTAAAGAGAAAGGAACATCCCTGTCTCAGTCTGAAATAGGAAGGCCCTTAGTCTCAAAATGTGTTCCCCTCAAATCAATCGCCAATCTTTTGAGATAAAAATGGATGCTAATTAGGAACAGATATCGACCATTCAGTCCCGGAAACCTGTCCATATTCCCATTAATTCTCCTAAATCACATACTCACCAATTTGAGTCTCCACTGAACTTGTGGGAAGACAATCCCAAGCACCGAAAGATCATATCAGCAAGAGACACTGCAGCATTCATCCCATCTAATCTGCCATGGCATTTGATCACAGATGAAATATTTCTCAACTCCATTCTCCTGCCTTCTCCGACTGTTCATCGATCACATATTAATAAAAATTATATATCTCTGTATTAAAGACATTATCTGTGCCTGTACGTGGGGGGTGTGTTCGTGTGTTTGTGTGTAAATGTCCATATCCACGTGCATATGTCTTGTGCATGTGTTATGTGTGTTAGTGGCAGAATCTAAGTTCGTGTGCACCATTTTTTACATCTTTTTGCAATGTTATTTTTGAAGAAAATACATTGAAATTGGAATCTCTTTCCTGTCTCTTTCCTGGTCTCTCTCTCTGTCTGTCCCTGTTGTTCATAGAGTTCATAGAATCCCAACAGTGTGGAAACAGGCCCTTCGGCCCAACACATCCTTACTTACCCTTCGAAGAGGAACACTGACCCTTCGAAGAGTAACACATCCAGACTCATTCCCCTATTATCCTACGTTTACTCATGACTAATGCCCCTAATCTACACATCCCCGGGCACTGTGGGCAACTTTGTTTGGCCAATTCACCTAACCTGTACATCTTTGGGCTGTGGGTGGAAACCGAAGCACCCGGAGGAATCCCATGTAGACACAGGGAGAATGTGCAAACTCCACGCAGTCAGTTCCCGAGGGTGACATTGAACCCGGGTGCCTCGTGCTGTGAGGCAGCATTGAGAACCACTGAGTTTTCTGAACAGATTCATATAATACTACACTCTGCTAGTCTCCCCACACCATTGCATCAGTGGCAGAGTTTTTTTTACTTTCTGAGAAGGGAACAAATCCTTTACTGTTGATCTCTGATATTGCATGGCTGGTGGTTTTTCAAATCATATCATTGAACACACAGACCAGTTTCGTTAATATTGAGCAATATTACAACCATTGCTAGGCCTTTCTCAGGACTTTCCAATACTTTATCACATAATTTTTAAGCATTGGAAGACACAGAAGGAGAATTACATTCTTCTCATCTCCTGACAAAATGGTTCACTCGGAGGTGAGCATTTCCATTCTGACAGGCCCAAGTATATTTATAAACCTCCATCTACCAGCATTGTGTGTGTGTGTGTGGTGGGGGGGGGGGGGGAGTGGGAGGGTTGTTAAGTTGTGTGTGTTGATGGTGCTGTCAGGTTGGATGGTGCTGTGAGCTGGTTCCCTCCCTCTCTCCCTCCCAGACTGAATCCTCAAGGGTTATCATACTCTGCCACCGTCGCTGCAGTAGGATGGGGAGGCCAGCTGCGGGAGAGACTGTGTCATTTTAAGCAACACAAAGACTGTCAGACCGGCACCCACATGTAGATACTCACAGAGTTGGGTGTGTGTTGCTGGAAAAGCACAGCTGGTCGGGCAGTATCCAAAGTGCAAGAAAATCAATGTTCCAGGTCAGAGCCCTTCATCAGGAAGTGTAAATCCTGGAAATCTGGTCTGGCCAGACCCTTAGAAAGCCTCAACATTCCCACTTTTACATTGTAGTCCTCTCGAGATGAATGATAAACATCGTATTAGCCTTCTTAACTAATGACTCAACCTGCAAGTTTATCTTCGGTAAATCCTGGCTTGGAATCCGAAGTCCCTTTGAACTTCAGATTTCTGAATTTTCTTCCCATTTAGTAAATATTCCATGTCTGTATTCTTCATACCAAAGTGCAAGACCTCACACTCTCCCACTTTGTATTACATCTGCTACTCCTTTTCCCACTCTCCTATACTATCTAAATCTTTCTGCAGGCTCCCTGCCTCCTCAATACTACCTGCCCATCCACCTATCTTTGCATCATCTGCAAACGTAGCCAGAATGCCCACAGTTCTGCCGTCCAAATCATTAACCTATAAAGTGAAATATTGTGGTCGCAGCACTGACCCTTGTGAAAAACTACTGGTCACCGGCTGCAATCCTGAGGACTATTGTATCCCCGTCCTGCCTCCTCCAAGACAGCCAACACTTTATCCATGTTAATACCTGGCCTGTAACACCATGCGACCTTGTCTTACTCAGCAACCTCCTGTGCGGCACCTTATCAGAGGCCTTCTGGAAGTCCATATAGATAACTCCCATTGGCTCTCCTTGATGTAACCTGCTTGTTACCTCCTCCAAGAATTCTCATTAGCTTGAGGGCAAGGTATTTATTGAAATGGAGAGAAATCAGAAGTTCTGGGTCATTCCTACAGACAGAGTGGGAATGTTCCTCAAGGCAGTCTCTGGTCTCCCCAGTGTAAAGGAGACTGCATTGTGAGCAGCAATGACAGGAGACTGGATTGAAAGAGTACAAGTGAAATGTTGCTTCATCTGGAAGGTATGATTGGGGCCATGGACAGTGAGGTGGGAAGAGGGGAATGGGCAAGTGTTACAGCTTCTGCATTTGCAGGGGAAGGTGCCATGGGGGAGTGGGGAAGTGCTAGGGGTGATGGAGCGTGTCATAGAGGGGATAGTCCCTGTGAAATACTGACAGTGGACGGGAGGGGAAGATGTGTTTGATGGTGCTGTCCTGCTGGAGGTGGTAGAAGTGGCGGAGGATGATTCTGTGAATGTGGATTCTAGTGCAGTAAGAAGTGAGGACAAGGGGAGGTCTATCATTGTTCTGGGAAGAAGGCGACGGAGTGAGGGTGATGCCGCGGGAGATGGGGCATTCACAGCTGAAGGCCCTGTCCACCTGAGTTAGGGGGTTTCTTTTATGAGAAAAAAGCTGGTCATGTCGGGGGCTTCCCAAAGGAATGTGGCATCATCGAACAGAAGTGGCAGAGCCAGAGAAACTGGGAGAACGAAGTCATTTTCAACTGATCATGTGTTCAGCTGTATACAGAGGTTCCCCCTGAATGATTGAAAAGAGCCAGGCATTTCAATTGCAGATTTCTGTCTTATATCTGATCTAAAACGGGATGTGAAATTAGTCAGGTAAAGGTCAGGAGATGTGCGGGGGAGACATTTCAGTAGATACTTCATAACGCTCATCAATCATTGACTCTGGTCAAAAGGAAGATGATATGAAGATGTGAAGATAACACCCTCCCTCCCCTCCCCATGATGCACAAAGGCTGTAAAAGATAACTAATCAATCACAAACTAAAGAATTCAGGTTGGTGAGATCTAGCATTGGCCACATTTGGGAAGTTTATTTTATTTTCGGAATCAGAAGCAGATTTGATAAAGTAAAATAGAAAGGAAAATATGCCAAAACCGGCAAGAAATATGAAAAAATTAAAATTATCCGCAACAGTTTTTCCATATCAATTATAAAACGTTCATGATGTGTGTGTGAGACCCTTGGAAGAAAGGCAGGAAAGTATATGTGGAACACCTGGAGGATGTGACTGGGGAACTGTTTTCATGGAACAGGCAGAGAATGTAAAATAATATTTTTCATCGTTCCTCACAGGGGAAGGCACAAAGTAATTCAATAATATAAACAAAACTGTAGTCGGATGGAAGTTCTTGAGCTGTCTCTAACAAAAGAAACTTTTTTTTAACCAAACAGGTAAGAATAAGGGTAGACAGGTTAGCAGTAATTCACAGCTGGTTTTAGAAGAAGTGGTTACACAGTGACTGGTGGCACTGTGCGAAATATTCCATAACTCTCTCGATTACAGGAGAGTTCCAGCGAAACTGGAGAAACTCTAATGTGGCGCCTTTATTCAAGAAAGGAGTGAGTCTTCAACTGTTTAGGTGCTTCCTTTGTCTGAATGGTGCAGTATATTTCAGAGGCTGAATGGTCTCATGATATACTTTCATCCCGAATGATTTAAAACAAAAACGTCTTCTCCCTCCACTGATGTGTTACAAACTGGGGGACAAACATTTGCCTGAACCTGAGCATTCCAGTTACAGCATTTTCCAGAAGAACTTATAACCATGTCGGGGTATTGAATCGGCGAGGGAGCGAGTAGGTGCTGTTGTGAGAGTGGTGGAGCATGAACCTTGTTCAGGGATCGGTGCTATAACAGATATACAGTGAGCGTGAGGGAGCAGAGAGAATATGGTGACCTTTATCCTGACAGACCGGGAAGGTTATTGAGGCTTGTCCTGTGTTGCCGAACATTTCTTTAGATTGCAGATACTGCATCGCGCTGGGTGGTGAGCTCAGGCCAAGTTCACTGGGTGTGGTTGTGCGGCTCCTCTGGGAAGAGAATGGTCCTCTTCTGCAACAGCGTATCCACCGTGTCCCTGTCGACAATCCGTGGAATAATTGTCCCTTATCTGCCATGCTCAGTGTAAATTGTGCAGGACAGCTCTGAACTGAGAAAGCTCAACCGTGTGCCCATGGACCATTTAAAAATTTCACCAGTGCTCAATTTGTAAGCCCTGAACATTGTTCGATCCTGGATTGATTTCTGGCAGTACACTAGCAGTACACTTGTCTACGCAGCGTTTCATGATGAACAGATATCTCGTCTTGCCTTATATGTTCCGGGCTGGAATTGTGAGGAGGAATGAGTATCCGATATAACTCCTGACATAACTGTCACTCCACCAGGTCGGCCCATTCTGCTGCCAAACTCCATATTTCTGCAACATGTTGTCCATTAAGTAATTACCCAAGCGAACAATGAATATCTGTCCCTCTGTTATGGACCAGAGCAGATCCCCTCAAAGTACACGGAGAAGGTAATCTCGACCCGAGCGTTTTCTTATTTCAAAGGTAAATGTGGGTGCTGTGTTTCAGATACAATTCGATTGGTCAAAATATTCAATATTAAGCAAACCACAATCTATTCAAATACAGTAGACAAAATATAATGAAAGCAAGAGGATCTTGGAATAACTTAATTCTTTTGGAAAACTTAACAGAATAATAGATTATTCAACTAACAGTAACTGCTCCAATATAGTAACATCCTAGAAATACTCACATGTCGAAAAACAAAATCAGGTAACAGATTGTCTCACATGCAGTTCTCCAATCCAGGAGGAAAGAACACCAAAAATAATTCTGAGAGAAATTTCTGAGAGAGAGAGAGTAGCGGTCGGGAGAGATTTACTGCCTTCCAACCCTGCTGAGACCCCAGCAATAACTGACAAAAGGTAAAACTAAGAATCCTGGTTCTGGGAGAGTTTGACCATCACTCCACAGGACCAGGCCGTGGCTGCAAGGGCCACGAGGAATAGACTATATCTACACCATCTGTGGCATTGTAGTCGCCTCTCAAAAATGCCTAACCCCACCAAAGCCATTAAATGATGGTCAGATATATGTCAAAGTTAAATATAGCTACATAAACCGAAAGAGTGCAGCAAGCCTGGTGATCAGACACAGATGGCGTCGGTGCCCAGCAATTCCTACTCTGCCAAAACACAGTAAAATCATCGAGCTTGTGAAGAAAAAGAATTATCTCCCTCCCTCATCTCTAACTTTACAATTGAAGATGTGCCATTCACCCAACAGTCAGCGATGTCAACATTCCATCCAGTCCAAGTATTATTGGAATATGTCAGGGTGGTTGTGAAAGGGGTTAATTGGAGCTTTTTGTTCAGTGACTGATTAATATCAGTCTTCCTGGACCTAACTGTATCACTGAAGGGTTTCCCTCTTCCCTAATTAGGGGCTTCTATCAACTTGTTGTGCCATCGTATTTGGGACAGCGTCATCCTCAACACGATTGGGATCAACAGCTACAGGGAGATGGAGAGATCAGAATCTGAGAACATTAGACTGGAATGTTCCAACAATGGATCAGAATCTGAGAACATTCGACTGGAATGTTCCAACAATGGATCAGAATCTGAGAACATTAGACTGGAATGTTCCAACAATGGACCAGTATCTGATAACATTAAACTGATATGCTCCAATAATGGATCAGAATCTGCGAACAATAGACTGGAATGTTCCAACAATGGACAGGAGTTTATCCGATGGTCTTTACTATCTTTCTGTGGATTGGGCATGGTTAGATTTGCAGATAAAAGTCGGACTAATGATTATTCAGGTAGGTAACTACCCCATCCTCGCTACCCATGGTGGTCCTGATAAGCCTATCTCTGTCAATTCTATAAATGATGCTGAAGGTTATTGCTACTTCGGTTATTTATATTTAGCAAAAGCATAAACTTTCAGTCATAAACTCCAATTTGTGTCCCCTTTTTACCTTAAACCGTTTTACAATTCTGGATTGTCTCTGTCTTTAATACGGTCAAAATCCGCCTCTAAAATATCCCCAGTCTCCGCTTCTGCCTCAGTGCTGTTGCTGAATGAGCTTGTCACCTACCCCTTTGTTAACTTCAGATTTTATGGCTTCACTTCTCTTCTGACCTCTCTTCCCCGTTACAAATATTTTGTCCGCAAACTTGTTCTTGTCTCTACAGTTACTTCACAGCAGGGGCACTCTATCAGAGTAATAATATCACTGACTGTGTAATTCAGAGGCACAGGCTATGACTCTGAAAGCATTGTTTCAAATCCTATCACAGCCGATGACAGATCAGAAATTCGAATGATAAAAATTGGAATGAAACCGAAATTCACTCGTGGCAACCATAACGTACCAGATTTATTTTTTCCTTATTTTACTGATAACCTTTTGTAAAGATCCTTAACATTTTTGCCCAGTCTGAACGAAGTGTGAATTCTGACCCACAACAATATGATTGGCTCCATATTTTCTTGACAAATGGCCTCACAGTGAAGAGCAATTAGTGATGGACAACGAATGTTGGCATCCTGGGAAACAACAACATTAAAAGTGAATTAAACGAAGGAACTGTGGATACTTGAGATCTGACATAAAATTCTTCAGCATCGAGAAGTGTTAGAGAATCTCAGCGGGCATGTATCTCTGTCTGGAGAAACATAGATAGCGTTTCGAGTTCAGGGACCCTATCAAAACTTAATGCAACTGGGAAATAATATTATTTATATCAGGAATGGTTAGAAGGGTGAGTGGGAGGTTTGAGTTGAATGGATGGAGAAACGTTCAGCAAAAGAGAGACAGAGCAAGGGAGAGGCAAAGCAAGCAGAAGGATTGCTGATGATGAACTGGAATGAACATAGAATGGGAAGTTAACCTAACATTTTCCCTTTTCCGATATTCCTGAATATCACGTCATTATTGCTATGTCCATGTTTAAAGTGAGTTATGTTCCCTCTATCTCTCTTCTCTAAGTGCAGTGATCAATTTCATCGGCAATACTGGTGCCGCCCGTCTCGTGGCTGAGATACAGAGAAATAAAATGTTACATTGTCAATAGCTTCTTTAGACAGATGAACTGTTCCTGTGGGACTGTGTGGAGACGTAACAGCTTTCTTAGCTAGGAAGAGAAACTGAGGAGAGGGAGGCATTTACAACCCTGATTGGGTGCACCATGGATGTCGGGGATTTGACTTGCTGGTGTCATCAGAACGTCAGTGAAGTTTCTTTGGATGGTGTTTCCAGCTTTGTATTGTCAACTGCTGGGTCCATTCAGGGATCGCAGTGGGTCTGGGGACGCCACCCTGGATACTGCATTTACAGAGCGACTGGGTCCATGGGAAACAAATGGAAGTGAGACTACACAGAAGGGAAGCTCTGTACACGAGGAGGAGCAGGGCACTGCTCTATCCTCCCTGGGATTTCCAGGGCCATTTGCCTAAGCTGGACCCATTCAGGCGTAAAGTGTGAAATCAGCTTGTTTCAAAAATGAGATGTTCACTGAGCTGTGTCTCCTTCTTCAGTATAACCTGTAGCTTCACACCAGGGATAGGACTGTGCTGACACTTACCATGAAGAGAAATGTTTCGATTCTGGAACTTTCCACGCAGGAGTGGCTAATATATCCACCATCTCTGTAGTGTAGCCCTCTGATGTATTGCTAGCTGACAGAAGCCAAATGCCTGCTGAGACGAATACATTGGTTCCATCTCTGTACGAGAACGTACAGAAACTAACTTTCAGATAAAAACAAGGAAACAGAGTGACTGGTAAAATGATGGACGACAGGAAATTAGAATTAATGAAAAGTATGTTTTGAAAATCAAATTGAGATGAAGTTTCATAAGTTGCTGCATCTGATGAGCTCCATCCCAGAGTATTGAGGAGGTGGCAACAGAACTAATAAAATAATGGCTGATTATTCTTCAAAGCTGGTTAGATTCTGTAAAAGATGCTGCAGTCTGGAAAGCAGTTATTGTTCCACTAAATATTTAAAACAGGATGGGGAGGGAAAACAGAAAATTAAATAGCTGGATGTCAGCTGTGAGAAAAAGATTGTAACCTTTTATGAGGAATGTGACAACTAGACACATGGAGAATAATGATACGATTTGGTGCATTCGGACTAGATTCAGGAAAGGGAAATGATCGTTGCTAAACCTGCTGGGGGTAGTGGAGATTGTCCGCTGTGAAATCGACAATTAAGAAGCAGTGGGAGTGGAGTATTTGACTTTTCATAATACGTTTGACATGTTTGAATACGGCTGAGTGGAGAATGTTAGAGTCCATGGGTAGGTAGGGTTGGAATATATACCATATTGATTAAAGATTGGGTATTGGAGATATGAGAAGAGTAGTGTTTTTTTTTTCAGGTCTGAAGGCTTGTTGGGTGGCAGAAGGAATAGTGTTTTTGCAATAGCTGTTCACAAGGTATATAAATGATTCAGATGTGAACAACAAATACCATCATTCACTTCATGTTTATTAAATGGCGAGAGGTTGGGAAGGACTTGGATGTCCTTTGTCATAAGTCACTAACAGAATTCTTGTAGGGCAGGAAGTAAGTGTATGTGGCTCTTCATGCAAAATGATTGAAGTACCAGAGTTGGTATACCTTTCCCAATGGTAGTGTTTTATTGAGAGAGTATTTGGTGAATTGTTTACAGGTTTTGTCTGTTTTATAAATAATGATCGTGTTGTCACCGAGACAGTGCAAAGTAGTTTCACCAGACTAAACCCTGGCATGATGATACCATGATGAGAGAGAGCAATAACTATATACTTAATCTGTTACGCTGTGAGAGAATAAGAAGTTGAAACTTGATGGTTTTGGACAGACACTCATTACGTCCCAAACAGCTGAATAGGGTGAAAATTCTGTATTTTTAACTGGATGATTGACTCCGAATAGTTTACATGCCTCTGCAGTGCCCTCATGTTGATTAACAGAGAGGTACAGACTCTGAACACTTTAATGCACTTTAATATATGAAACTGTATTGAATGTCACTTTGTACACAATCCTGTCAGCAGTCAGAATACCTTCATTCTAAAAAGGTTAACAATTCCGCACCGCCTTCTGACCTCCATGGAGACAATGGGTCAGTTATATTGGCACCTTGGAGAATGGTTAAAAAAGTTGGCTTCATTCCTACTGCCAGAAAACCATGTTAAAGTTAAGCATATGTACAATGAGTAATTAAGCCACAAAGGATAAGATGGCGCAGTCTATCTGTTGGGTCGCTGCTACATTTGTTTGTGAATTTGGAGCATCTCTGTCACCTTCCTGTTCCTGGGTTAGTTACTTGAGAAGCTGAATGACTGTTTCCTGTTCCTCAGTAAGTAAATCCAGATGCAAACCACTCTCTTTCTGATCCCGTGTGAGGGAGTGAGCAGATTCCGTCTCTTACTGCATAATTGGCAAGAGGGACTGAACGAGCTATCATACGTCTTGTCCAATATTTTGATGGATTGAATGACTTCCACATATTCTTGTGAAAACAGATTGAGGTGCCGAATGAGCTGCGCCTTTTACTGTGGAAATGTACAGTGCTGTTACATGAGTGTTACCCAGACATTACTAGCACGATATTGAATGTTGTCCAGTTCTTGGTGTACATGGACACAGACTGCTTTAAGAGCTGGGGAGAGTCAACTTGTTCTGAACATCAGTGAATATCCCCAATTCTGCTCAGTTTGGACTCAATTGACTGAATGGCCTCCTTCCACTCTGTAAGGACTCTATGATGACAAACTGGGGGTGCCTTGGCTGAGGGAGCTACTCTAAAGATCTCTTGCACAGATGTCCCACGGTTGAGAAGATTGATGCCCACCGATGATAAATATCTCCCTTGTGTTGTGACTGACTCCAAACAGTGGAGAGGTCCCAAACAATTCACATTCAGTGCAATTTTCCTCAGATTTCTTGATATCATCCTCGGTCTAATTCTGCCTTGGGTTCAGGGCCAGTCTCTCTGTCTAATCCCCCGTGTTTCCTCTTTTTTGTCATATCAATGGGTTACGGTGTAGAAGCAGAGAATATTTTCTTCAAACTGAGGGTAGTGAATGTCAGGAATTATCTTACACAGAGAGTTAGGATATCTAGATTATTGAAAGGGACCAGTGGTGTCCTGCAGGGATACGTTCTGAGACCTCTGCACTTGGTGATTTTTATAGCTGACTTGGGTGTGGAAGTGGAAGGATGGGTTAGTAAGTTTGCTGATGACACGAATGTTTGTGAAGTGGTACATGGGTGTTTGGAGGGCTGTTGGAGGTTGCAACAGGGAATTGACATAATGCAGAGCTGGGCTAAGAAGTGGCAGATGAAATTCAAACTGGTAAAGTGTGAAGTAATCTCCTTTGCAAGCTCAAATTTGAATGCAGAATACAGGGTTATAGGCAGGGTTCTTGGCAGTGTGGAAGAACAGAGGGATTTTGGCGTCAGTGTCCCTAGATCACTCAAAGTTACTACTCAAATTGTTCGGATTATTAAGAAGGCGAATGGTGTGTATGCTTTCATTAGCAGGAAGATTGATTTTAAGAGACGTGATGTTATGCTGCAGGTCTCTCGTGCCCTGGTTAGTCCGCACCTGTAATATTGTGTTCAGATCTGGTCATCCCATTATAGGAAGGATGTGGAAGCTTTAAAAGGGTGCAGAGTAAATTTACTAGGATGCTGCCTGTACTGGAGGGTAGGTCTTATGAAAAAAGGTTGAGGGAGCTAGAGCTTTTATCATTTGCGTAAAGAAGTATGAGAGGTGACTTGATAGAGGTGTAAAAGATGATGAGAGGCAAAGAGAGAATGAATAGCCAGAGACCTTTCCCCCAGGGCAGAAATGTCTACCACGAGGGGTCATAATTTTAAGATAATTAAAGGAAGGTTTGGGGGAGATATCAGCTATAGGGTTTTTTAACACAGAGAGTGGTGGGTGTGTGGAATGCACTGCCAGCGGTAGTAGTAGAGTCAAATACGTGAGGAAACTTAAGAGACTCTTGGATACGTACATGGAAGAGAATTCTCTGGGGAAAAGAATTTCCACTTGAAAGGCCCTTTTTAGAATTTCTCCTCATCCCTCTTATACGATCAGAGATTCATACAGCATGCAAACAGATCCTTTATTCCAGGTTGCCCACGCCGACCAGATATCCCAATCTGATCAAGTACCATTTGCCCATATCGCTCTGAACCATTCCTATTGACGTACCTGTCCAGATATAATTAAACATGTAATTGTACCCGTTTTCATCACATTCTCTGAAAACACTTTCCGTACATACACCACCCTCTGCATGAAAACATTACCCATAAGGTCCATTCTAAATCCTTCCCCCGTCACCTTCAACCTATACAGTCTAGTACTGGACTATGAAAAAAAGACCTTCGCCATTCAGACTATCCATACACCTTATGATTTTATAAACCTTTGCCATGTCACCCCTCAGCATCCGATAGTCCAGCGGAGAAAAGCCTCAAACTGCTCATCCTCTCCCTGGAGATGAAACCTTCAGGTTCCAGAAAACCATTGTAAATCTTTCCTGCACCCTCTCCATCTTAACAACATCCATCCTTTAGCAGAGCCAACCAAATTGTACGCAGTGTTCTTAAAATGTGTTCTTAAAGCATCCTGTACAAACGCAACATGTTACCCCAACTCCTATACTCAATGTTCTTAGCAAATCAGGCAAGCATGCCAACCGCGTTCTTCACCACCCTTTCTATCTCAACTCCACTTTCAAGGAACTGTGAATCTGCACCCGTAGGTCTCTATGTTCAGTTACATACCCCAGGGCACGACCTTGCTTTAACTTAACAAAATGCAAAACCTCACAAATATCTAGATTATTTGCCAGTCTGTGGCCCTTTCATGATCAACAGTGCTGTTGTACTCTGAAATAATCTTCTTCACTGTCCACTGCACCACTTTTTTGATTTTATCTGTAAATTTACTAACCATGCCTCCAATATTTACATCCAAGTCGTATATATATATATATATATATATGATGAAATGCAGTGAGATCAGCACTGATTTTATTTAGTACACCGCTGGCGACAGGCCTCCAGTCTGGAAAACAATCTGCTACCTTCAAGACAATTTTGTATCCAATTGGTTAGCTTTCCCTGGATTCCATGTGACCGAACATTAATAATTTGTCTACGATAGGGAACCTTATTAAACGCCTTGCTCAAGTCCGTGAAAACAATATATACGACAGCACATTCTTCAATGTTCTTTGTCACCTCTTCAAAATACTCAATCACATTAATGAGACATGATTTCCATCACACAAAGCCATGTTCACTATCCCCAATTAGTCCTTATCTTTCTAAATGGATGTAAGTCCTATCCCTCAGAACTCCCACCAACAAACACCACTACACTGACGTTAGGCTGACCGAGTCGATACTTACCTGTGTTTTTTGGATCGCTGTTCCCTTTTGTAGTCCCACTCCTCCACTGGCCACACAAAAAACCAATTATAACTAGGATGGTGATAAAGCCAATGAGAAAGTTCTCAGAGTGTGTCAGGGTCAGTGTTAGGAACAAGTCAGCCAGATTTCTTTAATCTGTTAAATAACACGTTTATGACCAAAACAAAGTTACTCAAAGTATGATGAAAGAGGAATGACGAGAGGATATTGCAAATATTTCCCTTTGAAAAATACAGTGGAACACACGAACTCTCTATTTCTCACACACACACACACACACACACACACGTACGTTTGGTAACAAACTGAAAAGCAAAATATCTGCAGCGTTATCTTGACAGAACTTTGTCCAAATGGTCGTCGAACTCATGAAGGAAATATGGGAGTTTGGCCCAAATGCTGTTCTATTTGTAGAGTCATCAGGTCCTACAGCATGGAGAGAGGCCCTTTTGCCCAAACTGGTCCATGCTGACCCAAATGTGCATCCACACTAAGTTCATTTCCCAGCACTTGGCCCATAGCCTTCTTGCCCTTTCCTGTCCATGTACTTGTCCAAATGCCGTTTAAATATGGTTAACATAAATGAGTCAACCACTTACGCTGGCAGCTCATTCTTTTTGTGTATCATTCTCTGCGTAAACAGTTTCCTTCAGTTTCCCTTTTATTCTTTCCCCTCTCACCTTAAACTGATGCTCCCTCGACCTCAATTCTCCAACTCTGTGAAAAAAGGCTGAATCAATTCACCCTATCCAAACGTCTTATAATCTTGTACACTTCTCTAAGATCCCCCTGAGTCTCCTACGCTCTCAAGAAAATAGTCCTCAGTTGTCCAACCCCTCCCTATATACCATACTGTTGAGTCCTGGCAACATCTTTGTAAATTCCCTCTGCACGCATTCCAGTTTAAAAGCATCCTTCTGATCGCAATGTGACCAAAACTGAACACAACACTACAAGTGCAGCCTCACCAACATCCTGTATGACTGCAACATAACTTCCCAACATCTCTCCTCCATGTCCTGACCGATGAATGCTAGTGTGCCAAAAGCGTTCTTCACTGTCATGTCTAGCTGTGACTCCACTTTCAGAGAATGGTGAACCTAAACTCCATGGTCCCTCTGCTCAACTACACTCCTTAAGACCTGACCATTCACCATGAAACTCCTATCTTGGTCTGACTTTATAAACATATTCTTCGGCCCACTTTTCCAGTTTGATGAAGGTCCTGCTGAAATTTCTGATATACTTCCTCACTATCCACGATGCCACCTATTTTAATGTCACCTTCACATTTATTAATCATGCCTTTTACATTCTCAAGATTACCATTGATATCGATAATAAACAACAATGGGCCCAGCAGCGACCCCTGAGGTACTTCATGTGTCACAGGCCTCCGGTCCGAGAGCAACCTTCCACTATTACCCTCTGCTTACTACCATCAAGCCATTTGTGAGTCCAATTTGCCAGCTCCCTCTGGATCCCATGCAATTCTAACCTTCCGGACCAGCCTATCAAGGGTAACCGTGTCAAAGGTCTTACTGAAAATGATATAGACTGCATCTATCGCCCTTCACTCATCAACATTCCTGGTCGCTTCATCGAAGGACTCAAACAAATTTGTGAGGCATGATCTCCCACTCACAAAGCCATGCAATATTTCCAGTCTAAAAACAACTATTAATAATGATTATTTAAATTAATAATAACAAACAATAATAAGTAACATTAAGATGAATTTTCAGTGGAGAATAAATACCACGGTATGTGGTATTGGAACTTGCATCATGGGTGAAGGGCAGAATAGATTTTGTACCTGTGTCATTGAACTATGTTGACAAAAAGCAAGGGTGGCATGGAGGCTTGGTAGTTAGCACTGCTGCCTCATAGTACCAATAGACAATAGACAATAGGTGCAGGAGTAGGCCATTCAGCCCTTCGAGCCTGCACCGCCATTCAATATAATCATGGCTGATCATTCCTAATCAGTATCCTGTTCCTGCCTTATCTCCATAACCCTTGATTCCACTATCTTTGAGAGCTCTATCCAACTCTTTCTTAAATTAATCCAGAGAGTGGGCCTCCACTGCCCTCTGGGGCAGAGCATGCCACACAGCCACCACTCTCTGGGTGAAGAAGTTTCTCCTGAGCTCTGTCCTAAATGGTCTACCCCGTATTTTTAAGCTGTGTCCTCTGGTTCGGCACTCACCCATCAGTGGAAATATGTTTCCTACTGCCAGAGTGTCCAATCCTTTCATAATCTTATACGTCTCAATCAGATCCCCTCTCAATCTTCGAAACTCAAGGGTATACAAGCCCAGTCGCTTCAGTCTTTCAGTATAAGGTAATCCTGCCATTCCAGGAATTGACCTCGTGAACCTACGCTGCACTCCCTCAATAGCCAGAATGTCTTTTCTCAAATTTGGAGACCGGAACTGCACACAGTACTCCAGGTGGTCTCACCAGGGCCCTGTACAGCTGCAGAAGCACGTCTTTGCTTCTATACTCAATTCCTCTTGCTATTAGCCTTCTTCACTACCTGCTGTACCTGCAGGCTTGCCTTCATTGACTGGTGTACAAGAACACCCAGATCTCTCTGTACTGCCCCTTTACATAAATTGATTCCATTGAGGTAGTAGTCTGCCTTACTGTTCTTGCTACCAAAGTGGATAACCATACATTTATCCACATTAAACTGCATCTGCCATGCATCTGCCCATACATTTATCCACATTAAACTGCATCTGCCATCGATTGGGCTTGATTCCAGCTGCGGGTGACTCTCTGTGTGGAGTTAACACATTCTCCCTGTGTTTGTGTAGGTTTACTCTGGGTGCTCCATTTTCCTCCCACAATCCAAAGATTCACAGGTCAGATGAATTAGCCATGCTAATTTACCCACAGTGTTATGTGCACTAGTCAGGGGTAAATATAGGGTAGGGCAATGGGACTGGGTGGGTCACTGTTTGGAGGGTTGGTGTGGCCTTCTTGGGCGAAGTGGCCTGTTTCCATACTGTAGGAAATCTGAAAAAAAAGTATTATAATCAAACGCTGTCTTTCCAAATGCACATAAATCTTATCCCTTGGAGTCTTCTCAAGTAACCTACCTACCACAGATGTTAGGCTTCCTGGCCTATAGTTTCCAGATTTTTCTTTGCTTCCCTTCAAGAATAATGGCACAACATTTGCTCCCCTCCAAAATTCTGAACCCTAACCTGTGGCTAACGTTGATGCAAAAATATCAACCAGGTCCCCGTAGTTTCTTCTGTACTCTCTTGCAGTGTTCTTGGAAGCATCTGTTTAGGACCAAGAGATTTATCCTCATTCATACATTCTAATGCATCCAACAAGTCATCTCCTATGATATTGACTAACCCAAGATATCACCACGACCTTTGTTAAGCTCCCAAGTCTTCATTTATTTCTCCACGGTAAAGACAGAGGAGAAATATTCATTGAGAATCTCACACATCTCCTACGGTTCTAGACAAGCATGTCCACTTTGGACCTTGAGGGGTCATATGCTCATTTAGTTATTCTTGTTTTCTTAAAGAACCTCTTTAATATAATATACTTAAAGAACCTCTTTGGATTCACCCAAATCTTTTCAGCTAAGGCTAACGTGTTCCCCCTTTTCGTCCACCTGATTTCCTTCTTCAGTAAAGTCCTGTATTCCCCTACATACCTCCAGGGATTCCCTTGATCCCAGCTGCATGGACTGAGCCACGCCGTCTTTTTGCTGGTCAAAGGCTCAATACCTCCTGACATCCAGGGTTCCCTATACCTGCTAACCTTGCCTTTTATCCTCACAGGAACATATTGACCTTGAACTGTAGACATTTCACTTTTAAAGACCTCTCACATGCAGGAGGTCCCTTCGCCTGCAAATAAACTCCTCCAACCAACACCTCCAAGCTCCTGTCTAATTCCACCAAAATTCGCCTTGCCCCAAATTTGAACTTGAACATATGGACCAATTTTGTCCTTCTCCATAACTATTTAAAACTAATACAACTATGGTCACTGCTCCCAGTGTGCTCCCCCACTGTCACCTCAGTCACCTGTCCTGCCCTGGTTCTTAGAGTATGTCAAGTTTTACCCCTTCCCAAGTTGCACCCTCTACATACTGCTTGGGGAAATTTTCCTGAACACACTTAATAGATGCACCCCATCTTAGTCCTTAATTCTATGTCATTTTCAGTCTATGTTAGGAATATTAAAATCTCCTACTATGGCAATCCCATTGGCCCTGCAAGTCTCCCCAATTGCTCTACATATTTGTGTTCCACTAATGCCTCGTTTACTATTTTAGGGCCTATGGAACAACCCAAATAATATCACCATTCCCTTCTTATTTCTAATCTCCCGCACAAATCTTCACTGGATGATCCATCAGTTATTTTATCTCTGATTACTGCTGTAATACTCGCCTTAATCAAAAATGAAACTCCCCACTACTCCTTCCACCATCTCTGTCCCGCATTAAGCACCTGTACCCTGGTACATTAAGCTGCTAGTCCTGTTCCTCGCTTAGCCATGTTTCTGTAATGTCCACGTACCTATCCACACACTGCGTTCATCGGCCTTACCTCTCAACCATCTTACATGGAAACAGATGCAATTTAATCCAACAGGCATTCCTTGCTCCCTGTCGTGTTCCTGCCTAACCTCTCTCTGCACTTTACTGTTTGTGATTACGGTATCTCCTTCCAGCCGTGCACTTGCCTCCCTGCTGTTGAGGATCCCACGCAGTCCCCCACGCCAGCCAATCTAGTTGAAACACTCCCTTGTTGCACTAGCAAACCTGCCTGCCAGGATATTGCTCCCCTTCCAGTTCAGGTACAACCCGTCCTTCCTGAACAGGTCACTTCTGCCCCACAAAAGGTCCGACTGAGATAAAACTCTGATTCCCTGCCTCCTGAACCAATTATGTAGCCATGCATTCATCTGCCATGTCCTCCTGTTCTTACCCTCACTAGCACAGAGTACTGGAACTAAACCGGATATTACCACGGTCGTGGTCCTGGCTTTTACCCTTTTTCCTCGCTCTCTATCATCACTCTGCAGGACCTTATCACTATTTCTACCTGTGTCATTTGTACCAATGTTCACAGTGACTTCTGTCTGCTCCCCCACCCCGTGAGATCGTTCTGCAGCCGCTCTGAGACATCCTGGGTCCTGGCACGGAGGAGGCTATACATCATCTTGGATTCCCATGTGCAACCACAGAATCTCTTGTCTGTTCCCCTCATTATCGAGTCTGAATCATTGCTTCTGAATTTATTCGTCTCGCATAACCTTCTGACAATGGGATTTCTTCCTGAAACAGTTGGATGTGGCTGAATTACTTTGTTTCAGGAAGTGGGGAGATTCCAATGAATCATCATCAGGAATCCTCACTGAGTGGAAAAGACGACTCGGCTTTGTTTTCATTCCCACACATTGCTGTGTTGAGCGGCAGGGAAACAGAAAAGGAGCAATAGACTATTCCTTCACAGTTAGGCTACACTTTTCCATCTGTAAGTTAAATCAGTAACGTTATCAGACCCCAAGCTGGACCATGTGAGCTCCCCTTGAATATTGTCTGAACTATGTGACTCCATCACATTTTCGACTCCAGGTCAGTGCATTATAGCTGTTGTCGTATACAGAATCAATTCAATAACAATAAATGGCCCTACCTGTTTTGAAGATGTGTTAATGCGTGCCTGCATAATGTAAAAAAATAAGTGTTTCATGACTTCACAATATCAGTGTTAAGATGAATATGTTTTATTTTAAAACTAATACAGAAATTGCAGGAAAAGCTCAGCCTGTCTGGCATCAGATATGAAGAGAAATCAGAGTCCCTTTTTACGGTCCAATGACCTTTCCTTTGAACCTGACTTATTCTTAAATTATTTCCCCAATTTTATTCTCCCACACAAGAAGAAATATCGATCCGTTATTCACGAACTGCACTCTTCTTAAGATGTTATGCGGTCAATAAAACATCTCTCATTCTCAGGTCGAACTCTTCCTTCTTCGTAACGTAATGCCTTCATCCCAAGAATGAGTAAAGAGAAAAATCTTTGCTACGTTTCGAAAGCAATTTTGATTTTATCAGTTAAGGCAATTAAAACTACACAGAATACATCAGGTGTCATCTCAGCAATGCCCGGTACTGATGCAAAAAAAATCGCTAACATCAAACACAACACTCCTTACACGAAACAGAACAATTCCATTAACTTCCAAATCACCAGCTGCATCTTCAGAGTAATTTGATGTGATTCATGTACTAAGACACACAGATCACTCTGTAGCACTGAGTTTTGCATTTAAATAATTTTCTCCTGTTTTGTCTTTTCCCCAAAACAGAAAATTCCCATCACACACACACACACACACACACACACATATATATATCGTATTTTTTTTCTGCTGAAAGTTTGCTCAAATCTGTCCTCTGTCTGGATGCCAGATGTTATGCCCCTCCCCGCCTGTATCCCATTGCAGACGCTCTGCCTCCCCTGTTTATATCCCATTGCAGACGCTCTACCTCCCCCGTCTGTATCCATTTGCAGAGGCTTGCCCTCCCCCTGTCTGTGTCCCATTGCAGACGATCTGCCCATCCCCTGCATGTATCCCATTGCAGACACGCTGCCGCCCCTTCTGTATCCCTTTGCAGACGATCTGCCCTCCTCCTGTCTGTACCCCATTGCAGACGCTCTAACTCCCGTCTGCATCCCATTGCAGATGCTCTGCCCTGCCTCTGTCTGTGTCCCATTGCAGACGCTCTACCCTCCCCCTGTCTGTGTCCCATTGCAGACGCTCTGCCCTCCACTGTCTGTGTCCCAGTGCAAATGCTCTGCCGCCACTGTCTATATCCCATTGCAGACGCTCTGCCGCCTCTGTCTGTATCCAATTGCAGACGCTCGTCCCGCCCCCTGTCTGTATCCTATTGCAGACGCTCGTCCCGCTCTTGTCACTATCCCATTGTAGACGCTCTGCCCTCCCCATCCCTATCCCATTGCAGACGCTCTGCCCTCCCCTATCTGTATCCCATTGCAGACGCTCTGCCCTCCCCCGTCTGTCCCATTGCAGACGCACTGCCCTCTCCCTGTCTGTCCCATTGTAGACGCTCTGCCCTCCCCCTGTCTGTATCTGAATGCAGATGCTCTGCCCTCCCCTTGTCTTCATCCCATTGCAGACTATCTGCTCTCCCATGTCTGTCCAATTGCAGACGCTCTGCCCCTCCCCTGTCAGTTTCCCATTGCATACGCTCTGCCTTCCCCCGTCTGTATCCCATTGCATAAGCTCTGCACTCCTCCTGTATGTATTCCACTGCAGACGCTCTGCCCTCCCCTGTCTGTACCACATTGCAGACGCTCTAACCCCCGTCTGCATCCCATTGCAGATGCCCTGCCCTCCCCCGTCTGTGTCCCATTGCAGACATTCGGCCCTTCTCCTGTCTGTATCCCAATGCAGAGTTCTGCCCCTCCCCTGTCTTTATCCCATTGCAGACGCGCTGCTACCCCTGTCTGTATCCTATTGCAGACACTCTGCCCTCCCCCGTCTGCATCCCATTGCAGACGCTCGGCCCTCCCCCTGTCTGTATCCCATTGCATAAGCTCTGCACTCCCCCGTCTGTATCCCATTGCAGATACTCTGCCCTCCCTGTCTGTATCCCATTGCAGACGCTCTGCCCTCCCCTGTCTCTATCCCATTGCAGATGCTCTGCCCTCCCCGTGTCTGTATCATGTTGCAGACGCTCTGCACTCCCCCTGTCTGTGTCCCATTGCAGACGCTCTGCCCTCCCCTGTCTCTATCCCATTGCAGACGCTCTGCCTTCCCCGTGTCTGTATCCCATTGCAGACGATCTGCCCTCCCCGTCTCTATCCCATTGCAGATGCTCTGCCCTCCCCGTGTCTGTATCATATTGCAGACACACTGCCCTCCCCTGTCTGTGTCCCATTGCAGACGCTCTGCCCTCCCTCTGTCTGTATCCCATTGCAGAGCTCTGCCCTCCCCATGTCTGTCCCATTGCATACGCTCTGCCCTCCCCTGTCTCTATCCCATTGCAGACGCTCTGCCTTCCCCGTGTCTGTATCCCATTGCAGACGATCTGCCTTCCCCCATCTGCATCCCATTGCAGATGCTCTGCCGTCCCCTGTCTGTATCCCATTGTAGACCCTCTGCCCTACCCCATCTGCATCGCATTGCAGATGCTCTGCCCTCCCCCTGACTGTATCCCATTGCAGATGGTCTGCCCTCCCCCTGCCTGTATCCCATTGCAGACGCTCTGCCCTCTCATGTCTGCTTCCCATTTCAGATGCTCTGCCCTCCCACTGTCTGTATCCCATTGCAGATGCTCTGCCCGCCACTTGCCTGCATCCCATTGCGGACGCTCTCCCCTCCCCATGTCTGTCCCATTGCAGACACCCTGCTCCTCCCCTGTGAGTGTCGCATTGCATACGCTCTGCCCTCCCCCTGTCTGTATCCCATTGCAGACGCACTGCCCTCCCCCATCTGTATCCTACTGCAGACGCTCTGCCCCTCTCCTGTTAGTGTCCCATTGCATGCGCTCTGCCCTCCCCTGTCTTTATACCATTGCAGATGCTCTACCCCTCCCCTGTCTGTATCCTATTGCAGACACTCTGCCACCCCGTCTGCATCCCATTGTAGACACACTGCCCTCCCCGTCTGTATCCCATTAAAGACACACTGCCCTCCCCCTGTCTGTACCCCATTGAAGACGCTGTTAATCCCGTCCGCATCCCATTGCAGATGCTCTGCCCTCCCCCTTTCTCTATCCCATTGCAGACGCTCTGCCGCCTCTGTCTGTATCCCATTGCAGACGCTCGTCCCACCCCTGTCTGTATCCCACTGCAGACGCTCGTCCCCCCCGTCTCTATCTAATTGTAGATGCTCTGCCCTCCCCCCGTCTGCGTCCCATTGCAGACACACTGCCCTCCCCTGTCTGTATCCCATTGCAGACGCTCTGCCCTCCCTCTGTCTGTATCCCATTGCAGACGCTCTGCCCTCCACATGTCTGTCCCATTGCAGACGCTCTGCCCTCCCCTATTTGTATCCCATTGCAGACGCTCTGCCCTCCCACTGTCTCTATATCCCATTGTAGAAGCTCTGCCCTACCCCGTTTGCGTCCCATTGCAGACGATCTGCCCCTCCCCTGTCAGTGCCCCATTGCATACGCTCTGCCCTCCCCCATCTGTATCCCACTGCAGACACACTACCTTCCCCTCTCTGTATCCCATTGCAGACACACTGCCCTCCCCTGTCTGTATCCCATTGCAGACGCTCTGCCCCTCCCCTGTCTGTATCCCATTGGAGACGCTCTGTCTCCATTTGACATCTTATTGATTGACTATCCTGATGTATGAGCAAACTGAGCTCCATCCCCTTCATCCAATTCATTGGTGTGGATTGTAATTTGTTGGTGACTTCACACAGATTCCTGAAGAATTCCACTAGTTACAGCTTTCGAAACACAAAATGAGTAATGATCTCTTCTCTGTATTTCCTGACGCTACCCAAGGTGCCCATGCTCCTGCGTAACAGCCTGGGATGATTATATGGCGTCCTCCTGTGCTGTGTAATTTACTGAAATGACTTGAATACTTCATTCTGTTCCGATCTAACCCATGGAGGTGCATTATGGCCTGCCCCTGCTGTATTGTCGCGATACTGACTGGCTGAATGTTCTCTTTCTCTCCCTCTGTAACAGCCTCGGGACGGAATTGACAGAACAATGGGCGAGGTAGGAGCAGCAGTTGGCCATTTGTCCCCTCCAACTTGCTGCTCAGTTTAAAAACATCATGGCTGGTCTGATTGTAGATGACCACCTCCTCTCCCGTCTGTTCCCAATAAACATTGACTCCCCTGTCCATCAAAGTTCAGTCAAGGTCAGCCTTGAATATCCTCAATGACCCAGACTTCACTGTTCTCGGGGGATGAGAACGCCACAGATCGCATAATACAAAGCAGAAAGGAACAACGTTGTCTCAAATGGAAATGGGAGACCCTTTTCATATAAAAGCATGTTAACCTCACAGCAAGTCACCTACTCTTCAGAAACAAGGGCACAGCAAATAGGAACAAACATATACCATTCAGCCTCTCAAACGTATCCCACAGTCCGATTGACTGTTCAGTCAAGTATTTATCAAACTTAGCTTCTCCTGCACCCTTGGAAAATAATCCTGAAACCTTAAAGCCACAGAGCATAGGAAATTGGAATTAGGCCATTTGGCCCATCATGTCTACTTTGTTATTTGATGCTGTCGTGTGTGTTTCTCAACACAACGTTCCCGCCTTCTTACTGTAACTCTTGCTCGTTGTTTTAATCTAACCTTTGTCTTCAAGACATAGTTGTGTCGGTGTCTCTGTCTGTGTGTGTGATTGCGTGTGTGTTTCTGTGTATATCTGTTTAATGGCAGGAGACAGGGTGGTGGTGGAGGGTTGTTTTTTGAACTGGAAGCCTGTGGGAAGCGATGATCTAGAGTCAAAGTTGTTGGGTCCACTTTTGTTTGTCATTTATATAAATGATTTAGATGAGAGTTATAGAAGGTATATATCGCAAATTTGCGGATAACATCAAGTTTTGGTGTACAGTGGGCAGTGATTGTATCATGGTGAACAACTGAAGATTACAAAGAGACCTTCATTAATTAAATCAATGATTCACAGAGATGTACAAAGGGAAAGAGACCCGTCAACTCGTTCATGCCATCCGATTATTCGAAATTAATCCACTCCCTTTTGCCAGCATTTGGCCGATATCCCACTAATCGTAAAGCCATCCAGTTGCCTTTTAAATGCTGTAATTGTTCCAGCCTCTACCAGTTTCTCTGGCCGCTTATTCCACAGAAGCACCACCCTCTGCAGGAAAAAAAATGTTTTTCATTGTCTTTCAAATATTTCTCTTCCCACCTTAAACCTATGCCTTCTAGTTTTTGACTTTCCTACCTTGGGGGCAAGAAACCTTGACCACTCATCCATGCCCTACATACTTTTATAAACTTCTAGAAAGTGTAAATGTTACTCCAGTCAAAACGATTGGCTGTGTTCTCAGTCATCCTGGGTCTAAATTCTCAAATTCAGTAGTCGTACCTCTTCCTTCTCTATCAAGGCACGATTCCAAAAATGTATAATCAACTTGTTCAGACATATTATGAATCAACTCTGTGGGATTTGAAACTGGAATTTCTGGCACTGAGATAGGGCCACTACCATCATTCATGCATTAGTCCCTAAAGCTGCACCATGATGCTTCTGTGTGTTTGTTCTTCAGCCTGTTTTAACACGCTGTGACACACTTCCACAGGAATACACACCACCTTCTCCAGAGATAGGGGCAGTACCGCACGTTCATGGACTGGAATCGAATCCAGAGTTTCGGCTCAGAAACGTGGGCACCACCCAGTTTCGGTCTTATTTTAAGTATATGGATTTATTAAATTCTGGTTAACATTACCAAAGTATACAGGGGACATTTTCATTGAAAAATAAGTACAATTTATTAGCCTCAACTATAGAATGTTGAGTGCATTCGCTGTGCCATTGAGATAAACTATGAGCTTGGCTATGATTTCCGGTTTAAATGGCGATTATCAGTAATGTGCTAAATCAGAGAATTAAATCCTGCAAACACACTGCACTATGAAGGATCTTGAGTAGATATCAATACTGAACACCAGAGACGAGAAAAGAGCACAATTCTGGGCCCAAAGAACCGGTCACTCTTTAAAATATCTACCATGTGGCTTCCCTCTTCCTAAAATCATTCATTAATACAAGGCAACTGTTTCCTTTCCAGACACTCCTTACCCACTCTTCCATCTGCCTGCGCAAGGCAAACCAAGCTCTGCGTCTTTGGGAAAGTCAAGGTTGTTGTTTATGGGCCTACTGGAGAGGGGAGTGTCGTTTTAGTCCGAAGGGGGAATGTAGAGGGGGTAGCATTATCGCTCACTGGGCTGATGCGTGGCAGATGGAGTTTAACTTGGATACATGCGAGGTATTGCATTTTGGTAAATCAAACAAGGGGAGGGCTTGTACAATTAATGCTGGGTTTTGGTAGTTATGTAGAAAAGAGGGACCCTTGGCACAGGTATGATTCTTTGAAGTTTGTGCTGCAGAGTGTTTAAGGTTACTTCATTGCTCAGACCTTTGAGATTAGAAGTTGAGAAGTCATGCTGAGGTTGTGCAGGACATTGATGAAGCCTCTTCTGTTGTACGGTGTGCAATTCTAGCCGTTATGTTATAGGACGGATATTATTAAACTGGAGAGGGTTGGGAAGAAATTTACCAGGTTGTTACCATGAACACTTCATCTTCTGCCTCGGGAGCCTACAAACACAAGGCATGAACATTGAATTGACCAGTTTCCAAACCACCCTCACCCACCCAGATCCCAAATCCAACTCTCCGACTCAGGTCCGCCCTCTCGAGGGGACCTACCTGTCCATGTTCCTTCCCACCGACCGCTCCACACTCCCCATCGACCTATCACTATCACCTCCCACCTTCATCCACGTATCGCCTACCTTTCTACAGCCTCTCCTCACCACCATTTCCTCTCAGTCCTCTTCCCCCTCCCCAGTCATGAAGAAGGGTCCTGACTGAAACGTTGACTCACTTGCTCCTCGGTTGTTGGCTGACCGGCCGTGCCTTTTCCACCACCACACTTTATCTACACTGAATTCTCCAGCATCTGCAGTCCCCACTGTCTCTTCGGTACAATTCTCTGTTAACATAATGTCATTGTCTGTTTTAAACGCACATAGTGTAAGGGACATTTTCTTCAAGCTCATGGATGATAGAAGTTCTCTCAATGTTTTATTGATAATGTAATGCCTGAACAGTACTTACAAGATTTCTAAACATTTATAAACATGGAAACATATTCATGTTCCGAAAAATCTCCAGCATTACTCCCATATCCAAGGCAGATTGAATTGAATAGACCTACCAGCCCCAACATTCGTTCCCTCAGTCACCTTCACATATCCCTATCAGAATGTGTAAATATTAATCATTATTTTGAATTTTAATAAGATGGTATTGAATTGAAACGGTTAACTGGAGCTATTAGTTCAGTGAATGTTACTGATTTCAGTCTCCGTGGATCCTAACTGTATCACGGGAGGATTTGCCTCTTCTATTAATTAAGGATTCGGTTCAATGTTTTATCCCATAGTATGAGCAGGAGCTCACCGACAGCACTAACAGGTATCAGCTGCTTCAGAGAGAGGGGGAGGAGAGATCATAATCTGAGAACATAAGACTGGAATGTTCTAACAATGGATCAGAATCTGAGAATATTAGACTGGAATATTCCATCAATGGATCAGAATCTGAGAACATTAGACTGGAATGTCCCAACAATGGATCAGAATCTGACAACATTAGACTGGAATGTTCCAATAATGGACAGGAGTTTATCGGATGGTCTTTACTGGATTTCCCAGCCTGGGATATCATTAGCATGGTGGATCTATAATTTTCTGCTGGTTATTCAAGTTGGTTACTATCCCATTCTCGCTATAGTTGGTCTTCCTGGTAAGTCATTCTATCTGTTCATAAAGCCAGGTTAATCTGAACTGCGGCTCATATTATTTAAAATTTAGAAAGGTGGGCGTCAACATTTTCAATTCCAATGAAATATTCCATTTCACCCAAATTAAAACGAGCAAAAAACTCATGACAAATTACTCACCAATATGCGAGGAGGAATCAGACTGTTCTCAAACTCCATAATCCTTCTAGCCCTGCACAAATGTACATTTCCATATCCTCCCCACTCACTAATACTGTCTAATCCCACCATCGTGATATCCCCGTCTCCTCCTCAGCCTCAGTGCATCTTCTGAATAGACCATCAATTGTGCCTTTGGTAAATCTGGATACACGTTATCAAGTCCCTTCTAACCACATGTGAATAACAGAATAATTGCGCTTGGGTATGTCGAACTTGTTCACTGCACAGAATCCATCAGACGGGCAGACACTGCATGCTGCTTACATCACTTCACATAATCTAGAGGCACAGAATAATAATCTGCTGATATCTCATGAAGGAAATTGGTGTAATTGAAATGAAACTATCATCATTTGTGAGAGAAAGCGCATCTGCTTACTTCATGTCTTTCAAAGAAATCAATGGGTTATCCTTCCCCAGTCAGGTCTGTGCAAATCCACAGCAATGTGTTTTACTCTTTACTGTCCTGTGGAACAGCTGAACCAGTCACTCAGTTCAAGATCCGTATAACATGCTCGTCTGGCCAGGGCTGCCCACATCCCGTGAGGGAAGAACAAAAGTTAGCTCCCTTCCTGTGCCTGTTTTCCTTATTCCTACACGTCATTTCCATTGAGGTAGGTGACCATTCCCCATTTCAAGTGCAATCTTTCTGACTGAGACTCTCCCTAAGAGTGATGGTCATCTCCTCTTGTGCTGGTTTTACTGATGCCGACATACAGATGTAAGAAACTTTTCAATTCCACGTCAGTGGCTGTGCATAGAGAAGAAATGGGTTCTTACATCATGATAAAAAAAATGGAGACCGGTAAGTGAGGAAAAGGAATTATTATGATCATCGCTGAGATTGTTGTTGAGGCAGTATTTGGGATAATATGGATAAATTTTCTCTCCTTTAATAGGAATGATCTCATTCTAACAGAGACAGTGTAAAGAAATTTAACCAGAGTAATCCCTGGGTTGATGGTAATAAAGGAGTGAGTGAAGGTTCATCTATAGCAGTGCGAGAGAATAAGAGGTCATTGCATTGAATCTTGATAGTGATGGACAATCACTCGTTATGTTCTACACAGACACTGAGAAAATAATAAATTCCATGGGTTGTATTTTTTTTATTGTATTGGGATGCATGATTCTGGATATTTAAGTGCCACAGAGGATAAAATCTTCAATCAAATCCTGCCTTGATATCCGTCTCAATCCCTCATACCTGAGCAAATCAGTTAAGCCCTTTTGTTAATCTTAATAGGATGCTGTCTATCTGGAGAGTGTTTTCTTCTCACAGAGAGTAGTGAATGTCAGCAATTCTCATGTCTAGAAAGTGAGGGGAAGTCGATCACTGCAAGTATTAAACGAGGAGATAGATCGATTTTTGACCTGTCAGAGAGCTGAGGGGTGTGAAGAATTGGCCATTAGTCGGTCAGACATGATCGCATACAATGGCGTGAGCATTCGAATTACCTACTCCTGTTTCTTATGTTCTCATATTCTGTCTTTGGAAAGTGAATGGTTGCAATTTTCCTTGAATACTGTTATTGAATGCTGAGGACAGTGAGAGACATGTATTCTGTGAGCCATCTCTGGGAGAGATATGAGCCAAATATTTACAGTGAGTCTGGGTCTACAACATGACCAATAAATGAAACCCCAGTTACAGAAAGGAGGCACTCTGTAAAAAGATGGGAGGCTACTTTCGTAACCAGCCTGGATTTCCCATCACATTTACCAACCCACACCAAACCACGCAGTGTTGATGACTGAATGGTATCCTGTGTTACTGCGGACCAGGTATTTGGAGCAAGTGGTCTCTATCGGCTCCTGTTTAGGTGGTTTTAAGGACTGAATGGAACATAAGAACAGAGACCTGAGGAGCAGGAGTGGGTCATTAGACACGTTGTCATTGCTCGGCCAGATAGTAAGATCATGGCTGATCTGAGTGTGGTCTCCGCAGCACTTTTCTGTCTGTCCACAATGTCCCTCCATTCACATGGCTGTCAGATGTTGCAAAACACAACTTGGAATAAATAGAAGGAAACTGCACAAAGTTATAGTGCACAGGCAGCACAATTCTGGAAGGCAACAGACATTTATCTATCCGTCTTTTTCCTATTCAATTTATTCTGCTGCAGTTTATCATTTTTGATTTGTTCATGGAATGTGGCAGTTGTTGATAGGCCAACATTTATGGACCATGTGTAATTACGCTGGAAGTGGTGGTGCTGAGCTGCCATTTTTGGATGAAACTTCGGGGGAAGAGAATTCCCATTTGAACAACCTCGTGAGAATTTCTCATTCCTGCTCCGACCACTGTTGGAGGGTCACTGTTTCAATTACTGGCCCCACTTCTCCACTGGTTACAACAGATTTGAAGTGTAACCTAGGTCATTTTCTCGAAAAATGTGAGACACAGAGTCACACATGTACAGACACATACACAAATGCACATTTCTTAAGACGAAAATGAATAAGGAAAGTTTTCCAGAGTTTCATAGGAGTTGAACTAATATAAAATGGAAAAGTGATAAAGTGTCCCAACTGCTATTCTGTCTCTGATATTATTCTACTCAAACAAACTGTAGGTATGAGACTTTTTCCTGGAACAGCTGGATTTGGCAGAATTTCCTTTCCTTTGAGCAGTGGATCGATTCCCATGAATCCTCAACATGAATCTTCCCTGTTTGGTAAAGATGACTCGGGGATTTTTTAATCTCGCACTTTGCTGTCGGGAGGGTCAAAATGATAGAGAGGAAACAAATGGCTGCGGCTTACGGCCATACGATCATCGGACATAGGAACAGAAATTAGAATATTCAGCCCAACGAGTCTGATCCACCATTCAATTATGGCTGACATGTTTCTCAACCACATTCTCCTGCTTTCTCCCTGTAACCCTTGATACCTTTGATACTCAAGAAACTATCTATCTCTGTCTTAAATATACTCAATGACCTAACATCCACTGCCTTCAGTGAAAATGAATTCCATAGATTCTTCACTCTCTGGCTGAAGACGTTTCTCCATATCTCCATTCTAAAAGGATTTCCCTTTACTCCAAGGCTGTGTCCTTGGATCTTAGAGTCTCCTACCAATGGAAGTCTTCTCAACATCCACACTAACCAGGCCATTCAGTATTCTGTATGTTTCAATTAGATCCTCCCCCCCCCCCCCTCCATCCTTCTGAACTCCATCAAGAACGGTCCCAGAGTCCTCCAACGTTCTCAAATGTTAAGCATTTCATTCCTGGGACTCGTGAACCTCCTTTGAACCCATTCCAAGGCCAGCACATTCGGGCTCAAAACAGCGCACAATATTCCAAATACGGGCTGAGAAGAGCCTTATAGTGCCTCAGAAGTACGTCTTTGCTTTTACATTCAAATCCTTTAAAATAAACGCCATCATTGCATTTGCCTTCCTAGCTACTGACTCAACCTGCACGTTAACGTTGAGTGAATCCTGGTGTAGAACTCCCAAGTCTCTTTGGACTCCAGATATCTGAACTTTCTCCCCATTTAGAAAGAAGGCCATGTTTGTATTTTTCCTATCAAAATGCATGTTCTCACAATTCCCTACTTTGTACTCCACCTACCACTTCGTTGCCCATTATCCTAAACTGTCCAAATCCTTCCTGAACCTTCCTGTCTCTTCGACATTACCTGTCCCTATACCGATCATCTTAAAACGTAGCCAGAATGCCTTCAGTTCCTTCACCTGGATCGTTAATGTATAAAGTGAAAACTTGTGGTTCCAACACTGAGACTTATGGAACACCACTTGTCACCGACTGTCAACCTGAGAAGGACACTTTTATCGACATTCTTTGCTTCCTGCCAGACAGCCAAACTTCTATCCATGCTGGTACCTTGCCTCTAACACAATGCCCCTTGCCTTACTCAATAGCCTCCTGTCGGCACATTGTCAAATACCTTCTGGAAATCCAGGTGCATGACATCCATTTGCTTTCCTTGTTCGAAGCTGCTCATTACGTCCTCAAGGTTTTCAAGCAGATTTTTCCAGGCATGACCTCCCCTTGATGAAACCATGCTAACTTTGTCCTAATTTACCATCCACCTCCAAGTATTCAGAAATCTCATACTTCACAATGGATTCCAGGATCTTACGCACAGCCAAGTTTAGATTAGTCAGTCTGTAAGTTTCCGTATTTTGCTTTACTCCTTTTTTAAACAGGTGTATTACGTTAGCGATTTTCCAGTCCTCTTGGGAATCTCCCTGATTCGTGCGACTCCTGAAAGATCACTACCAATGCCTTCACTGTGTTATCAGCTATCGACCTTAGAACTTTGGATTGGAGTCCATCTGTTCCAGGTGATTCACTTACCTTCAAGCCATTCAGTTTTTTCCAGTACTTTCTCCTTGGTGATGGCCACTATACCTACCTCTGTCTACTCACTCTTTTCAATTTTTGGGATATTACTTGTGTCTTTAACCGTGAAGACTGACACCAAATAATTATTCAGCTCCTCAGCCATTTCGTTGTTACACTCTGGTATCTCTCTTGTGTTAATTGCTTGCGATCAAATGCCAATGTTTGCCTCTAATTTGCCTTTTATGTGTTGAAAGAAGATCTTACAGTCTTTCTTTACATGATTGGCTCACTTACTCCCATATTTAATCTTTTCAACCCTTATTTCTTTTTTCGTTGCTCTCTGTTGGCGTTTGCACCTGTTAAGACAATGCGGTGAAACCCTCTGTTAATTATACCAAACACCCAGGAAAGCTCACCTCACCTCGTAGTCTATTAGAATATGAGTGACAGAGAGCTCTCAAATTTCAATATTTAAAGAAAATAATGTGAATTTATTTTTTAAACTCAAAAGTGAACATTACACAACAACTACTCACAAATCTAGCCCCGACACAACTGATTATTATCTGCTGCTAACTCAATAAATATATGCTGTTTCAATAAGACACTTATGAAGATTACATCAACTTAATTTCAAAACCACACAGCCACTGCCATCCTCTGTGACGTCACTCTTCTGGCTGTTGAATTCCCTGGTTCGTCATATTTCTGTTTACTGTGAATATGTTTCATATGAAAAAATATCTTTGAAAGTGAGTATTTCCTAATGTCTTTCAGAGCCAGATGGTTGATTCTCATGCTTCTTCCGTCTCAATGGCATCTGCTCTCTCTCCAATTTTCAAGATGTCTGCATTTTTATATCGTCTTACTGGTTCAATGTTGGCAAAACAGTAAATTCAACCTCAATTTGCTTTCAGTGACAGAAAGAGTGAAGGAAAGAGAGTGTTGCTTGCAATAGTGAGAGTGGTGGAGCAAGCGCCTTGTTAGGGGCTAGGTGGTATAACAGATATGGCAAAGGTGAGGACAGTAGATGCTGGAAACAAGATTTACATCAAAGTGGTGCTGTAAAAGCACAGCAGGTCAGACAGCATCCGACGAGCAGGAAAATCGACGTTTCGGGCAAAAGCTCTTCATCAGGAATATAACAGATATACAGTGAGTGTGAAGGAGAAGAGACAATCCGGAGACACTTGCCCTGGCAGACCGGGGAAGTTTATTGATACTTGTCCTGTATTGATGGCCATTTCTTCGGATCATCTCAGCGTCGGGTTATGCCTCCCAAATGTCTTGTCCACGTCTATCACTAATAACACCACAGACCACATCCCACAGCTTCTTCAGAATCAGTTTGCGTCGATCTTGTAAACAACAAGGAGGAACACACATACCGAAACCAAAACTGTTGTGCAAATTTTGAGCATCCTATACTCTGGAAATTAGACACGCAAATATTGTCGGTATTTGCAGTAAAACTGGATGATCTAAAATTGCATCTTAACTGCGTTAACTAAATGATTGCTAATGGTGTGAAAAGTAAATTTCATAAATGTATATGAGTTAGGTTGAAGAGTATGTTCTGAATCAAACTAGAGAGCAGGTTATTTCCGGCGTGGTGTTGTGTGGCCGAAGGGCTAGTTAACAAACTTGCTCTTAAGCAGCTTTTGAGGAATAGTGACATTAATATGTTGCATTATACACGGCATCTGCATGTAATATACAATCTTTGAACTTTACTCTCAGAAATCATGGACGGCCGGGGATGAGAGGGTCAAGTGAATTGGAAAACTACAAAATGACATTTAGCGTGAGCCAAATAATGGTTGCTATTGATAGAAATACTGCAATGCCTGAAATATACCTACATATCACTAAGTTACAAACATCAAAGGAAGGGAAGATGACTCAATGATGGTTAATGTAAGAAACTAAAGATTGCATTAAATCAAAGGAAGCAATTTCAGGAGAATTTCAGATATTGTGGAAATCTGAACATTTTGAGAGATTTACTTTTAAGAAAATAAGGATGGAGAAAGTGTTAATGAAATAAAAAAAAACATGAATACAAACCAACAGGAATCACAAAGACTGCTTACATCTACAATCCATAGACTAAAGAAAACAAAAGCAAGGTCAAATGAGAAAATTTGTAAGGTATTAGAGAATTTAATGTGGTGAAAAAGGAAAAGGACAGATAAACTACCCAGTTACTTCACATCTGTCTTCATGGAGAAAACTCCATGAAATCTCGGAGGTATAGCGAGTGGTCACATGGGCCTTGTGGAACTAAAGACTAAAGTCAATGCGTTTCAGCAACGAGGTAGTACTTGAAAGTAGCTGGATTGATCATTGCTAAGTCTGATGGGCCAGATGTACTTCATATCAAAATGTCAGAAATAAATCAGCACATTAATTGAATTGTCGGGTGACTGTGGTTTATTTTCCTGTAGATCCTGTAAAGGCCATGCGCCATTGTAGATAACAGGGCCGTTGTAAACATGATTCAACTATATACGCAGGCAAGAAGAGACAATGCAGAGGACTGCAAACCAATTAATTTGGCATCTGTAGGGAAACAGTTGGAATCTATTATATAAGATGTGATATTGGGCATTTAGAAATGAACAGCAACATTGCAGAGAATCACTATTTATTTCTGACAGAGAAATCATACCTGACAAATTTCGGAATTGTTTGATGTTGTTTCTTGTAGCATAGACAATGGACAAACAGTGGAAGTGGTGCATTTGGATTTTCAGAAGTTTTTCTGGAAGAACTCACACAGTGAGTTCGTAAATACAATTAACGTGAATAGTATTTGGAAGAATACATGTAATTGGAAAGTTAAAGTTAGGTTGGTCTTCATTAAAGGGAATCTGAATATAGATGTAAAGACATCATTAAGCAGTTTCAGTGAGTGTTGGTGAGAGTATACTTGGACAATTGTGTACTGTGTTGTGGACCCAATGTAAGAAAGAGTATACTGTTCACAGAGGACTTGCAATGGACATTCTCCAAATTAATCCCTCAGATGACAAGATTTCCTGATGGGGGGACTTGTCTTGTGACATCTCCAGTTTCAAAGAACGAGAGGTGGTCACAATGAAATTTAGTAAATCTATGAAACATGTGACAAGGTGGAAATAAACAGAATGCTTCTCTGGCTATCTACTCTACATTTAAGGAAAATAATGGCAAGATAATGCAGTCAGATCCTGATCCTCACCGAACGAGTTAGGGAACTGGAACTGGAGTTGGATGAACTGAGGATTATTCGAGAGGCTGAGAGGGTGATTGATAGAAGCTACAGGGACATAGTTACGCCGGAGAACAGAGGTAGCTGGGTAACAGTTAGAGGTGGGAAGGGGAAGAAGCAGGCAGTGCAGGGTTCCCCTGTGGTCGTTCCCCTAAAAAATAAATATACAGCTTTGGAAACTGTTGGGGGGGACAGCGTCGCAGATGTAAGCTGCAGTGAAGGGGTCTGTGGCTCTGAGACTCAGAAGGGAAAGGGGGAGAGGAGGAGAGCGCTAGTTATAGGGGACTCTCTAGTTAGAGGGACGGACAGGCGGTTCTGTGGACATGGGCGAGACTCACGGATGGTTTGTTGCCTCCCGGGTGCTAGGATCCGAGACGTCTCAGACCGTGTCTTCAGAATCCTTAAGGGGGAGGGTGTGCAGCCAGAAGTCGTGGTGCACATTGGCACAACGACATAGGTAGGAAGAGGGGTGGGGAGGTCATTCAAGAGCTCAAGGAGTTAGGCTGGAAGCTAAAAGCTAGGACAGACAGAGTCGTCATCTCTGGGTTGTTGCCGGTGCCACGTGACAGTGAGGCAAAGAATAGGGAGAGAGTGCAGTTGAACACGTGGCTGCAAGGCTGGTGTAGGAGGGAGGGCTTCAGATATTTGGACAATTGGACTGCATTCTGGGGAAGGTGGGACCTGTACAAACAGGACGGGTTGCACCTGAACCAGAAGGGCACCAATATCCTGGGGGGTAGGTTTGCTAGCACTCTTCGGGGGGGGTTTAAACTAATTTCGCAGGGGGATGGGATCCGGACTTGTAGTCCAGCAAGTAGGTTAGCTGTTTGTCAGGATGCCCAAGACTGTAGGGAGGCTGTGGAGAAGGTAGCACTGACAGGGACTACTTGCGGACACAGAGATGGGCTCAAGTGCGTATACATCAACGCAAGGAGTATCAGAAATAAGGTGGGTGAACTTAAGGCGTGGATCGGTACCTGGGACTACGATGTTGTGGCCATCACGGAAACGTGGATAGATGTGGGACAGGAATGGCTGTTGGAGGTTCCTGGTTACAGGTGTTTCAGTAAGATTAGGGAGGGTGGGAAAAAAGGAGGGGGGGTGGCATTGCTAATTAGAAATGGTATAACGGCTGCAGAAAGGAAGTTTGAGGGGGATCTGCCTCTGGAGGTAGTATGGGCTGAAGTCAGAAATAGGAAAGGTGCAGTCACCTTGTTGGGTGTTTACTATAGGCCCCCCAATAGCAGCAGAGATGTGGAGAAACAGATTGGGAAACAGATTTTGGAAAGGTGCAGAAGCCACAGGGTCGTAGTCATGGGCGACTTCAACTTCCCAAATATTGATTGGAAGCTCTTTAGATCAAGTAGATTGGATGGGGCGGTGTTTGTGCAGTGTGTCCAGGAAGCTTTTCTAACGCAGTATGTAGATTGTCCAACCAGAGGGGAGGCCATATTGGATTTGGTACTCGGTAATGAACCGGGACAAGTGGTGGGCTTGTTAGTGGGTGAACATTTTGGTGATGGTGACCACAATTCTGTGACTTTCACCTTGGTTATGGAGAGAGATAGGTGCGCACAACAAGGTAGATTTTATAATTGGGGGAAGGGAAATTACGATGCTGTAAGGCAGGATTTGAGGAGCATACGTTGGGAGCATAGGCTGTCAGGGAAGGATGTGGTGGAAATGTGGAACTTTTTCAAAGAGCAGATACGATGTGTCCATGATATGTATGTACCTATCAGGCAGGAAAGAAATGGTCGTGTGAGGGAGCCTTGGTTGACGAGAGAGGTTGAATGTCTGGTAAAGAGGAAGAAGGAGGCTTACATAAGGTTGAGGAAACAGGATTCAGACAGAGCAGTGGAGGGATACAGGATAGCCAGAAGGGACCTGAAGAAAGGGATTAGGAGAGCTAAGAGAGGGCATGAAAAATCGTTGGCGGATAGGATCAAGGATAACCCCAAGACATTTTATGCGTATGTGAGAAACCTGAGAATGACGAGAACGAGGGTAGGTCCGATCAAGGACAGTAGTGGGAGACTGTGTATTGAGTCGGAAGAGATAGGAGAGGTCTTGAACAAGTACTTCTCTTCAGTATTTACGAACGAGAGGGACCGTATTGTAGAAGAGGAGAGTGTGAAATGGACTGGTAAGCTAGAAGAGATACCTGTTAAGAAGGAAGATGTGTTGGACATTTTGAACAACTTGAGGATAGACAAGTCCCCCGGGCCTGACGGGATATATCCTAGGATTATGTGGGAAGCAAGAGAGGAAATTGCAGTACCGTTGGCAATGATCTTCTCGTCTTCACTGGCAACGGGGGTGGTACCAGGGGACTGGAGAGTAGCGAATGTTGTGCCCCTGTTCAAAAAAGGGAATAGGGATAACCCCGGGAATTACAGGCCTGTTAGTCTTACTTCTGTGGTAGGCAAAGTAATGGAAAGGGTACTGAGGGATAGGATTTATGAGTATCTGGAAAGACACTGCTTGATTAGGGACAGCCAGCACGGATTTGTGAAGGGTAGGTCTTGCCTTACAAGTCTTATTGAATTCTTCGAGGAGGTGACCAAGCATGTGGATGAGGGAAGAGCAGTGGATGTAGTGTACATGGATTTTAGTAAGGCATTTGATAAGGTTCCCCATGGTAGGCTTATGCGGAAAGTCAGGAGGCATGGGATAGAGGGAAATTTGGCCAATTGGATAGAAAACTGGCTAACCGGTCGAAGGCAGAGAGTGGTGGTAGATGGTAAATATTCAGCCTGGAGCCCAGTTACAAGTGGAGTTCCGCAGGGATCAGTTCTGGGTCCTCTGCTGTTTGTAATTTTTATTAATGACTTAGATGAGGGAGTCGAAGGGTGGGTCAGTAAATTTGCAGATGATACGAAGATAGGTGGAGTTGTGGACAGTGAGGAGGGCTGTTGTCGGCTGCAGAGGGACTTAGATATGATGCAGAGCTGGGCTGAGGAGTTGCAGATGGAGTTCAACCCTGCCAAGTGTGAGGTTGTCCATTTTGGAAGAACAAATAAGAATGCGGAATACAGGGTTAATGGTAGGGTTCTTAGTCAGGTGGAGGAACAGAGGGATCTTGGGGTCTATGTACATAGATCTTTGAAGGTTGCCACTCAGGTGGATAGAGTTTGTAAGAAGGCCTATGGAGTACTATCGTTCATTCGCAGAGGGATTGAATTCAAGAGTCGTGAAGTGATGTTGCAGCTGTACAGGACTTTGGTTAGGCCACAGTTGGAGTACTGTGTGCAGTTCTGGTCGCCTCACTTTAGGAAAGATGTGGAAGCTTTGGAGAGGGTGCAGAGAAGATTTACCAGGATGTTGCCTGGAATGGAGAGGAAGTCGTACGAGGATAGGTTGAGAGTTCTCGGCCTTTTCTCGTTGGAACGGCGAAGGATGAGGGGTGACTTGATAGAGGTTTATAAGATGATCAGAGGAATAGATAGAGTAGACAGTCAGAAACTTTTTCCCCGGGTACAACAGAGTGTTACAAGGGGACATAAATTTAAGGTGAAGGGTGGAAGGTATAGGGGAGATGTCAGGGGTGGGTTCTTTACCCAGAGAGTGGTGGGGGCATGGAATGCGCTGCCCGTGGGAGTGGTAGAGTCGGAATCATTGGCGACCTTTAAGTGGCATTTGGATAGGTACATGGATGGGTACTTAATCTAGGTTAGAAGTTCGGTACAACATCGTGGGCCGAAGGGCCTGTTCTGTGCTGTATTGTTCTATGTTCTATGTTCTATGTTCTATAAGTGAGAGGGCATTTAAGACCGCAATAAGGAGAACATTCTTCACTCAGAGGGGACTGACGCATACAGGGCCATAGAAACCTGCTGGAAGGGCAAGATTAGGGAAAATCCCCAGATATTCTACAGGTATGTCATCTGGAACCGAATAAGCAGGGAACAGGTAGGACCTATTAGTGACTTACCAAGTTGCATCCAAACTTAACTTTGTGGCAGAAAGCTGTTTGTGTGTCTGGAGACCAATGTCCCCTGGTGTCCCGCAGAGATCAGTGCTGTTTCCTTATTATTTGTGGTATCCATAAGTGATGTGAATGTGAAGTGGGTAGGGGGAGTGTGATAAGCAAGTTTGTGTTGAAAACAAAGATTGACTGGCTGGTTGGCAGTGAGGAGGAAGGCCTTATGTTACAGGAATATACTGGCGGATTGGTCAGATGGTAACGGCAGATGGAATGTAACCCTGATAAATATGAGGTGTTGCATTTGAAAGAACAGTGGAGAATTCAATGAATGGCTGCACACTAGAAAGCTCAGAGGGTGCTTCTCACACATCCCTGAACGTAACTGGATATGATCATTGATGAGTTAAGCAGAACCGCAGCCTTTGATCATTGACCCAATGATTATAAGAGTTATATAGCACTTTGATAAGGCCAAATTAAACACTGTGTGCAGGTCTGGGAGAACATTACAAGAAGGATGCGATTGCACTAGATGAGGTGCAGAGGAAATTCACGGAGATGTTCCCTGGAATGGAGGATATGATCTGTGGAGAGGGGCTGGATAAGCTCGGGTTGTTTACATTGGAGCAGGGAAAGTTGAGTGGGTAAGTAATTCAGGTTTAAGATTACAAGGGGCATGGACAGGGTGAACAGACAACTTCTGTTCTTTTTAGTCAAAGTGTCAGCTTCCTTACAGTCAGAAACCAGGGAGTGGAAAATGGTGAACAGAGAAACATGACACAACTACTTCACTTCTGTCGTCACAGAAAAAGACATAAACAAAGCTTTCCCAGCAATAGGAGAAAACCTGAGACCGAGGAGAAAAGTACATTGTATGAAATTAGTAAATAAACTAATTTGGGGAAGTTTTTGGAACTGAAAATAATGGGCATAGAAAAAAAAATCAACACACATTTATGAAATGGGAAACATATTTGAGAAACTGAATGGTAGATTAATTACAGAAAAGCAATAAAGGAACCGAACTTGGATTTTCAGCAAGATTTTTAATATTGTCTCTTTTGGCTAAGATCAAGTGTCTGTTCATATCAGGACGGGTGTCGAGTTGCGAGTCATCACAGCAAGTCAAAATCATTGCTGAATCGTGATTGGACGTTGAAGAATCAATTGGTTGTGCTGCCCTGCTCTTTGTGGATCTTCATTTTGGCTTCGGTCTGACGCCAATTCAGTGACCAGCCAAGCAAGGAGCAACGGCATCAGCAGCAGCACGCAGCCCAGGTCAGTACATTTTCAACGCAGTCGGGGTAACTGTGAAGGAGGTGGAGGATCGTACACCTGTCGATCGGATTGTGTTCATGAAGAAGATTTTGCTTGAGTGCTGTGGGTTTGAAGCAGCCGATGAGTGCTGCATGCACAGATGTGTGAGAAGGATGGGCCTGGCCTCGCTGCTGCGGAGTACTGTGAGCAGTTGGACCGTTCCGTATCACTTGTCCTTTGTGGAGAAGTTTACGAAGAAAAACACGTTTGACCACAAGTCCATCAGGAAGTGGTCAGCATGTAGTGTCCTTGAGACCCTTCGGGGAAAGGAGAGGGCGCATCCTATGGAGCGGTTCCCTGAGCAGACTGTTAAAGCCATTTGGCAAATGGCTCATCGCCAGAACGTTCCAACAAGCACCAAGACATGGCGTGGCTGGTGGTGAGAAGGGCTCTGCCTGTGAGATCCTTTATGCACGCCCGGACTCTCAGCCGCACCACACTCTGCCCTCGAAGCGGCTGTGGGGGGACGAGACTGTCACACACCTCCTTCTGGAATGTGCCTACGGAGAAGAAGTCTGGAGAGGAATGCAGTGGCGTCTGTCGAGGTTCATCCCGAGCAGCGCGGTGACGCGGGACTCCGTACTTTATGGTCTGTTCCCTGGGATACACACCGAGACGAACATCAACTGTGCCTGGAGGATTATCATCTCGGTGAATGACGCTCTCTGGGCAGTCCGAAACCTGTTGACCTTCCAGCTGAAGGAGTTGACCCCGACTGAGTGTTGCAGACTGGCACATTCCAAGGTACAGGACTATGTGTTGAGGTACGCGCTGAAGCTTGGGGCAGCTGCCGCCAAGGCGCGGTGGGGAAAGACCACCGTGTAACATCTGCCTGCCTAAGAAGAACAGGGGGCCCACCTAGTAATTTGGGTTCTGCTAATGCCTCAGCTAAATATATGGATATATGATTGATAAACCTACAAACCTGTATATAAAAATGATAAATTCTGATCTCTGTATGTAAATGTTTACGTATGTATGGCATGACCAACTGTACAGACCATCAAATTATTCTATGAAAAAAGTATATTTTTGAAATAAAAAAAAGATGCGTGTTGCATGCAGGATTTTCCTAGGTCAGGTTATTTCGATGTGACCTTCAGGAGCGTGAAGCAGTGCGAGCAGCACCTGAAGGTCTTCAAGGAGAAGGAAGGGGAGCCTCTGTTCTCCATCTTGTCAGCTGTTGTGTGTGCGTCCTGCACAGAGCAGTCGGGTTGTTACGATTCATATGTACAGCTCCCACATTCCAGCTGCTGATGTCCTCACCTTCCTGAGAAGATACGTCCAGGTTGAGGCAGAAGGCACTGATGTGGTTGACCCTTTCAGCAAGCGGCAGGTCAGGGTAAACCTGAGGGTCAATGCCATGGGAGCATCCTCCACCCACCCTCCAGCTTTGTAATCGGAGGGAGCAGAAGGTACCTGACATATGGAGCACAGACAAAAGTGTGCCAAACCTGCGGGAGGTCAGGCCACATTGCAGCTGACTGTAAGGTCACTATCTGTCGGAACTGCAAACAGGAGGGTCACCCGACCGAGGAATGCAGAGAGGCCAAGAACTGTAATCTGTGTAAAGAGGCGGATCACGTGTACACGGCCTGCCCAAGACGAGCGTCAGCCACCTACGCACAGATGGCCAGATGTGGACGGCAAAAGATCAGCAAGACACCACAAACCAGCAAGGGAACGGTGTCTTGCAGGTGGGTACAGCAGCTGATCCAAGCTCCAACAGGACAGACAGAGGCAATGGAGGAGGAGGGAACCAAGGAGGCAGAGGAGTGGATTCCTATAAAAAACAGGAGGAAAACACGCCAGGCCACCAAAACCTCCTAGCAAAGGGGGAAACGGCAGCTGCACGGTGAGGATACAGACAGCTCTACGGATGATGAAGATGGGCGTCACGTGGCAGACTGGTTTGCACTGTTGCTTCACAGCGCCAGAGAGCCGGTTTCAAGTCCCGCCTCAGGTGACTCTGTGTGGAGTTTGCACATTCTCCCCGTGTCTTCGTGGGTTTCCTCTGGGTGCTCCGGTTTCCTCCCACAATCCAAAAATGTGCAGGTTGGGTGAATTGGCCATTCTAAATTACCCGTAATGTTAGTTGATGGGGTAAAATGTAGGGGGGTGAGTCTGGGTGTGTTGCGCTTCGGCGGGTCTGTGTTGACTTGTTGGGCTAAAGGGCCTGTTTCCACACTGTAAGTAATCTAAGTTAATCAAAGATGGGCTCAAGGAGGGTCATCATCAGAAGAAGAGACAGAGCGCTGTGGGGAGAAAGGAGGGCAGAACCTCTCAAACAGGAAACGACGAACCCTCTGAGGTGACTGGTAAAGGCCACCCACCACCAGATGAAAAACAGGAGGTACTCACCACCCCATAGGTAACTGGGAGCAGCGACCCTCTTCTGATCTGAGCTGAGGAAGAAGGAAACCATGTCTTCTCATGTCAAAACCAGATTTGAGGAAGATCCTTTGGTACTCTCCTTGCAATAAACAGTTTTTGCTTGAATTAAATTCCACTCCCTGCCTGTGTCCTGTCTGCCTCCAGAGTCGTTGTCCCTAGCTGGGAAATCTCGCTCCTACAATAAGCAATGACATGCAGGTCAGAGGGTAAACTAAAAACAGACTGAGGCATACAGGCTACACCACAAATGGCATGCAATAGGCAAGATCAACGTGATTAAAATCAGCACTATTTGAAGTCAGAGATTCCATTCCTCAGTTTAACAATGGTTGGGAAGGTGCTGTTCATGAGCCGCTGGTTTGTATGGAGTCAATGGACGGGAGGTTGGCTTCCTTCATGTCATGGGCTGTGCATACAACCTTCTGTCATTTCTCTTACTGTTCTGGGATGGGCTGTTGCCACACCAGGCCATTATGCACCCGGATGGTTTGCTTTCGGTGGTGCATTTGTAGAAATTGGTGAGGATCCTTGTGGGCATGCCAAATGTCCAGAGCCGCCGGAGAATGAAGAGGCGTTGTTGTGCCATCTCGACTGTCACATCTAACTGGGAAATCCAGGACAGGATGTCGGTTATAATCACTCCGAGAATCTTAATGCTGTCCACCATTTTAACTTCCGTTCCATTGATGTAGATGGATGCATTTACCTCCTTTCTTTCTGAAGTCATTGATCAGTTGGTTAGTTCTGCCGACGTTGAAAGAGAGGATGGTCTCAGTTAGCACATCACAAAGTCCTCTCTTTCCGTTCTGCATTTTGACTTGCCGTCATTACATATCTGTCCTACTATAATGGTGTCATCAGTGAACATGTAGATGGCATTCGTTTAAAATTTGGCAATACAGCCGTGGGTGTACAGGGGGTATAGTAGGACACATTCTTTGGGATTTCAGTGTTGAATGTTATCATGGAAGAGACACGCTTACTTATTTTCACTGATTGTGTACTGTGAGTCAGAAAGCTGAGGATTCAATTTCAGAGGGCGGAGCCGAGAGTAAGGTCAGGTAATTTTGTGATCAGCCTGAAGGGAATAATGGTGTTGAAGGTGAACCTATAGTCAATGAGCAGGAATCTGACGTGGGCATCCTTGTTGTCCAGATGTTCCAGGGATATCGCACCCGCTATGGACCCATTCTATAGGAGATCGAGGCAGGCTGGGAGACTGGAACTGATGCAGACCATGACTAGCCTCTCGAAGCACTTCATGCCGCCCCTCAGTCTCCTGCACTCTAAAGAAAAATGTCCCAGCTTATCCAACCTCTCCCTATGATTCAGACCCTTGAGTCCTGGCAACATCCTTGTAAGGTTCCAGTTTAATACCATCCTTCCTATGGCAAGGTGATCAAAACTGAACACAATGTTGAACTTGGAACTATTTACATCTGTAAGTTTTACTCTGCTGCCAATGTTTATGCTGCTGTGATATTATTTTATTATTTGTGTTATTCTGAAATCTTATTATTCATTAAATTCTCTGATGGCAATCTCCTCGGGTGACCATCCTCCTGACTGCTTGAATTTGAATCAATCTATTTTGTTTGGGCAGATATTTTGAGGCCGCTGCATATCAGAGAACAGGAAGAGATGATGGATATTTGTGCAGTGTGTATCCTTTACTGGACAAGCTTGTCTCTCCAGGCACCTAAAACTTCTACTGTGGGCTAGAGTACCTCAGAATTGTTACATCACAGAAGGAAGCTATCCAGCCCATTGTAGGTCCATGAACATAGAACATTACAGCTCAGTACCTGCAACATCCTTCAGCACTGCCCACAGCTCCACCGACCTTACTGCGAACCGTAAATTTACTAACTCATCCCTCCATTCCCTCATTAAGGCCATTTTCAAAAAGACAAACAACAGTCGCCCCAAAACAGACTTTTACAGTATACCACTAGCGACTGAAATCGAGGATGAGCATTCCCCATCAACTACCACCCTCTGTCTTCTTTCAGCTAACCAATTTCTGATCGAAACCGCTAAATCACCCTCAATTCCACGTCTCCGGATTTTCTGGGAGAAAGTAAGGACTACAGATGTTTGAGATCAGATTCAAAGTGTGGTGTTGGAAAAGCACAGCAGGTCAGGCAGCATCCGAGGAGCTAGGAGAAAGTGAAGACTGCAGATGCTGGAGACCAGAACACTGATTCCTGATGAAGGGCTTACAAATGTAACATCGACTCTCCTGCTCCTTGTACGCTGCCTCATCTGTTCTGCTTTTCCAACACCACACTCTCCATATATTCTGCAATAGCCTAACATGGGGGATCTTATCAAATGTTTTACTAAAATCCATATACCCCACTTTACCCTCATCCACCTGTTTGGTCACCTTCTCAATGAACTCAGTAAGATTTGTGAAACATGACATACCTTGTTGACTATCCCTAATCAAATGATTCTTTTCTAGATGATAATAAATCCTATCTCTTATAATTATTTCCAACACTTTACCCATAAACAAAGTAAGCCTGATATATGATTACCAGGGTTGTTTCCTCTCAATTTCAACAAAGGGACAATAATTGCTCTCGTCCAGTCTTCTGGCACTATTCCTGTCGACAATGGCGATGTAAAGATTCGAACCAATGGTTGTGTAACTCCTCCCTAATTTCTCAGAGAATCCTAGGATTAATCCCATCTGGCCATGAGGACTTATCTATTTCCACTCTCTCCAGAATTGCTAACATCTCCATCTTACGAATCTCACTCCTATCTAGTATAATAGCCTTTACTCCATATAGGCCTCGACAGCATTTTCTTTCCATTGTGAATACTGATTCAAATATTTACTTCGTGTCTGTCCTATCTCCTTGAACTACACACACAACTTAACACTACTGTCCTTGATTGGCCCTAATCTTAATTTGGTCATTCTTTTATTCATGACATACTGATAGAAAGCTTGAGAGTTTTCTTGGATCCTACTTGCCAAAGACTTCTCATGCTCTCTCTTGGCTATTCTTATCTCTTTCTTTAAGTCCTTCCAGGATAACTTGTAACTCTCAAGCATCCGACTGAGCCTTCAAGTTTCATTTTTACATAAGCCTCCTTCTTCCTCTTGACAAGAGATTCGACTGCTTCAGTAAACCACAGCACCCTCACTCGACCACTTCCTTCTTTCCTGACAGGAATAAACTTATCAAGGACACACAGTAGCTGTTGTTTTAAAAAGCTCCACATTTGAATTGTGCCCATCCCCTGAAGTTTCCTTCCCCATCCTATGCATCCTAAAATCTTGCCTAATCGCATCATAATTGCCTTTCCCCAGCTATGACACTTGCTCTGCTGTATATACCTGTCACTTTCCATCACTAGGGTAAAAATAACTGAATTGTGGTCACTATCAGCCAAGTGTTCACCTACCTCCAAACCTAATACCTGGTCTGGTTCATTACCCAGTACCAAATCCAATTTGACCTTGTCCCTTGTTGGCCTATCGACATACTGTGTCAGGAAACCATTCTGCACAGATAGGTCAAAACTGACCCATATAAAATAATTGAACAGTCGCTTTTCCAGTCAATATTTGGTAAGTTAAAGTCCTCCATAACAACTACTGTTATTTTCGCTCATATCCAGTATCATCTTTGTAATCCTTACTGTACATCTCTGGAAATTTTCATAGGGCTATAGAGAACTGACAATAGGGTGATCTCTCCATTTTTGTATCTAACCTCTTCCCATACTAACTCAGTAGACGAGTCCTTACCAAACATACTTTTTGCCAACGTAATATTGTCTTTGATTAACAATGCCACTCGCCCCCCATCTACTTTTAGTACATTCCTTGTTCTTAATGAATCATCTAAACCCCGGACCCTCCAACGATCAGTCCTGTCCCTACCCTATACATTTTTCCAACATGGCCACAACATTTGAGAGATTTGTAGCTCGGGTGCTCGTTGTTGTGGTTATGTTCGCTGAGCTGGGAATTTGTGTTGTAGACAATTCATCCCCTGTCTAGGTGACATCTTCAGTGCTTGGGAGCCTCCTGTGAAGCGCTTCTGTGATGTTTCCTACGCCATTTGTAATGGTTTGTCTCTGCCACTTCCGGTTGTCAGTTCCAGCTGTCCGCTGCAATGGCCGGTATATTGGGTCCAGGTCGATGTGTTTGTTGATTGAATCTGTGGATAAGTGCCATGCCTCTAGGAATTCCCTGGCTGTTCTCTGTTTTGCTTGTTCTATAATAGTAGTGTTATCCCAGTCGAACATCAAGCTGTACAACTGCACAGTTGGAAACAGGGAGTGATTGGTTGGTTAAACGAGGGTGATTTGGATAGATCAGAAGACAGTATGAGGGGAGATAGACAGGAACAGACAGAAAATTGAAGTTTTGTTTAGAAATTCTCACGGACTGCAAGGCCTTTATCTAGTGCCATATCCTGTGAACACTGTGCAGATATTAACTGTGGTCCCAAAGCATTTATTTTCAATAATATCACAGAGCTGAGTTGCTGACAGTTAAACAGAGTCCAAAAGGACGAGTGATTTTTTTTTTTACAGTGAGAAGGTGGTTTAATTTATATAGACTGGGAGAACAACCACTGTGGACGGCACGGTAGCACAGTGATTAGCACTGCTGCCTCACAGCGCCTGAGACCCGGGTTCAATTCCCGCCTCAGGCGACTAACTGTGTGGAGTCTGCACGTTCTCCCCGTGTCTGCGTGGGTTTCCTCCGGGTGCTCCGGTTTCCTCCCAAAGATGTGCAGGTCAGGTGAATTGGCCATGTTAAATTGCCCATAGTGTTAGGTAAGGGGTAAATGTAAGGGTATGGGTGGGTTGCGCTTCGGCGGGTCGGTGTGGACTTGTTGGGCCGAACGGCCTGTTTCCACACTGTAATGTAATCTAATCTAAAACAACAGCAGGAACTGAGAATACTGAGATACTGCGCCAGAGAATCTCAATGAGGTGGATCACTGACAGAAGGGAAATCAGCATCTCAGCTGTGGGCCAAATAATGATTGGGAAAGATTGCACACCATTTCTGTAGTTTTGATATACACATTTCAAATTATGTATCTCAATATCATGAGTGTATCTTATCTCTTTGTACTTTCCATAGTTTAGTATGGACAGAAAATCATTTTCTCCTGTATTTTGTGTTCAATAGATTTTACTCCTCTTTCCTCACTTTAAATGTATCCTTGAATCTGTTCTTCGTATGAGTTATAAAGAGTAACATTCCAATACTGATGACTGGGGAATATTATTGCCCCTCCCTCCAGTTTGAACTGCCATGTCCCCCAATTCTCTCTGTTTTCTGTCTCCTCCACAATGCCATAATCACACTATAATTGAACTCCAGTAAATGACTTCATTACAGTTCACTTAGTTCGATAACATCAATAGCACAGGCCTTATCTGCCCTCTCTGATCCTGGAATAAAAACCTGAATTGCATTTGTCACATTCAATTCTCTGTTAACATATCCATGCCATTTGTCTGTTATAACCCCATGTTTCTCAGACGCACATTCCCCTCAGATCATGAACTATAAAAATTGTCTCAATGTTTTATTGAAATTATGATGCTTGATCACGAGTTCCAGGATATATGTTTCCATTTATATAGAGAGAAATATGATCATGGAGTTTAAGAACAGTCTGGTTTCTCCTCGCGAGCCTCGAGATTTGTTCCATCAGTCACCCTCGCAGACCCCATCCACAATGTGAAAGTTTGAGTCATTGTTTTGAATTTTAATAGAAAAATATTGTATTGAAAGGCGTTGGCTGGAGCTATTTGTTCAGTGACTGTGATTGATGTCCGTCTCTGTGTATCGGACAAGTGTCACTGGAGGGTTTGCCTCTTCTATTAATTAAAGACTCGGTTCAATGTGTTATGCCAGTATGGGCGGGAGCATCAATGACTGGACTAACAGGGATCAGTAGCTCGACAGACAGGGGAGGAGAGATCAGAATCTGAGAACACGAGACTGGAATATTCCAATAATGGATCAGAAACTGAGAACATTAGCTGGAATATTGCAACAGACAGGAGTTTATCCTTGTGTATTTACTACCAATGTCAGCCTTGGATATCATTAGCATCATGGATCGAAGATATCTTTTGGATTATTCAATGTGTTTACTATCCCAACCTCGCTATAGTTGGTGGTCCTGGTAAGTCATTCCATCTGACCATTACACTGGGTTGAACTGAATTCAAATTTTAGAGTTTGGAATCATCATTTTCAGATCCAGTCAAAACTTTTATTCCTTAGAAGTTGTAACTAGCAAATTACTATTGACAACTTACTCAACAATACATGAGGAGAAACCAGACTCTTCTTAAACTGAATGATCTTTTTTCTCCATTCATATTTACATTTCTACATGTTCTCCCCACTCACCAATCCTGCCCAGGACCACTATCAGGATATTTCAGTCTCATTCTCAGCCTCAATGCAACTGCTGAATAAACCATCGTTTGTGCCTTTGGTAAATCCAGATATTATCGTTTCAAGTCGCTTCTAACTATGCTTCCGTCACAAAATATTTGCACTTGAGATGGGTAATTTGTCCTATCCACAGAATCTGTCAGATGGATAGACTGTGCATGCTGGTCAAGTCATTGACCCATAATCAAGCGGCACAGAATAATAATCTGTTGGTGTCTCATGAAGGAAGTTGATGGAATGCAAATGAAATCATCACCACTTGTTTTAAACGAAGCCTATCTGTTTGTCACATGTCCTGCAGAGATGTTAATGGGTCATCCTTCCCTGGTCAGGTCTCTGTGTGACTGCAAACACAACTGTGTTATTCTGTGGAACGGCTGAACTAACTATTCAGTTCAGGATCGGCATAACACACTGGTCTGACCAGGGCTGCACACATCCGGTGAGGGCAGAACAAAAGAAAACATCTCTCCATTCCTCTGCCTGATTTCCATGTTCCTGCAAGTCATTTCCATTCAGGTAGGTGACCATTCCCTGTTTCGAGTGAAGTCTTACTCATTGAATCTTCCTCCGAGAGTGATATTCATCGCCATCAGCACCTCTGGTGATGACTTTATTGCTGACGTACAGAGTAAGGAACTTCTAAATGCCACATCATTTGCAGTGGAGAAAGAAGTAATAGAACATAGAACATAGGAGAATACAGCGCAGTACAGGCCTTTCGGCCCTCGATGTTGCGCCGATCCAAGCCCACCTAACCTACACTAGCCCACTATCCTCCATATGCCTATCCAATGCCCGCTTAAATGCCCATAATGAGGGAGAGTCCACCACTGCTACTGGCAGGGCATTCCATGAACTCACGACTCGCTGAGTAAAGAACCTACCCCTAACATCTGTCCTATACCTACCCCCCCTTAATTTAAAGCTATGCCCCCTTGTAATAGCTGACTCCATACGTGGAAAAAGATTCTCACTGTCGACCCTATCTAAACCCCTAATCATCTTATACACCTGTATCAAGTCACCCCTAAACCTTCTTTTCTCCAATGAAAACAACCCCAAGTGCCTCAGCCTTTCCTCATACGATCTTTCTACCACACCAGGCAACATCCTGGTAAACCTCCTCTGCACCCGTTCCAGTGCCTCCACATCCTTCCTATAGTATGGCGACCAAAACTGCACAGAATACTCCAGATGCGGCCGCACCAGAGTCTTATACAACTGCAACATGACCTCAGTACTCCTGAAATCAATTCCACTACCAATAAAAGCCAGTACGCCATATGCCTTCTTCACCGCACTATTTACCTGGGTAGCAACTTTCAAAGATTTGTGTACATGGACACCAAGATCCCTCTGCTCGTCCACACTACCAAGTATCCGTTAGCCCAGTACCCCATCTTTTTATTACTCTTAGCAAAGTGAATCACCTCACACTTAGCTACATTGAACTCCATTTGCCACCTTTCTGCCCAGTTCTGCAGCTTATCTATATCCCGCTGTAACCTGCCACATCCTTCCTCACTGTCTACAACTCCTCCGACTTTCGTATCATCCGCAAACTTGCTCACCCAACCTTCTAACCCCTCCTCCAGGTCATTTATAAAAATGACAAACAGCAATGGTCCCAAAACAGATCCTTGCGGAACACCGCTAGTGACGGCACTCCAAGATGAACCTTTGCCATCAACTACCACCCTCTGTCTTCTTCCAGCCAGCCAACTCCTAATCCATACCTCCAACTCACACTCAATGCCATACCTCCGTATTTTTTGCAGTAGTCTACCATGGGGAACCTTATCAAACGCCTTACTAAAATCCATATACACCACATCTACTGCTTTCCCCTCGTCCACCTCCTTCGTCATCTTCTCAAAGAATTCAATAAAGTTTGTGAGGCACGACCTGCCCTTCACAAAACCATGCTGACTATCCTTGATCACATTATTCCTATCCAGATGTTCATAAATCCTATCCCTTACAATTCTCTCTAAGATTTTGCCCACAACAGAAGTGAGACTCACCGGCCTATAGTTACTAGGGTTATCCCTACTCCCCTTCTTGAACAAGGGAATCACATTTGCTAGCCTCCAATCTTCTGGCACTACTCCTGTAGACAACGAGGACATAAAAATCAAGGCCAATGGCTCAGCAATCTCCTCCCTTGCTTCCCAGAGAATCCTAGGATAAATGCCATCAGGCCCAGGGGACTTATCTATTTTTACCCTTTCCAGAATTTCCAACACCTTTTCTCTACATACCTCAAAGCCATCCATTCTACTTAATTGTGACTCAGTACTCACATTGACAACAATGTCTTGTTCCTGATTGAATACTGACGAAAAGTATTCATTCAGTGCCTCCCCAATCTCTTCAGCCTCCACACTCAACTTCCCACTATTATCCTTGACTGGACCTATTCCTACCCTAGTCATTCTTTTATTCCTGACATACCTATAGAAAGCCTTAGGGTTTTCCCTAATCCTACCAACTAAGGACCTTTCATGTCCCCTCCTTGCTGCTCTTAGCTCTCTCTTCAGGTCCTTCCTGGCTACCTTATAACTCTCAATCGCCCCAATTGAACCTTCACGCCTCATCTTTACATAGGCCGCCCTCTTCCATTTAACAAGGGATTCCAATTCCTTATTAAAACACGGCTCCCTCACACGACCCTTTCCTCCCTGTCTGACAGGCACATATTTATCAAGGACACTCAATAGTTGCTCCTTGAACAAGCTCCACATATCAAATACACCCTTGCCTTGAAGCTTACTTTTCCAGGCCACACATCCTAAGTCATGCCTCATAGCATCATAATTTCCCTGCCCCCATCTATAACTCTTGCCTTGTAGTGCACACTTATCCCTCTCCATCACTAGAATAAAAGTCACCGAATTGTGGTCACTGTCCCCAAAGTCCTCACCTACCTCTAATTCTAACACCTGGACTGGTTCATTAACCAGAACCAAATCCAGTATGGCCTCACCTCTTGTTTGCCTATCTACATATTGTGTCAGGAAACCCTTCTGCACACATTGGACAAACACTGACCCATCTAACGAACGTGAGCTATAGCTTTCCCAATCAATATCAGGAAAGTTAAAGTCCCCCATAACAACCACCCTATTACTTTCACTCTTCTCTTGAATCATCCTCGCAATCCTTTCTTCTACGTTTCTAGGACTATTAGGAGGCCTGTAAAAGACTCCTAACAGGGTGAGCTCACCTTTCCTATTCCTAACCTCAGCCCAAACTACCTCAGATGGCGAGTCTTCATCCATCGTCCTTTCCACAGCTGTAATACTATCTTTGACAAGCAATGCCACACCTCCCCATCTTTTATACCCCCACCTCTGACCCTCCTAAAACATTTAAACCCTGGAACCTGCAACAGCCAATCCTGTCCCTGTTCTACCCATGTCTCCGTAATAGCCACAACATCGAACTCCCAGGTACCAACCCACGCTGCAAGTTCACCTACCTTATTTCGTATACTTCTTGCATTGAAGTATACACACTTCAAACCACTTTCCTGTTTACAGGCACCCTCCTTTGAAATTGATTCCATGTTCCTAACCTCCCTACACTCCAGGTCCTGCACCCTAAAGCTACAGTCTGGGTTCCCATGCCCCTGCAGAGTTAGTTTAACCCCCCCCCCCCCCCAAGTGCACTAGCAACCCTCCCACCAAGGATACTGGTGCCCCTCAGGTTCAGGTGTAGACCATCCTGTTTATAGAGGTCCCACCTTCCCCAGAAAGAACCCCAGTTATCCAAATACCGGAATCCCTCCCTCCTGCACCATCCCTGTAGCCACGCATTTAACTGTTCTCTCTCCCTATTCCTCGACTCTCTATCACGTGGCACGGGTAACAAACCAGAGACAACAACTCTGTTCGTTCTAACTTTGAGCTTCCAACCTAGCTCTCTGAAAGCCTGCCTAACATCCTCAGCGCTCCTCCTACCTATGTCATTGGTGCCAATGTGGATCACGACTTCGGGCTGCTCTCCCTCCCCCTTAAGGACCCGGAAATCACGATCAGAGACATCACGTACCCTTGCACCTGGGAGGCAACATACCAAACGTGAGTCTCTCTCGTTCCCACAAAACCTCCTATCTGTGCCCCGAACTATCGAGTCCCCAATTACTATTGCTCTGCTCTTCTACACCCTTCCCTTCTGAGTAACAGGGACAGGCTCCGTGCCAGAGGCTTGAGCCCCGTTACTTGCCCCTGGTAAGTCGTCCCCCCCACAAGTATCCAAAACGGTATCCTTGTTCTTGAGGGGAACGGCCGCAGGGGGTCCCTGCACTGGTTGCTTCCTCCCAGTCCCCCTCACTGTCACCCATCTGTCTGCCATCTTTGGAGTTACTACTTCCCTAAAGCTCCGATCTATGACCCCCTCTGCCTCCCGAATGATCCTAAGATCATCCAACTCCAGCTCCAGTTCCCTAACACGGTCTTGGAGGAGCTAGAGATGGGTGCACTTCCTGCAAGTGTTATCAGCAGGGACGTCCATGGCATCCCTCACCTCAAATATGTTGCAAGAGGAACATTGCACTGCCTTCACTGCCATCCCTCTGAAAGTAACTTTTTAAAAAAAAAACTGGGTCTAAAAAATACAACAAGCAAAATGCAGCACTTATCTACTTACCACAACGGGTCTTATTATTTAGGTTAGAGGAGGAGGGCGGGTGGGAGACACTACCTCTGTAGTGCCTCGGGTTCTTCTCCTGCGCGCTTTTAAAGGGAAAAATCCAACCCGGCTGCCCCTCCGGTCTTCGTCACTTCCCCCTGCTGCTCCCGCTCTTTCTGTAAAGAGAGAAAAAAAACACCGCTGCCCGCTACCGGTAAGTAATTTTCAAACAAACTGTCTTACTTTAGCTGCTGCTCGCACTCAAAGTGACCGTTGGCGTCGAAGGGTGAGTATTTATACTCACTGCTTTCCTTCCCGGCTACCCCTCCGGTCTTCGTCACTTCCCCCTGCTGCTCCCGCTTTTTAATGGCTTTTTACGGCACAGGAAAGAAGCTGAGACACTTAATTGAGGAAACAGAATTATTGCGATCAGCCCTGAGAGTGTTGTTGAGATAGTATCTGGGGTGTTATGGACAGATTTTCTCTCTTTTATAAAGAATACTCCTCTTGGCAGAAAGAGTGTAAATGAGTTTCACCAGACTAATTGCTGGGATGATTGTACCATTGAGAATGCATGAAGATTCATCTGTAGCGCTTTGAGGGAATAAGAGGTGATTGCATTGAACCTTAAGGGGATGGACAGTCATTGATTATATTCCAAACAGACACTGATACGGTGATTAATTGCATGACTTGTTTATTACTTGGTGTACATGATTCTCGACGTTTAAAAACCTCTGGGAACGTCGCTCTCACCCCACGCTACTCCCCATTTCGATTGAGAGAGAGAGACAAAGGGTCAGTGTTTGATTAACCTCTCTCCACATTATGAACGTAATCCACAATCCCGACAGTAACCTCAATACTTTCATGCTAACACAGTCACCAATTCCCATCAGCTTCTGACCTCCATGGAGAACAGGGGTCTGTCTTCAGAGATAGAATATGCCTGTTTGAGACTCGGTACACAATATGTGGCTACCTTTCTCACTACTGGCAAAACATGTTAAAGTATCATGTGTTGCACAGGTAATGGAGCCACGAGAAACATCGTGAGCCGTCTCGGAGTGCATTCTCTGCTCCATTGGTTTTTCAAGTTGGAGCATCAATGACACCCTCCTGTTCCCGTATAAGTGTCTCGAGGGGCAGAATGGCCTCCTTCTGCTCCCATGGAGCAATATCAAGGGTCTGATTGGGCTCTGCCTGTTCTTGTTTAACAGCTCAATGTACTGACCAGAGCGTTCCTCTTCCTGCGGAACAGGCAGCACGATTGAATGGGTTGTACCTCTTATTGTTCAGTCGTTTCGATAGGCTGAATGGCTTCCACATGTCCATGTAACCAGCTTGAGGTGCTTAACTGTGGAAATGTGCAGTGTCTGGCCTTGCTGTTACATGAATGTTACCGACACTCTAACAGTACAAACCTGACTGCTATCCAGTTCATGCTGCACATGGACACAGAGACTGGTTCAAGAGCTGAGGGGGGACAAAATGTTCTGAACATTGTGTGATCTTCAGTGGTCACCCCGCTTCTGATCTTATGATGGATGTGGGGAGTGGTGCCAGGAGTGTGGGCACGTAGACGTTGACGAAGGAGTTGAAGACGTTTTTGCTAAGCAAGTTAACCTGAGGATCTCCTGAACAGATGTCCTGGGACTGAGAGGATTGTCAGCCACCGCCCACAATTATCTTCCTTTGTGCTCTGAAAGACCCCAACCAGTAGTGAGGGAACACCTGATTCCCATTAAGGTCAAATAAGTAGATGGTCCCGATGACACCCTCAGTCAAATACTGCCTTGATATCAAGGCCATTCATTCTGTCCTGAGCCCCCGTGTTCACCTCTTGTTCATATCAATAGGTAACGATGTCTGTGTGGGGAGTCTTTTCCTCTCACAGAGGGAAATCCATGTCTGAAATTATCTGGGCTAGAGAGTTAAGGTAGCTTAATCACTGAAAGTATTTAAAGAGGAGGTAGATGTATTTTTGACCTGTCAGAAAGTTTGCGGGTGTGATGGGTTGGGTATTAAAGAAGAGTTAATGCAAACAGTAGATCAGCCATGATCGTATACAATGGCTTAACCGTCCGAATTACGTGCTCCTGTTCCTTATGTTCATATTTTCTATAATTACAAAGTTAATGGTTGTAATGTTCCTCGACGTTCTGTGATTGAATGTTGCAATCAGAGAGAGCAAAGCAGTTTTGAGTCACCTCTGGGTGAGGTATGGGGCTTCATTCATAATGGATCTTGGTCTAGACCATGACCAACAAATGAAACACAAGTTGCAGAGAGGAGGCACTTCGTGAAGAGATCAGAGGCGTCTTTCGAAGCCAGACTGGATTTCCAAATAACTTTTTACAACATTCACCAAACCGTGTGTGACAGTCTGGAGGGATTGAATGAGATCCTGTGTTACTGTGGACCAGGTATTTGGAGCAAGTGGCCTCCATCTGCTCCTGTGCCACAGCTTTGCGGTACTGAATGCAACATAGTAACATGGAAATCTGGAACAAGAGTAGGTCATCAGACACTGTGTCACTGTTCCACCATGCGCAATGATCTGATTATGGTCTCAGCAGCAGTTTTCTGTCTGTGTACAATTTTCCTACTCTCATTTGTCTGGCAAATGTTTAACATGCAGTTTTGAATAAATGGAAATATCCAGTCATCACAAACTTTAACATCCCTTTGAGAATCTCTTGATCATGTACTGACCAATGTTCGAGGGTCACTGATGCATTTTCCCACTCCTCTACTGGTGAAAGCAAATTTTAAATGCAGCCCGTTGAGTGCTTTGGCCAATGAAATATATATCAGACTGGGTAAGTTTCTAGAAAAATGTGGGATACAGAAAGTTGAACTCTGAACGACTGGTAAGATAATAGAGTGTCCCAAATATTTTTCTGCTTTTGAAGTTATTCTGCTCACACCCATGTCCGGGAATGCGGACTTGGCTGAACTTCCTTTGCTTCCGGTTCTGGAGAGATTCCTATGATTCCTCATCAGGAATCCTCCACAAGTCGTAAAGATGATTCAGGGATTTTTTGCTTTTCCACCTTGTTTTCAGGCAGAGCAAAGTAAGAGGGAGAGACCAATTGGCAGCTGTTTCTGAGGCAGGCAATAGTTTTCTCCCTCTCAGTGTGGAAAAATACTGTAATGTCAACTGAACACCGAAGTGGACCATGTGCGATCTCCATGAACATTCTCTGGAATGGATGATAATAGACAGTATGCTGTATGCAGGTGCATCATTGCTGTTGTGCACAGTGCCTTTCATTCGCAAATAAAAATGTGCCCGCTTTATAATTTGATGACATGTTTATATGTGTCTGCGTAATTTTTATAAAAGGGTTGATATTTTCATAATATTTGTGTTTATATGAACAACTCACATTCATTAAAACTTCTCTGACTTTAGTCTCCTTAACAAGAGAAAATATGTATCCAGCTGAAACACTTTTTCTGAAAATCGTGGTTCAATAAGATTTCTCATCTAAGAGCTTAACAAATAATCCTCGATAACAAAATGCCTTCATTTCACGAATGAGTAAAGGGAAGCATCTTTGAAAATCTTCTAAAGGAATTATATATTTTTTTTACTTTCGAGGATCAAAACTGCACCCAGTGTGTCTGATGTGTTCTCAGCAATGCCCTGTACAGATGCTGTAAAACATTCCTGATTAAACCCAATACACGCGCAATACACTCAACGAGCTGAATTACTTCATTCTATGTTCCTGTGTAACTCCTTCGAGGGGCAGAATGGTCTCCTTCCATCTCATTGCAACGATCCTGTGTGGCTGAATGGGGTGGTCCCCGAGGCTGTAACAGACTCGAGGGGTGGAGTGAGGGAACAATACTGCGGGTATGGGCAACAGTATATCTCTGTAACAGCATAGAGGGCTGGATTGAAGCAATAACACATTGGATAGGGGTGGCAGTTGACCATTCGGCAGCACCATTCAGAATGTTTATGGCTGATCCGATTGTGTTTGCCCATCCTGTCTGTTCCCAATAAATATGATCAGTCAAAGCTCAGTCAAGCAAAGATCAGTCAAGCTCAGCCTTGAATATCTTCAATAACTGAGTCTTCACTGCTCCCTGAGAATGAGGATACCACAGGTAGCACAACACTAAAGGGAAAGGGACATTCTTATTTCATTGTGGGACCCATTATTTTAAAACTATGTTAACGTCACATCAAATCACTGCCCCTTTTCGGGTATAAGGATACAATAACTAGGAATAGACATAAACCATGCCGCCCTCCAACTCTGTTCCACATTACCACTGACTATTTCCAATCAAATCTGTATCAAACCCAGTCTCTGCTGCTGTCTCAGGAAGAGAATACCTGATAGCATAACACCACACGAGCATTAAAAAAAGAACAGAATTAGGCCATTCGGTCCATCAAGTCTGACGTGCCATTCTATCATTTCTTATATGTTCCTCAACATCATTCTCCTACCTTCTCCCTCGAATCCTTGATCTCCTTATAAATCAAAAACTTATTTATTTATGTCTTAATGACACTAGTGTCTGTGCCTTTGTGTGTATTTATATGTGTGTGTGTGTCCATGTGCTTGTGATCTGTGTATTTTTGTGACTACATCTATCTGTCTGTGAATCAGCCTGTATCGTTCTATCTGTGTTTCAGTTTTTGTGTGTGTGACTGTGTATGTCTCGAAATGTGTGCATGCCAATATCCTTGTATGCATTGTGCATGTAAGTATTTGTGGTGTTTACCAATATTTCTGTGTATTTCAATGCTTGCATCTCTGTGCAATGGGGTTTCTGTTCTTTTGCGAGTGAGAGAGGTGAGGTTGGAACTGACAGTGGGTTTAAATTGAGAATTTTTCTTTACTGAATATTGCACCTTACTCAGTTGGTGGGACGTGGATGTTTCAGAATCTCCACACAAGGTCTCCTGGTCCTCTCTGGCTCTCTCCAGGATCCTCCCCACAAGTTAGGGTAGGGGGATGAGGGAACGGATATCGGGCACTCCACCACCCGGCTTGTCACTTGCTGTCCAATTTCAGGCTGTTTCTCTTGGAATGGGAGAAAGGGAGGGTAGGAATTACGGTGGAGGGAGTAAGGATGAGGTGTCTGGAGGGGGTGTGACCACAGTGTTGTATCCATGCAGTGTTATTAGTGTGCGGCACTGATGTGAAGTGACAGAGAAAGTGGGGGAGGGAAGGTGCTGAATTCAGGAGTGAGTGTGGTCGTGCTTGAGCGTTATCTGGAGATAGAGTGTGAACCTTGTTCGGGGGTAGGTGCTGTAACAGATATACAGTGAGTGTGAGGGAGCAGAGAGAATACGGTGACCCTTATCCTGACAGAGTGGGAAGGATATTGATGCTTGTCCTGTATTGCTGACCAATTCTTCAGATCATCTAAGCGTCGAGGTGAGCCTCCCCAATCGTCTTTTCCAAGTCTATCGCTAATAACGTCATGACCCTGTCCCTCGGATTCCACAGAATCAGTTTGGGTGGATCTTACAAATATCAAGAAGAAGCAAACATTGCTGTGTTATATATCGAGACAAAAACTGTCGCGCAAATATTTTGCATCATATGCTCTGGAAATTGGTTATGCAAGTATATGCAAGAGGAAGCAATGACATAGTGATATTATCGCGGGTATCTTAGCCCAGAGACACATGGAATGTTCTGAGTACCAGAGATCGTATCCTGCCATGGCAGATGGTGGAATGTGAATTCAAAAAGCATGTAGAATCAATGGGTTATGATGACCAGGAATCTATTGTCGATAGTTGGAAAAACTCATCTGGTTCACTGATGTCCTTTAGGGAAGGAAACTGCTCTCCTTCCCTGGTCTTGCCTGCATGTGACTCCAGACCCAAGGCAATGCTATTGACTCTTAACTGCCCTCTACCATGGGGATTTAAATGCTGGTTATAAATGCGACGCCCTCATCCTGTGAATGAGTAACAAATAATCGTGGGTGCTGCAGTGATACTGGATGGTGTCAAGTTGTATCGAAACTACATTAACGAAATGACTGCTCATGTTGTGAAAAATAAATTCCATAAGTGTATGTCAGGCAGGTTGGAGAGTATGTTGTGAACCAAACTAGAGAGCAGGTTATTTCGGATTTCGTGTTGTGTGGTCAGGAAGACTAATTACTAACAAATTACAAAGCAGCTTTGTGGGATTGTGACATTAATATGTTGCATTTTATATTCCGTCTGCATGCAATATAGAAATTTTGAACATTATAGCCAAACGTCGTGAAAGCCTGGAGGCTAGAGGGTCAAGTGAGTTCCAGTGAATTGGAAAAGTACAATATAACATTCAGTGACAGACAAGTAATAGTCATTCGAGTCATAGAGTCCTACAGCACAAAGATATTCCCTTCGGCCCAAAGGGGTCCATTCCGAATAAAATGTCCATCCACACTAATCCCATTTCTCTGCTATTCCCCTGTATCCGTCTAATCCTTTCCTATTCAAGTAATTGTCCAAATGCCTTTTACATGTTGTTAATGCACCCGCCTCAACCACTTCCGCTGGCAGCTCATTCCATATGCATACGACCCTGTGTGTAAACAAATTGCTCCTCAGGTTCACTTTTATTCTTTCCCCTCTGACCTTAAACTCATGACCTCTAGTCCGGGATTGCCCAACCCTGGGGAAAAAAGACTGAGTGCATTCACTCTATCCATGCCTCCCATGATCTTATACACTTCCATCAGATCCCCCAACAGTCTCATACACTCTAAAGTAAAAAGTCCTAGCTTGTCGAAACTCTCCTTCAAGTCCAGACCAAAGAGTCCTTGACAATATCCTTGTACATTTCTTGTGCACTCTTTCCAGTTTCATAACATCCTTCCTAGAGTAAAGTGAACGAAACTGAACATAACGCTACAAGTATGGCCTCACCATCATCCTGTATAACTGCAACATAACTCCCCAACTTCGACATTCAATGCCCTGACTGATGAAGATCAGCGTGCCAAAAACCTTCTTCACTGCCCTGTCTATCTCGGAATCAACTTTCAGAGAACCGTGCACCTGAATTCCAGGGTCCATCTGTTCCACTGCAACTCTTAAAGATCAACCATTCACCATGAAACTCCAACCTTGAATTTACTTTGCAAAATACAAGAACTCACATTTATCCACAGTCAACACCATTTGCCATTTCTTGGCCCATGTCCCCCGCTGATCAAGGTCCTGCTGCAATTTCTGAGAACCTTACTGATTATACACGAGACCACATTATTTATAGTCACCTACAATCTTACTAATCATGCCTTGAACATTATAAACTAAATCGTTATATATGAAGCAAATAGTAATAGTCCCAGCACCGACCACTGAGGCACTCCGTTAGTGATAGGCCTCCAGTCCGACAAGCATCCTTCCACTATTACTCTCTGCTTCCTACCATAAAGACAATTTGGATCTAATTTTCCATGTTCCCACTCCATCCCATGCAATCTAACATTACAGAGCAGCGTACCATGTGAACACTTATTGAAGGTCTTACTAAAATGAATTGGACTACGTATACCATCCTGCCCTCGTCAATGTTCTTGTCACTTCATCAAAGAACTCTAATAACTTTGTCAGCCATGATCTCCCATAAACAAAACCGTGCTGACTGCTCCTAATCACACCCTGCCTTTCCAAATGTATGAATATCTTATCTCAGAATCTCCTCAAGTATCTTACCTCCTACAGATGTCCGATTCTCTATAGCCCTTCTTGATTAAAGGCACAGCATTCCCAGTCGTCCAGTCATCTGGGATGGCCAGCGATTATGTAAAAATATCAACCGGCCCCCTCAATCTGTTCTCTGTCTTCTTGAAATGTTCTAGGATATATCTAGTTTATTGAAATACTGCAAAGTGTGAAGCAAAAGTTCATTTCTTTAAGGTAAAAACACCCAAGAGTGAGAAAGTGACTTAACGATGGTTAACATCGCAAATTAAAGATTATATTAATCATAATAAGTGTCTTCCGAAGAAATCCAGACATTGTGGAAACCTGAGAAATGTCAGAAATTTATAATCCAGAAAAGGAGGGCCATGAAACTGATAAGGAAATCAACAAGGGAACCTGCAAGCTAACAAACAGGAACACAAAGATTGCAACAATCTACACATGTATTTCAAAGGAAACAAAATGAACGCATGGCCAATTGTGGAAATTTGTAATCTGGAGAGGATTATTGTGAAGAACAGGGAAATGGCCGAGAAAATAACCAGTTGCTTTGCATCTGTCTTCATGGAGGAAGATCCAGAAAATCACCCAGTAATAACAAGTGATCATATAGGACTTGTGGAACTAAAGACACAAAGTCAATTCATATCAGTAACAAGGTAGTACTTGAACATGTAGCTGGATGGAGCATTGCCATGTCTAACGAAACAGATGTAATTCATTTCAAAATGTCAGAAATAAATTAGCAATAGAATTATTAATTGCACTGCCGATGGCTGTGTTTTATTTCCCTGTACATTCCCGAGGCTGGACAGGCATTGCAGATAACTGGAAGGTAATAAACATGATCAAAGCATGGTAGGTAAATGAATGGAATGGATCCAAGCATCTAGACAGTGAAACAGTGATAGCGTGGGTAAATGCAGACCAATGAACTTGACATCTGTAGAGAAACTTTTGGAATCTATGAGACAGGATGCGATATTGGATATTTAGAAATTAACAGTAACATTGGAGAGAATCAGTATGCATTTTTGAAGGGGAAATCATACTTGATAACTTCGGAATTTTTGAAGGGTAATTGGAAGAATATATTTAAGTCGAAAGTTATAGTTGGGTACACCTTCAATTAAAGGCGTCAGAATATCGATGCAATAAAATGTTGAAATAGTTTCAGAGAGTGTTGGTGAGACTGTACCTGGAGTATTGTGTACAGGGTTGATGAGACTGCACCTGGAGTATTGTGTACAGGATTGGTGAGGCTGAACATGGAGTATTGTGTACAGGATTGGTGAGACTGTACCTGGAGTATTGTGTACAGGGTTGGTGAGACTGTACCTGGAGTATTGTGTACAGGGCTGGTGAGCCTGTACCTGGAGTATTGTGTACAGGGTTGGTGAGACTGTACCTGGAGTATTGTGTACAGGGTTGGTGAGACCGTACCTGGAGTATTGTGTACAGGGTTGGTGAGACTGTACCTGGAGTATTGTGTACAGGGTTGGTGAGGCTGTACCTGGAGTATTGTGTACAAGGTTGGTGAGCCTGTACCTGGAGTATTGTATACAGGGTTGGTGAGACTGTACCTGGAGTATTGTGTACAGGGTTGGTGAGGCTGTACCTGGAGTATTGTGTACAAGGTTGGTGAGCCTGTACCTGGAGTATTGTATACAGGGTTGGTGAGACTGTACTTGGAGTATTGTGTACAGGGTTGGTGAGACTGTACCTGGAGTATTGTGTACAGGGTTGGTGAGGCTGTACCTGGAGTATTGTGTACAAGGTTGGTGAGCCTGTACCTGGAGTATTGTATACAGGGTTGGTGAGACTGTACTTGGAGTATTGTGTACAGGGTTGGTGAGGCTGTACTTGGAGTATTGTGTACAGGGTTGGTGAGATTGTACCTGGAGTATTGTGTACAGGGTTGTTGAGACTGTACCTGGAGTATTATGTGCAGGGTTGGTGAGACTGTACCTGGAGTATTGTGTACAGGGTTGGTGAGACTGTACCTGTAGTATTGTGTACAGGGTTGGTGAGACTGTACCTGGAGTATTGCGTACAGTTTTGGTGACCTAATCTGAGAAAAAATATTCTGACCATAGAGGAAGTGCAATGGACATTCTCCAGATTCGTCCCTCAGATGGCGAGATTGTCTGATGCAGAAACTCGGCCTGTGTTGTCTAGGGTTTCAAAGAATGCGAGGTAATCGCAGTGAAATTTAGAAAATTCACTAAACATATGACAAGATGGAAATAAACAGGATGTTTCTCTGGCTGTCTACTCTACATTTAATAATGGCATGCTAAGGGACAGACCATTTAAGACTGCAATGAGGAGGAAATTCTTCAATCGGAGAGGACTGACTAATGCAGGGGCATCGAAACCTGCTGGCAGGCAGGCTTACGGAGAATCCCCAGGTATTCAATAAATGTGTCAAGTGGAACAGAATAACCAGGGAATAGTAGGACTCATTAGTGACTTGCCAAGTTGCATCTAAATCAACTTTAGTGGTAGGAGTCAGAGGGTGGTTGTAGAACGCTGTTGGTGTGACTGGAGGCCGGTGTCTAATGGTGCACCATAGGGATCAATGTTGTGTCCCTTATTATTTGTGATTCGGAAGTGGCAGTGTTGGACTGGGGTGGACAAAATTAAAAATCACATAACACCAGGTTTATTCGGACGCATAAGCTTTCAAAGCGCACAACCACCTGGTGAAGAAGCAGCACTTTGAAAGTTAGTGCCTCCGAGTAAACCTGTTGGACCATAACCTGGTGTTGTGTGATCAATAACCTTATGTTTTGTGGTACTCATAAATGGTGTATCTGTGAATATGGACAAGGGGTGAGGAAAGTGTGATAACTAAGTTTGCGTTTGATACAACGATTGACCCGGGTGGTTGGCAGTGAGGAGGAAGGTCTTATGTTACAGGAAGATGCAGATGGAATGGTCAGATCAATAGCAGATGGAATGGAACCCTGATTAAAATGAGGTGATGCACTTTGGAAGAAGGAAGCAGGCAGCGGAATACTCCGTGAATGGCAGCACATGAGGGAACTCAGAGGGACCTTCTCCACACATCCCTGAAATTGACTGGACAGGTTAATACAAAAGTTGAGAAAGCAAAGAGGAGCGTAAGCATAGCCTTTATTCATCGAGGCACAGATTATAAGAGTTATGTGCAGCTTTGGTGAGGCCAAAATGGAATACTGTGTGTAGTTCTGGAAACCACATTACAGGAAGGATGTCATTGCACTGGAGGGGGTGCAGAGGAGATTCACTAGGATATTCCCTGGGCTGGAGCATATCAGCTATGGAGGGAGGCTGGATAAGCTCGTGTTGTTCAGTTTGGAGCAGAAAAGGTTGAGGGGGATGTGATTCAGAAGGATACGATTATGAGGGACGTGGACATAGTGGATAGACACCAGCTGTTCCTTTTCGTCAGGGGGTGAAGGAAAAGGGAGAGAACACTCTTAAAGCGAAGGGTTTGAGATTTTGAGAGGACTTGAGGATCGTTTTGCACCCAGAGGGTGTTGGGGTCTGGAATGCACTACCGAAGAGGGAATTGTCACGGGTAACCTCACAGCTGTTACAAAGTACTTGGACGACTTCTGGAAGTGTCATAACATTCCCAGCGATGGGGCACATGTAGAAAAATGGGACTAATGTAGACCATGCTGTATTTCTGACAGTGAAGGGTCTATGCTTCTATGAGTGCATGGTTGTGCAAGATCAATCGTTGAGAAGCTTAAAACAGGAATTGATGGGTTTCAGAACACTCTATAGGCACAAGGGTAAGAAGAGTGAACTTGTAATAGCTTCAAAAAGTACGCCAATGGCAAAATTAAAGGAAAAGAATGTGCAGCTTCTTTACAGTCTGAAACCAGAGAATGGAGATTGGAGAACAGGGAAATGGCAGAACGATGCAGCAGATATTTCAGTCATGTCTTCACAGAAGAAAACAAAACAAAATACAATCTTCCCAGAAATACTAGGAAACTTTAATCTGGTGAGAGAGAAAAAGGAAGTAGAATGAAATTAGCAAATACTCGTTATGGAGAGAGTCTTTTAACTGAAAGTAATGGGCTGAGACAAAGTCAAAAGAGATTTATAAAATGGGAATCATAATTGAGAAACTGACTTTTTGCAAAATTATGGAGAAGCAATCAGTGCGATGCGATTGGATTTTCAGAAAGACTTTCGATAAATCCCCAAGCCTACTATGCAAATTCGAAATATATGGGACTAGGGCTAATGGAAGGGCATAGCATTAGAATGGGAGAGCTAACAGGAAACAGTGAGCATGAATAAATCAATGTTTTTTTTAGAACGGAGAATTCGGGGGTATAGCAGGATTCAATGCTTGGGCCCTAGCTATTTCAAATGCACACCAAACATTTGTTCGAGGGAATCAAATGCAATATTTCCAGGCCTGAATATGGCACTAATCTATGTCGGATTGTGAGTGGGTGAGGAAGATGTAAAAAAGCTCCAATGTGACTGGGGCAAGTGGAGTGTCTGTGCAAACATGTAGCGGATGGAGATAAATGTGGGTAGATGTGATGTTCTGCTCTTTGATGGGAAAAGTTAACGGCAGTCTACCATTTGAAAAGATTGGAAAATGTTATTCTATAAAGGGACTTATGCTACTATTTGTTTCATTTTTTCGCCGACCTCCAAGGTCCATGGCAGTGAGGTCTGAAGCTAGAAGACAGTACTCGGAATGACATTGAGACACTGACATAGACCCACCAGTTGGCTAGTTGGAACATTGAAAAGGATCTGGATCTCCCTGTACACTAGTCAATGTAAATATTTTTTTTGCAGGAACAGAAAGCAGTTAGGAAGGTAAATGGTTGAGTTGACCACAATGTCAGGGGGATTTGTTTCCAGGAGTAAGGGTGCCTTACTGCAGCTGTACAGGGCCTTGGTGAGAGCCCATCTAAAACATTGTGCAGTATTGTGTGCAGTTTTGGTCTCCTTACCGAATAAAGGTCAAACCTGACATTGAGGGAGAGCAGCGAAGGATGACCAGACTGATCGCTAGGATTTTAAAAATCACACAACACCAGGTTATAGTCCAACAGGTTTAATTGGAAGCACACATAGTTTTCGGAGCGACGCTCCTTCATCACGATCACCTGATGAAGGAGCGTCGCTCCAAAAGCTACTGTGCTTCCAATTAAATCTGTTGGACTATAACCTGGTATTGTGTGATTTTTAACTTTGTACACCCCAGTCCAACACCGGCATCTCCGAATCATGATCTCTAGGATGACAGGCTTGTTGTGGGAGCAGAGTTTGGGTCGACTGAACCTATATTCCATGTGCTTTAGCAAAATGAGTGGATACCTCTGTGCAATACATAAAAGTCTGACAGGGCGAGACAAACTATAAACAGGGATGATGATTTGGAGCCATTTCAGAGACCATTAAAGAAGTTAACACATGTCTGTGCGTCTTGAGACACTTTTATGCCAGACCAGGAAAGCACGGGAGATTTATTTCCTGAAAGTACATTGGAGAAGCAAACTGCTGTTCACAATCGACATTAGCTTCAGGGTAATTAATAGTGACACCAGATTTTAGATCTCGATATTTTATTAATTGTTTTTAACTTTCACCAGCTGCCAGACCATTAGCGTGGTCTGGATTAGTAATCCAATGAAATTTCCACAACAGCACCATCTCCACATGGGGACCTGTCAAAAACCACACTAAGCAGGTTATTTCTGTGCTGTTTGACTGCTCCGTCAAAAAGAATCCCACCAATTTGACTATTGTGATGGGTATGAGGGGATGATAATTCGTCAGATTGTAATTATTCCCCTCATAGGGGACTGGACATAGTTCAGTAAATTTCCACATTGCCAGGGAGATGTCAGAGTTGGAACTGGAATGAAAGAGCTTCCTCAGGGACAAGGCTTGTTGTGCAGCACAAGTCTTCTTTCCTATCGTAGGAATGGTGTCAGGGCCCAATGCCTTTGCCGTATCTACTGTGTTCTTCATGTCACGTGCAGCGAATCGAATTGTTTGAAGACTGACGTCCGTGATTCTCTGGGCATCATGGCATTGATCTGGGCATTGGTTTCTGATGGGGAAATATTTCCATTTTTAAATTCTCATTCTGCTTAGGTTCTCTCCCTGGGTCATGCTTTCAATTTGACACATTCCACAAAAGCATTTAACTGATTTTAATACAACTGTTTAATTCATCAGAAACTTTTTCCTTGAGTAATGCCATCTTTTCTGTTTAAAGTGAATGTGTTTCCCTCTGTTTCTCTTCCTGACCATGATTAAGAGCTCTATAATGTCAGTGATTCCAGCCTTATGTCATTCCAGAGCCAATGAATTCTCTGGATTCCCAATAATCTTCACCGCATTGTATGTATTCTCTTTTGGTTTGATGCTGTCCCATACTTACCTTATCGCTCATGGTTGCCTTGTCCTCTCATGATTATGTTTCATATTCTTTGGGATGAATTTCTGATATTATCTTCCGAATTAGCACCAGAAACTCCTGCCATTGCTGTTTCGTGGTCTTCCCTGTTTGGCTCCCCTTCCAATTAACTCTGGCCAGATCCTCCCGCATGCCTTTGTGGTTGCATTGCTCAATTATAATCACATTACATCAAAGTTTGGGAGAAGATTTATAGATCGGGTGCTCGTTGTTGTGGTTATGCTCGTTGAGCTGGGAATTTTTGATGCGGACGTTTCATCCCCTGTCTAGGTGACACCCTCAGTGCTTGGGAGCCTCCTGTGAAGCGCTTCTGTGATGTTACTCCGGCATTTATAGTGATTTGTATCTGCCACTTCCGCTTGTCAGTTCCAGCTGTCCACTGCAGTGGCCGGTATTCTGGGTTCAGGTCGATGTGCTTATTGATTGAATCAGTGGATGAGTGTCATGCCTCTAGAAATTCCTGGCTGTTCTCTGTGTGGCTTGTCCTATAATAGTAGTGTTGTCCCAGTCGAACTCATGTTGCTTGTCGTCTGAATGCGTGGCTACAAAGGATAGTTGGTCATGTTGTTTCGTGGCTAGTTGGTGTTCATGGATGCAGATCGTTAGCTGTCTTCCTGTTTGTCGTATGTAGTGTTTTGTGCAGTCCTTCCATGGGATTTTATACACTGCATTGGTTTTGCTCATGCTGGGTATCGGATCCTTCGTCCTGGTGAGTTGTTGTCTGAGAGTGGTTGTTGGTTTGTGTGCTGTTCTGAGTCCTAGTGGTCGAAGTAGTCTGGCTGACAGTTCAGAAATGCTTTTGATGTATGGTAGTGTGGCGAGTCTTCTCAACCCAAAGGACTAGCATTAGAGAAACTGGTAAAGGAGACCCCGAGTAGAGCCGATGAGCTGCAGGAGCGCGCACAGCCGAGGCAGGGGCTGGGTATGGAGGCAGTGCCTGATCTCTATAAAGAATTCGCCTCTGTAGATAAACTGTATTCAGAAAGAACGGCGTGGGGTGTGGAGGAGGACAAGAGGTTACAATTTGCGAGATATGGGATCTGCTCAGTCTCTAATAGTTGAGTAGTGAGGCGCAGGAAAAGCAATACAGATCAGGCAGCATCTGAAGAGCAGGACAATCGACTATCAGGCATAAACCTATCATCAGGAATATGGCTTGGGGACAAGGGGATGAACGATAAATAGGACGGTAGGAGCTGGGCTGGCGGGAGGGTCACTGGGAGGGCGATAGGAAGACGTAGGTGGGAGTGATAGTGATATGTCGGAGGGGAGGTTGGAGTGGGTAGGTGGGAAGGAAGATGTACAATTAAGACAGTTGAAGAGGGCGGTGCTAATTTGAATGGTTGGATATGGGTTGAGGTTGGAGAGGGGAGATTTGGAAATTGGTGAAGGCGATGCTGATGCTGTATAGTTTGAGGGTTCCAGCTGTCCTACCAACTGCCCACTTCACATTCCTCTCCAACCTATCACCATCAGACCCCCCTGCATCTACCTCTCTCCTTACAAGCTGCATTCCACCCAGCTCCACCCCCTCCTTTCTTTTTTCAGCCCCCTCCCCCTTCCCTTACTACCCACTTTCCTGATGAAGGACTTGTGTCTGAAATGTCTTCTCTCCTGTCTTTCGGATGTTGCCTGACCTACTGTGGTTTTCCAGCCCCTCACTTTTCAACTCGGATCACCAGCTTCTGCAGCCCACACATTCCCTCGGCCTCTTATAGTTAGAGATGGAAGTATTTTCACTCTTTCTGACATGTTACTCAACAGCATAATAATTTTTTGGAATACGGACCGAAATTAAGCATTCCCTAGTGTAACATCAATTTGGAGTGCCACATCAAGGTTGGGGAAGTAACAATGAGATTGAGTGATTGAGTGCCAGTTCCAGGAATACAGTTTGTTTTGGGGATCGACTTAGCAGGATTCAAGGTGGGAGAAACACCCTTTGTGGTGGAGAAGGCAAAGGAAGACGAGGTAACTAGGGAGTTAAAAGAAAAATACCCAGGAATTTTTCCAGACTGTGTAGTAACAAGATCCCACTGTCATAAGTTAAAAGCAGGAAGGAGAAAATACGAAAAAAAAGCCAAAGGAGTTGATGTGCAGTTAACTGACACCCTGTTTGATGTCACGGTGCAGAAAACAAAACCTGAACAGGCAGAGGGTCAGGCAATGGTGTTTAGTCCTGAAAGGCTAATAGACTTACAACAGAGAATTTTACACACACATACACATGCACACACACAGAAAAGGAATCAGAATGCATTATCGAACGTTATCAATTTACAGCTGGAATCCTAAATTTAAAATGGAGACAACAGTAGGTTACTGCAGAAGGAAAATTGGCCGAAGTGCACCAGATTGTGTTACTGGTAGCATACAGTGTTACGAGTAGCACATGAACTAACTGCAGACGGTCATCTAGTGTTGGAAAACTCAGGCTAAGGTACAGTAGAAATTCTAGCGGTCTGGAATGCACAAGGACGTGGTTATTTTTTGTAACATGCCAAATGGTAGGTAAGTCACAGGCTGTAAAAAAAAAACACCTTTGTTGGCAATTCCTGCATTTGAAGAATCTTTTACGTAGATAGGATCAATTGTGTAGCTCCCCTTTCGAAACTAAAAGTGGAAACCAATATTTGCTGACCATAATGGATGTGTCCACCAGAATTCCAGAGGCAATTCCATTACGGAGTGTTAAGGTAAAAAGGGAGGTGGAGGGGTTGTTAGCTTTCTTTACTCGCTGTGGACTGCCAGGAGAGATTCAGTCAGACCAACGGTCTATATTTTACTACACAGTTGTTTTAAAATAGCTTAGGCATACAGCACTTCAAATCAAGTGCGACACATCCTGAATCCCAGGGAACCTTGGAAATTTAGCATCAGACACTGAAGACCATGTTAACAGCATACTGTCAGGATTACCAGAATGATTGCGATAAAGTTGTCCCATTAAATTGTTTGCCATTAGAGATGTCCCAAATAAATCTATCCCGTTTACTTCCTTTGAGTTAACATTCGTACATGAAGTGAGAGGTAATTTGAAACTAATTAAATATGAATTGACAAGACCGACTTCGGAGATCTCACAGTTGGATTATGTACGTGAAGTGAGGGAGAGATTAGATGGCGTCAGTGAGTTAGCTAAACAGCTGTGGTCTGTTCGCCGAGCTGAAAGTGTTTGTTGCAAACGTTTCGTCCCCTGTCTAGGTGACATCCTCAGTGCTTGGGAGCCTCCTGTGAAGCGCTTCTGTGGTGTTTCCTCCGGCATTTATCGTGGCCTGTCCCTGCCGCTTCCGGTTGTCAGTTTCAGCTGTCTGCTGTAGTGGCCGGTATATTGGGTCCAGGTCGATGTGTGTGTTGATGGAGTTTGTGGATGAATGCCATGCTTCTAGGAATTCCCTGGCTGTTCTTTGTTTCGCTTGCCCTATAATGGTAGTGTTGTCCCAGTCAAATTCATGTTGCTTGTCGTCTGCGTGTGTGGCAACTAGGGATAGCTGGTCATGTCGTTTCATGGCTTGTTGATGTTCGTGGATGCGGATCGTTAGCTGTCTTCCTGTTTGTCCTATATAGTGTTTTGTGCAGTCCTTGCATGGGATTTTGTACACTACATTAGTTTTGCTCATGCTGGGTATCGGGTCCTTCGTTTTGGTGAGTTGTTGTTTGAGAGTGGCTGTTGGTTTGTGTGCTGTTATAAGTCCTCGTGGTCGCAGTAGTCTGGCTGTCACCTAGACAGGGGACGAAATGTTTGCAACAAAATCTTCCAGCTCGGCGAACAGAACCACAGCAACGAGCACCCGAGCTACAAATCTTCTCACAAACTTTGAATTAGCTAAACAGCACCTGAAGAGGGCACAGCATAGAATGAAGCAAGTGGCAGATAAAACCTCTGAACCTTTGACGATTTCCCGTGGGGACGACGTATTAGTGTTGCCACCAATGGTAAGAAATCCATTCAAAACCAGGTTTAGTGGCGCATTTCAAAAAAAAAATGTTAATCAGTTAAACTATTTGGTAAAGATACCGGAGATGACAAAAGCGTTATCGAGTATGTCACGTGAATGAATAATGCCACATTTAAGACTCAGAAACAGAGTTGTGGTCAGATGAACAAATTGTTCATGTTATCTGTATGATGTAGTGATCTTTAGCAAGTGATTGAAAACTCACATGTTACAGTTGCCAGGGCATGTTGAATGATTACAAGAAGCAAACTTGGTAATAAAATTAAAGAAAACAGAATTTGCAAAGGCAGAGGTGACGTTCTTGGGGCATTTCATTGGACATGGAAGGTTGATCCCAGGGAACACAAAGACGAAGGGCTTTGAGGAATTTCCACGACCATCCTCGAAGAAATAGGTGCTTCGATTTTTGGAACTGAGCGGATTCTATCAGAAGTTTGTTGCAAACCTCAGCAGTGTATTGGCACCACTGATGGGTTTATTAAAGAAGAACATAGAATTGTGGTGGACAGAACAATGCCAGGAGGCATTTGAGAATTTTAAAGCAGGATTAATCACCGCACCAGTTTCACCTACACCAAATATTTTGAAACCCTTTGAAAATTGTGTTTGATACTCGGGGTATAGTGGTCGGAGATGTCTTGATACAGAAAGTTGATGATGGAATTGAATGGCCAATTGGCTACTTGTCGAAAAAACTCAATATCCACCAGAAAAAAAAATGCAAAATCTCCATTATTGAAAAAGAATGATTGAGTTTTGTACTGGCCTGACAATATTTCCATGATCACATATTTCGTATTTTTGAAATATTTAAAGACCAGGATATGAGCCTATTTCATTGGAGTCTCATGTTACCAACTTTGAACTTTAAATGCACATGCTGTGCGTCCTAAAAATGTGATAGCAGATGTGTTATCGCGGCTATAAAGGAAAAAGTGATCAAAACATTTGACTTATTCCAGTGTTATATATGTGTGCAGAATTAATATGAATGGTATAACTGAGATTAATATTTTTGTATTTCATAATAATGGGATGAAGAATCAGAGGAAAAATGTTCATTTTTTTTCTGAAGGGGGAAAGTGTTCTGTTGCCGAAAGCATGTCTGGTCACTTTAAGACAGAACGGGTTTTGCTGAATAGAAAGTATAGCCATAGATGCCAGCTAAAGGGCAGACTGTTCCAAAGATAAATTAGCTGGGAAAATGGAAACCTGAGTTTTGGTTGCTGTTTTGACAACAATTCAAACACAACCAAAGAATGGGTTAAATAATGCTCAGGATACCAGAAGCCAATAGAATGTGAATATTATTGTTTGGACACCTTGAAAGCAATCAAATTATGAGAATTGTTGTATCATGGGGAGTATATAAACCCAGCATTTTGAACAATAGAGGGAGAGCCACTGCCATCGAACAGCAGAGTATCTGCTGTAGAGAAGGAGTGCTAACTGGCCATGTCAAACACTCTCTATCAAAGATACATGTTCATGTAAAACCTACTTGCAGTAAAAAAAAAGTGACCCAGGGAGATCAGCAGCTGGAAGAGTGAATACAGCGGGGAAGATAGAGACTGTGTGGTCTTGAGATTGTAAGTTTAATATGTGGGTTTTTGGAACAACATATTTTTACAGAGTTGGGGTCAGATAATAAATAGTTAAGAAACAGAGGGGCTTGTATTGGCGAATAGTCGTTGTTTAGTGCTCAGTATTAAAGTCAAGAACCTAACTTACTCTTTTTTTAAAATAGTGGAATTAAGGAGATCTGTGTCACTCATATATTAACAGACTACGAGGTGAAGCGAGCTTTTCTGGGTGTTTGGTTTTAATTAACAGAGGGGTTCGCCTCTACCTTGTAAATGTCCATCCATGCTAACCCCATTTCCCTGCAGTTGGCCCATATCCTTCTGGTCCGTTCCTATCCACATGTTTATCCAAATGCTTTTGAAATGTTGTTAATGTACCCCATCAACTTCATCTGCTGGCAGCACATCCACGTACCAGCCCTCTATGTAAAGAAATGGCCCCTCAGTTTCCCTTTTATTCCTTCCCCTCTAACCTTAAACTCATCCCCTCTAGTTCTCGATTCTCTAAACCTTGGAAAAAGACTGGGAGCATTCACCCTATCCGTATCTCTCGTGATCTTATACAGCTCTATAAGGTCCCCCCTCAGTCTCCTACACTCTAAAGAAAACGTCCCAGTTTGTTCAATCTCTCCCATTAACTCAGACCACTGGGTCCTTGTAAACCTCTTATGCACTCTTTCTAATTTAATAACATGCTCTCTATAACAAGGTGACAAAACTGAACACAATACGCCAAGTGCGTCCTTACCAAAGTCCTGTGTAATTGCAACATACATTCCCAACTCCTATACACAATGTCCTGCCTGATGAAGGCCAGTGTGCCAAAAGCCTTTTCCCTGACCTGTCTACCTGTGATTCCACTCTCAGAGAACCGTGTGCACCTGAACACAAAGGTCTTTCTGCCCACGACACCCCTTACGGCACTCCCTTTCAATATGAAACTCCAACCTTGGTTTAAGCTTCCAAAAGGCAAGACATCACACATCTACACTCCATTCCATTTTCCATTTCTCGGCCCACTTTCCCACCTGATTAAAATCCTGCTGCAATTTCTGATAAACTTCCTCACTGATCACGATACTACCTATTATAGTGTCATCGGCAAAGTTACCAATCATGCCTTGTCCATTGTCAAACAAATCGTAGACATCAAACACCAATGGGCCCTGCCTCCAGTCTGTTAAGTATCCTTCCACTAAACCCTCTGCTTCCTACCATCAAGCCAACTGTGTATCCAATTGACTAGTTCCCCCAGCATTCCACGCGATATAACCTTCCAGAGCAGCCTGCCAAATGGAAGCTTTTCAAAGACCTTACTGAAATCCATAGAGTCTATGTCTAACGCTCTGTCCTCATCAATCTTACTGGTCACTTCATCAAAGAATTTAGGAAGCGTGATCTTCCACTCACAAATCTATGCTGACTGCTCCGAATCAAACCCTGTGTAAGTAATGGGTGCAGTCAATGGTATGCTGTCTTTCATTGTAAGATGATTCGAGTACATAAATAAAACCATTTTCCTGCTGTTGTAGAGCCTTGCTGAGAGAGTATTTGGGGCACTCTCTCCAGAATTGATCACCTTTGTAAGGAATGATCTACTTACCACAGACACGGGTGATGGTATCATGAGAATAGAGTGAAGAAGCTGAGTGTTAATCTGTCGAGCTGTGAGAGATGAATAAATAGTGATGCTGAAACACGAGGATTGGCAGAGATCACTTATTTCCAAACAGACATTGACAGGGAGAGAAATTCCATACTTTACCCAGGATTGATTGGTTTGATTTATTGTCACGTGTACCTCAGTACAGAGAAACACTTTATTTATGAGCAATGGAGGCAGATCATAGTAAGCATGGCCAGGCAGATCATAGGTTAGAAATAGACTGGGACAGAGTAAGGCATACAGGTTACGCTGAACAGGACGTGCACGAGACAAGATCAACATGAACAAGATCAGCATTGTTTGAACTTAGAGAGTCCATTCATCAGTCTAACGTGACTTTCCTAATAGTTTATATGACTAAATGAACTCTCCCCACGTTATTGTGCAGTCAGCGTGTGAACCTGAACTGAATGTCAGGTTGCTCACAATCCCCAACAGCAGCCACAATACCGTCCACCTGAAACAGGTATCCATTCCCATCAGATTCCATCCTACATAGAGAACACTAGGCTAGCTTCTCGGAGTTGGAAGATGCCTTCTTGAGACTTCATATATGGCTTCCCTCCTCACCGTGAGAAAACCAAATTAAAGTCCCACGTGCGTATCGTGAGCAACGGAGCCACGAGGAACAACGTGGAGCAGTCTGTCTGTTCATCATGTTAGAGCATCAATTCGGAGACAGTGAGGACTGTCGATGCTGGAGATCAGAGTAGAGAGTCGATTGCTGGAAAAGCACAGCAGGAGAATCGACGTTTCGGGCATAAGACATTCATCAGGAATCAGCATCAATTACCTCATTCTGCCCCCGTGTAAGTGCATTGAGGTGGGAATGGCCTCCTACTGTTCCTGTACAAGTGACTCAAGGAACTGATTGGCTTCTTCCTCGTCCGATTGGACAGGGCCAAGGGCCTGATTGGGTTACCCTTGGTTCCTGTTTGATAGCTCGATGTGCTGACAAGTGTGTTGAAGCTGCAGCTTTAAGAGTTGATTTTGTCTTGGTTTCTTTTCAGAGAGAGATTGAATGACCGTTATCAAGCTGGCGAGTTAAGACCACTTGAGTAAACAGCCGGGGAGGCCTTGTGTTTATTTTAATGCAGCCTGAATGGGTGTGGCCAGCTGTCACAGATTAGGATCACTGGGTTTTAATTTCTCAGTAACATCAAAAACTATAGGGGTCTCCACAGAGTTGGAAGCTTCAGGGAATGTCTCCTGGCTGCTACTCTCTCTGAATTTTCTCTTGATGCTGTTTTCTATTCCTAAATTTTCTTTTTTGCCAAGGGCTGTGCTTACAGGAATTTCCTATGTTGGACTAGTTCATTAGTAATAGTTCCGAGTTCTATTATTCTGTTAGGTTACCCAGTAGAATTATTTTAAATTCCCCTTTCTTTGGTTTTATTTCATCTTTCGTGTTTAAATAAATGGTGTTTTGCTTCACACCGAGTAGTTTGACCAGTCACACTGCATCTGGAACATACACTTTACATTTCCTTTAAAATAAGAAAACGTTAGAGTCTAGGCTACTGCCTTCCAATATTTTCGAGAGGCTCTGGTGTGGTCCATCACACTAGACCCCTTCTCTTCCTGAGTAATAGCCTGGAGGCACTGAGTGGGCTGTCCCTGTTCTTCTCCAATAGTGTCAATGGGCTGAATAGTTTCCTCATATTACTTTGAAACCAGCGTGAGGTGCTGAATGAAGTCTTGTTTTACTGTGGCAATAGGCAGTTCTGTTACATGAATGTTACAGACACGTTAACAGCACAAGTCTCAATGGAGCCTGGGTCTTGCTGCACATGGACACAGACCAGTTCAGGAGCTGACGGGGGACAAAATGTTCTGAACATTGTGGAATCTTCAGTGACCATCCCCACTTCTGATCTTATGGTCGGGAGGGTGGGGGGTGGGGGCGGGGAGACATTGATGAAGCAGCTGAAGACGTTTGTGAAGAGGAAGCTACCCTGAGGATCTCCCACAGAGTTGACCCAAAACGGAGATGATGAACATCTCCCTTTGTGCCATGTCTAATTCCAAATACTGGAGAGTTTACTCTGATTCCCATTAAGTCCAGCTTTGTTAACTCCTTGATGTCAACAAAAGTCAACCACTGCCTTGATATCAGGACCAGTCATTATTGCCTGAACCCTTGTGTCAACCCCATTTGTTCATTTCAATAAGCCATGATATAGGAGCAGCAAGTTTTTTCTTCAAACAGGTGGTATTGAATGTCAGGATTTCTCTCCGCAAGAGTGTTGGGGAGCGAGATGACTGAAAGTATTTGAAGAGGAAGTAGATGGATATTGATCTGTCAGAGAGTTGAGGTCTATGAAGAATTGGGCATTAAAGAGTATTTCAGACCGAGAGCGGATCAGCCACAATCATCGTGAAGGACAAGGCAGGCTTGGGGAGTGAACGACCTGCCACTGTTTCTGATGTTCTCACATTCTGTTATTGGAAAGTTAGTGGGTGTTATTTTCATGAATGCTCTCTGTTATTGCATATTGCAGTCAGGGAGACCAGAGGATTTTGTGAGCCATGTCTGGGTGAAGTATGGGGGCTGTCTTCTCAGTGAATTTAGGTCTACAACATGACCAACAAATAGAGCATACGTTGGAGAGAGGGGAAGCTCTGTAAAGAGACACGAGGGGCCTCTTTCATACCCAGCCTGGGTTTTCCAACTACATTTCCCAAATCATTTCAAAGTGTGTGTGACAGTCTTGAAGGGCCGAATTGACTCCTCTGTTTCTGTGCACCAGGTTATAGCAGTAAGTAGCCTCCAACTGTTCCTGTCTAGCAGGTATGAGGGGCTGAATGGAACACCGAAACATGGGACTGAGAAACAGGGATTGGCCATTAGACACTTTGAGCCTTCTCCACCAGGCACTAAGATTAGGTTGGGTTCTCAGCTCCACTTTCCTGTCTATATTGCATTATGGATGAGTCGCTTCTCTGTCAAATATTAAACAAATGCAGCTTTCAATCAATGTGAACATAGAGCACGATAAACTTCCAGTGAAGAGAATTCCCACTTGAAAGGTCCATTCAGAATTTTTCATCATCACTCTGATAAAATCAGAGAGTCATGCAGAACGGAACCAGACACGTTCGCCCAACCTGTTCACTCCGATCAGATATCAAATCTGATCCAGTCCCATTTGCCAGCATTTGACCAATATCCGTCCTCTTTCAGACATTTCTTAAATGTGCGATTGTAGCCGCCTTCACCACTTCCTCTGACAGCTCTTTCTGTACACACATCCACTCTCTGTGTGAAACATTTATCTTCAGGTCCCTTCTAAATCACCTGCCCTCTCTCCTCCAACCTATGCTCTCCTGTTCTAGACTCCCCTACTCTGGGGAGCGGAGCGTGGCTGTTCAGAATATCCATGCTCCTGATGATTTTATATACCTCTATAATGTCGCCCCTCAACCTCTGACACTCCGAGGGAAACACCTCAACCTAATAAGCCTCTCCCGTAAGCTCAAACTTCCAGACCTGGAACCTCTGTGTAAGTAATTTCTGCAGAAAACCGAGTTGTACGCAGTATTCTTAAAGCGGCCTCACCAACATCCTGTACAGATACAACATGCCACCACAACTCCTATATTCAATGCTCTGACTGATTAAGGCAAATGTGCCAAATGTGTTCTGCACCACACTGTCTACCTGCGACTCCAATTTCAAGGAACAATGTACCTGCAGCCCTAGGTCCGTTTGTTCCACAACATTCCCCAGGACCTTACCATTACGTGTATAATTTCTGCCCTAATTTGCCTTGCCAAAATACAAAATCTCGTCTTTATCTAAATTAAACTTCATCTGTCACTCCTTGCCCCTTTGTCCATCTAATTGTGGTCTTGTTGTACTCTGAGATAATCTACTACACCACCTTTCTGATGTCATCAGTAAACTTACTAACTATGGCCCCAATATTCACATCTAAATCCTTTACATAAATGATGAAATGCAGTGAACTCAGTACTGAATCTTGCAGTACACTGCTGCTGACAAGCCTCCAGTCTGAAAAATATCACTCTTCCTACAAGCCAGTTGTGACTAGCTTCCTCTGTATCCCAGGGTAAAAACAATGACTGCAGATGCTGGAAACCAGATTATGGATTCGTGGTGCTGGAAGAGCACAGCAATTCAGGCAGCATCCGAGAAGCTTCAGCAAAATCGACGTTTCGGGCAAAAGCCCTTCATCAGGAGCATCTTCTGTATCCCATGTGACCAAACTTTCTAATCTGTCTACCAATCGGAATAAAGTACTAGCTATGAAGAGAGACTGAGTAGGTTAGCTTTATTTTCACTAGAAAAAAAGAGATTGAGAGGGGACTTGATTGAGGTTTGCAAAATCATGAAGGGTATAGACAGGGTGGATAGAGACAAGGTTTTTCCCAGGGTGAAGGATTCAATAACGAGAGGTCGTGCTTTCAAAGTGAGAAGTGGAACGTTTAAGGGGGATACACGCGGTAAGTACTTTACACAGAGGGTGGTGGGCATTTGGAACGCGTTGCTAGCAGAGGTGGTAGAGTCAGGCAGGTAGATTCATTAAGTTGCGTCTGGACAGATGCATGAGTAGGTGGGGAGCAGAGGGAGACAGATGCTTAGGAATTGACCGACATATTTAGACAGTACATTTGGATCGGCTCAGGCTCGGAGGGCGAAGGGCCTGTTCCTGGGCTGTAAATTTTCTTTGCTCTTTGTTCTTTAAATGAACACCTTGCTGAAGTCCATATAGACAATGTCTACCAAATTGACTTCATCAATCTTCTTTATCACCTCTTCAAAAAACTCAACCAAATTAATGAGACATGATTTGCCATGCAGAAAGCCACGTTTTCTACCCCGATCAGCCCTTACCTTCCCAAATGTATGTAAATGCTATCCCTCAAAATCTCCTCCAACAACTTACCCACCACTGACATGAGGCTCACCGGTCTACAGTTCCCCCGCTTTTTGGGTCACTCTGTTTCCTTATCCTCCACTGCTCACAACTAATGTTAAATGTAACCAGGTCGGTGATATGGCCGATCATATCCGTCTCAGACTGGGTCAGGGTCAGTTTTAGGAACAAGTCAGGCTAGTTTCCTTAATCTGCTAAAACAACACGTTATGATCCAGAGCAATGTTACTCAAACTGTGATGGAAAGATGAATGGCAAACTGTTTGGGTATTGCAATTATATAATCAATATTTCCCTTTGTAAAAACACTGACACACACACTCTCTCTCTCTCTCTGCAATTTTAACTTGAAAGAATTTTGTCCAGATAATATTGGAACTCATGACAAAGGAAAAATTGCAAGATTGTCCAAAACGTTATTCTGCTTCTGAAGATATTGTACTCACATAGCTCCTAGCAATGGTATTTCATCCGGGGAGAGTTGGATTTGGATGAATTCACTTTGCTTTAGGCAGTGAGGAGATTCCAGTGGTAAAGTTCTGGAAAGGGATCAGGCAAAGGGTAGCACGGTGGTTAGCACTGCTGCCTCACCGCACCAGGTACTTGGGTTCAATTCCAGACTTGGGTGCCTGTCTGTATGGAGTTTGCACATTCTCCACTTTTCTATGTGAGCTTCTAAATGGGTGATCTAGTTTCTGACCACAGCTCAAACTGTGTAGGTTCGTTGGATTGGTCATGCTAAATTGTCCGTCGTTTTCAGGGATTTCTAGGTTAGATGCATTAGTCAGGGGTAAATATAGGGAAATGGGTTGGGAAGGTTGGTATGGATTTGTTGGGTCCAAGGGCCTGTTTCAACACTGCAGGTATTCCTTAAAAATAAGAATGGTCTCGAGACTTTAGAGGTTTTTTTTAGCTCGCACACATTGCTGTGATGAGGAACAATGAAGGAGAGAGAGTGCAAGAGGCAATTCTTTCTCAGGCAGATGACATTTTCTCCCTCTCTGAGCTGAATCACACAGGAATGTCATCCTCTCCCAAACTGGACCATGTGAGGTCCCTTGTACATTGTCCAAACGATGTCTCCATCACATTCCCTGTTCCATGTAGGTGCATCATTGCTGCTGTCATATAGAGCTTTAACCTTAGCAGAAAATGGTCTTGGTCGATTTGAAGATGTGTTCATATGTCCCTGCGTCATTAAAAAATAAAAATGCTGAATTTATTCAGAATACCTGTGTTAAAATAAATGCATTTTTAAAAAGAAATACAGAAATTGCTGGAAAAGCTCGGCAGGTCTGTCAGTACCCAGATGCCTTTTACATGCTGTATTTGTACCAGCCTCCACCACTTCCTCTGGCAGCTCATTCCATATGCACACCACCCTCTGTGTGAAATGATGCACGTTAGGCCCCATCAAAACCTTTCCCCTCTCACTTTCAACCAATGCCCTCTAGTTTTGGACGCCCCTGACCTGGGTAAAAAACCCTGACTACTCACCCTATTCATGACCATTCTGATTTTATAAACCTTTACTGCTGCGAAATGTGACTCCAATCAACACGAATAGCTGTACTTTCAGTCATCCTCGGCCGAAATTCTGAAATTCAACACTGACACCTCTTCCGTCTCCAAAAAGTCACAATTCTAAATCCATTTTAATCAGTTTGTTCAGATGTATCATGAAACACTTCTGTGGGCTTTACACCTAGACCTTTGTGCCCAGAAGTAGGAATACTAGCATCACTCAGCAATACCCATAAAGCTGTAACGTTATTCTCCTGTGTGTTTGTTCATCAGACTGTCCTGACATGATGTGGCATACCTCTGCAACAGGCAGGACTTGAATCCACGCCTTCTAGTCCAGAGCTAGGAACACTACCACACAAGTTCAGGAATTGAAATCAAACCCAGAGCTCCGGCTCAGAGATAGGGGCACTACAACTACCATACTCAGATTTTGGGTCATCTTTTAATTGCCCGCTTTCGGCTTGGTGTGGATTTATTATAATCAGGTTACCATTATTGAATTACAAAAAAAACTTTGTATTATTAAACAAATGCAAGATATTTGTCGCAACTGTAGAATGTTGACTGCACGTGCTGTGCCATCGAAATTAACTATAAACATCTTTAATTGCTATTATCTGTAGTCTGCAATATTAAGGAAAGAAGTCCTGCAGACGCACTCTGCCCAATGAAGGGTCTCAAATAGACATTTATTACTGAACACCAGAGATGAAGGAAGAATTTTCTGGTCCCAAAACACCGATCACTCTTACCCACCTCTAACGTGCGACTGCCCTCTTCCTAAAACCATGAAATGATTCCAAGCCACTGATTACTGTCCAGCCTCTCCTCCCCACTGACTGTGTCTGCCATCTGTTCCTCCTCCCCCTAACCACGCAAGGCAAACCAAAGTCAGGGTCTTTGCAAAAATCAAGGCCAGAGTGTGCAGGCCTCCTGGAGAGGGGTGGGTATTTTAAAATTGAAGGGTGAGGGTGAGGAGGCAGTAATATCACACACTGGGCTGAGGGGTGGCAGATGGAGTTTAGTTTGGATTAATGTGAGGCATTGGATTTGGTAAATCAAACAAGAACAGGACCTATACAATTAAAGGTAGAGCCTTTGGCAGTGCTGGAGAACAGAGACCTAGGCCGTCAGGTTTAATTCTTTAAAATTTGCATCTCATATAGATAGTGTGTTTAAGAAGGTGTTTAGCACACTTGTCTTCATTGGTCAGACCTTTGAATATCGGAATTGGGACGTCATGTTGTGGTTGTACAGGACATTGGTGAGACCTCTTCTGGAATACTGTGTCCAATCTGGTCACCCTGCCCGCTCATTCCATAGGCACACCTCCCTCTGGGTGAAAAAGCTGCCCCTTAGGTCACTGTTAAATGTTCTCTTCTCACCTTAAGCCTATATCCTCTAGTTTTGGACTCCCCGTTCCCTTGGAAAAAACCTTGACTATTCACTTTGATATAATTGACCTTGATATTATTAAGCTGGAGAGGGTTCAGAAGAGCTTAACCTGGATGTTGCTGGGAAAGGAGGGATTGAGCTACAAGGAGAGGCTGGATAGACTGGGATATATTTCACTGAAGAATATGAGATTAAGCGGTAACTTTACACAGGTTTATGAAATAATGAGGGGAACAGATAAGCTGAAAGGCTGATGTCTTTTCCCTAGAGCTGGGGTTCAAAACTGAGGGATATTTTAAGGTGTGAGAAAACGATTTACAAAAGTCATGAGAGGTAAATATGTTAGACAGAAGCTGACTTGTGTGTGGAATGAACTTCCAGAGGAAGTGGTGAAAGCAGGGACAGTTACAACGTTTAAATGACATTTAGATCAGTCCATTGATAAGGCATCAGTTTGGATGGTGCTGTGAGCAGCTGCCCTCTCCCTCCCCCACTCTGAATGTATCCCTGTTGGTTTTCACCCTCTGCCAATGTCTGTGCAGTGACGTGGAGAGGCCAGCAGAGGGTGGCATTGCATCACTTTAAGCACCACAGAGACTGCCAGACCTGCCCCACACAGAGACACACAGATGTACACACAGCAATTGTTTGGACACAATATTGAGCTCATCTGGTAATTTAAACTAAATGTAAAGAAATGCGCAATTCACATCGTAAACTGTTAAAATATGAGTGACAGAGAACTCCCAAATTCCACTGTTTAAACAAAAACATCAATTTTTTTTTCACTCTGAAAGTGAACATTTTACATCAACTATTCACAACTCTGGGACCCCATTTCTCTTAACTGCTTATTACCTGACTTCAACTCTACAGCAATATACTGTTTCAAAAAGGCACTTATTAAAATTACTTAAACATAATTTGAAAACCAAGCAGCAGCTGTTGTTTCATCTGGCCTCACAACAAAATGCGTTTTTCCTATCTTTCCTGAGGGGTTACAGGATGTTATCAAAGTGTCGACATTTCAGCATTCTGAAACCTGGGAACACATCCTTCCATGACACTGTCTCTCAGTCTCCCCCTCTCTGTCTATACCCCAACCCCTCCCATGTGGTGATATTCAAACTGATTCCCCCGCCATCTCTCTCTGGCAGTGATTTTCACACACACAGCACCCCTTTGTCAGGGCACAATGAAGAGATGGAGCTGTAAATGGGTGGGAGCTGCGCATCCCGTCACTTCCAGCATGGGCTGCACGTTTCCCCACACTGGGCAGGGATCTAACACAGTTCTGCTGAGCAATGCACTGGGGTGGTGTACACAGTCCTACATGCTGGGAGGGTAACTGCTCCTGGTTTACAGATGATTCATTGGTAATTGTGCTGGTTGCTGTGCTGGTCAGACTATCTGGTTGAGGTTTATAGATACTGCAATGATGTGGTCAGTGTAGCTCCGGTGCTGGATGGATATTTGTTGCAGGTTTACACATTAGTGCTCTTTGTGGTCTGCACAGCTCCCTGTGCTGGACAGATACCTAGTCCGGGTTTATAGATCAATGCACTGCTGTGTTCCGCACAACTCCCCGTGCAGGACAGATATCTCGTCCGGGTTTTTAGATCAATGCCCTGTTGTGGTCTGCACAGCTCCCAGTGCTGGACAGATATCTAGTCTGGGGTTATAGATCTATGCATGGGTGTGGTCTGCATTGCTTCCCATGTTGAATACTTGCTGGATAAACACAGCAATCCAGACAGCATCAGGAGGTGTAGAATTTGATGTTTCAGGTGTAGCCCTCATTGAGGACACATACAGAACGTTTACTCCCGAAATGTCGACTTCTCCACCTCCAGATGCTCTCTGGATTGCTGTGTTCTCGCAGATTTCTGCCTGTCTACTTCGGACTCCAGCATCTGCAGCTTTTCTATCTCTATCCCAGCTTCCCAAACTGAACAGATGTCTAATCTGCCTTTGCAGATAAGTGCTGTGATATGATCCGTGCAGTGTTTCACTCTGGACAGATTGCTGGATTGTATTGACCAATGTAATGGATTAATCTGGACAGATTGCTGGGTTGTAATGCACAGGACACTGGCCTGGTCTGTACAGTGTTCCACAGTGAACAGATATCTCTTCTGGGTTGATGGTGTCTGGGCTGGTTCTGTGGATTGAGAATGTGGTATATCTAACCATTTCAGCTGATCAGGCAATGCCTTTAGTTCCCATTCCTGTGATTGAACCCTCCGTCTCACACCCCATTAATGTTACAGTATTCCCAGGCACAGTACATCATGTTGGTGGGGTGGGTAGGGGGGAAAGGTGATGGACAGGCCAAGGGGTTCCCCGTAACGTTCTGTCCCTGACATTCTATAACTGACATTCCCCGGAACGTTCTGCCCCCAACATTCTATAACTGACATTCCCCGAAACGTTCTGTCCCTGACATGCTATAACTGACATTCCCTGGAAAGTTCTGTCCCCAAAATTCTATAACTGACATTCCCTGGAACTTTCAGTCCCTAACATTCTATAACTGACATTCCCCGGAAAGTTCTGTCCCTGACATTCTATAAATGACATTCCCCGGAACGTTCTGTCCCCAACATTCTATAACTGACATTTGCCGGAACGTTCTGTCCCTGACATTGTTTGTGAATGGCCGGACGTCAGTAAATTGAACAAACGATAAGATCCCGAGGGAAGAGATCCCGTTCCAGGGAGAAGGAGACACTGTTCCGAAGGCCCCTCAGGCAGTTAAAGGGGTGAATACGTTTTCCCTGCGTTTACATTTCTCCACAACAGAGGATCGACCACAACTTAGACCAAAATACAGAAATTCCCAAACTCAGTTTGTCTTCAGGAAACTGGGAGAGAATCCTTCAGGACAGCAACGTTTCCACCCTCCGTATTAGGAACTGGGAAGGAGTGACCTGTGTCTGCTCTCGAGTGACCGAGTGTGTGGGAATGTTCTAGAAACCATCTGTCCTTATGGATGTGTCTCTGTGTGTTTGGGGAGGGAGGTTTCTTGTGGTTTATGTCACATTTTATGTCAGTAATTCCGACCTTCCCATTTTGAAAATCTCACTGGGTCCCCAATCAAACAGGTCCCTTTGGTTCCAGGCTGATGGATAATGGGTTTGTTTTCCTTCCTCACAGTTAACGTAGTGACCATCTACGTCCTGCTTTATAAAGATTGTGGATTGTCTCCATGTGTCAGACGTTACCTGGGGGCCATGGCAGCAGCGGATCTCCTGGTCATTATCCTCGACCTTATCCTGAGACACATTCCCATTGTTTATTGGGAACAGTTTTATTTTCTGGTGGACTCCGTCCCGGTGTGTAATATCCACGCCGCCCTGCTTTATGCAGCCACTGACTGCTCTGTCTGGTTCACCGTCACTTTCACCTTTGATCGGTTTGTGGCCATTTGTTGCCAGAAGCTGAAACGTAAATATTGCAGTGAGAAAACGGCGGCTGTGATTCTGGGAGCAGTGACTGTGCTGAGCTGTTTAAAGAACATCTCCTGGTATTTTATTCTCTCGGCTTGGTATCGGCTGGGGAACGCCCCCTGGTTTTGTGATGTAACAAACGCTGTTCTATTCTCCCCTGTCTGGGCCACAATCGAGTTCCTCCACCACATTCTAACCCCGGGTGTCCCATTTCTCCTGATTCTGCTGCTCAATGTTCTCACCGTCAGACACATTTTAATCACCAGCAGAGCCCGCAGGAGACTCCGCACTCACACCAATGGGGACGCTCAGTCTGACACTGAAATGAGAAACCGAAAAAAATCCATCATTTTACTGTTTGTAATCTCGGCCAATTTCGTCCTGTTATGGTCAACGTTAATGCTGTATTCTATATGGTTACGGATGTCGGATATTGGGTATTACTCTGTGTCTCTCGATGGCTTTGTGCAGGAATTGGGCTTCATGCTGCAGCTCCTCAGTTGCTGCACAAACACCGCGATTTACGCCGTGACCCAGACTAAGTTCAGGCAGCAGCTGAAGAATGTGCTGAAATATCCCTTCACACAAATCCATCCATCCATCAAATTCCATCATTAATCAATCCATCCGGGATTTTCTCATTTCAGTTCAGTGGTTCAGCGATGGAGCAGCCTGTCGCTATGGTAACAGACTGAGGGGAGTGCTGGTTTGTCCATCCTTACCCCACAGGGGGGTTACATGGACACATTTCAATGTTTCTCACAACTCAGGGGCCGGTGAGAAAATGCACCATCCCACTGACTGCATCCATCACTTCCATTTGTAAACAATAAAAATGTTGATTAAAGTGTGCCGAGCAGCAGAGTGACCGATGTTGGTGTGTGTCTTTGTGTTGGAGAAGCTGAGCTGGAGAGAGACCGACTCAGCCCCAAGTCCTGGTTCTCAGGGAAGGGGAGGTCACAGTGCCCTGAGCTCAGGAGCTGGGTTTAACTCTCTCTGTCCCCCAACTGCAGCCTGGCCTCCCCATTACCTCTTCCCTACTCTTTCTCCTCAATTCTCACTCTTTCTCTCTCTTTCAGCACACACTCTCTTTCCCAACACTCTCCCTCATCTCCCGTTCTCTCTCTATCACACACATACTCCCCCAACCCCGGTTTCTCCACCTGCCTCCACTCTTCTCTCTCCCTCTCTCTCTCTCATACCGTCTCTGTCTCCCTCCCACAAGTCCACCTCTACCCCATTTTCCCCACCGCCCACATCTCACACCCACCCCCCACACGCAGCCTCACCCCAAACACCCCCAGTCTCTGGGTCAGAGGGAGAGAGAAGGACCAGGGAGACGGTGTGTGTCAGAGAGAGAGGGAGGGATGGACAGGAGGGAGAGAGATTCAGTCAGAGGGAAAGATAGGGAGGTGGGAAGAGAGTCACACCGAGGGAGATGGAGAGCGAGAAGAGGGAGAGAGAGAGAGAGGGTGAGGGAGGGAGAGAGAGAGACGGGATGAGATAATGAGAGAGAAGGGCGAGAGAGAAAGTGAGGCTGAGAGAGGGGCGAGGGACGGGCAAGAGAGAGAAAGAGACAGAGAGAGGGAGGGGCGACAAGAGAGAGAAAGAGGACAAGAGAGATGGGGAGACGAGAGACAGAGAAAAAGACAGGACAGAGAGAGAGGGAGTTGATGAGAGAGAGAGGGATGGGGCGAGAGAGAGAGGGAGGGGGCGAGACGAGAGAGGGAGGGGGGCCGAGAGAGAGGGAGAGGGGCGAGAGAGAGAGGGAGGGGCGGGCGAGAGAGAGGGAGGGGGCGCGCGCGAGAGAGGGAGGGGGCGAGAGAGAGGAAGAGGGTGAGAGAGAGGGAGGGGACGAGAGAGAGAGAGGTGGGGCCGAGAGAGAGAGAGGGAGGGGGCGAGCGAGAGAGAGAGGGAGGGGGAGAGAGAGAGATGGAGGGGCGAGAGAGAGAGAGAGGGAGGGAGGCGAGACAGAGAGGGAGAGTGGGCGGGCGAGAGAGACAGAGGAAGGGGGCGAGAGAGACGGAGGGGGATGAGAGAGAGACAGGGAGAGGGCAACAGAGAGAGGGAGGGAGGTGAGAGAGAGGGAGGGGGCGAGAGAAAGGGGGGTGAGAGAAAAAGAAAGGGTGCGAGAGAGAGCGAGGGGGGCGAGAGTGAGAGAGGGAGGGGGCGCGAGAGAGAGGAAGGGCGTGAGAGAAAGAAAAAGGGGCGAGAGAGAGTGGGAGGGGGTGCGAGAGATAATGAAGAAGGGGCGAGAGAGACAGAGGGAGGGCGACGAGAGAGAGAGGAGGGGTGAGAGAGAGGGGGGCGAGAAGAGAGAGAGAGAAGGGGCAAGAGAGAGAGGGAGGGGGCGCGAGAGCGAGAGGGAGGGGGTGAGAGAGTGAGAGTGGCGGCGAGAGAGAGAGAGAGAGAAGGGGCAAGAGAGAGAGGGAGGGGGGCGCGAGAGCGAGAGGGAGGGGGTGAGAGAGTGCGAGTGGCGGCGAGAGAGAGAGAGAGCGAGGGGGCGAGTGAGAGAGAGGGAGGAGGGCGAGAGAGATGGAGGGTGGCGAGAGAGAGAGGGAGGGGAGCGAGAGAGAAAGGAGGGGTGAGAGAGAGTGACTGGCGAGAGAGAGGGAGGGGGCGAGATAGAGGGAGGGGGCGAGAGGGCGAGAGGGAGGGGGTGAGAGAGAGTAACTGGCGAGAGAAAGGAAGGGGGTGTGAGAGAGAGTGAGGGAGGGGGCGAGCGAGAGAGAAAAGGAGGCAAGAGAGAGGGGGAAGGGGCGAGAGAGAGGGAGGGAGGCGAGAGAGAGGGAGGAGGCGAAAGAGAGGGAGGGGGCGAAAGAGAGAGGGATGGGTGAGAGAAAGAGAAAGGGTGCGAGAGAGAGAGCGAGGGGGCGAGAGAGAGGGAGGGAGCGAGAGAGAGGGGGCGAGGGAGAGAGAGAGGGTGGGCGTGAGAGAAAGACAAAGGGGGCGAGAGAGCGTGTGTGGGGGCGAGAGAGAGGGATGGGTCGAAAGAGAGAGAGGGAGGGGGCGAGCGAGAGAGGAAAGGAGGCGAGAGAGAGGGAAGGGGCGAGAGAGAGGGAGGGAGGCGAGAGAGAGGGAGGGGGTGAAAGAGAGGGAGGGACGAGAGAGAGAGGGATGGATGAGAGAAAGAGAAAGGGTGCGAGAGAGAGAGCGAGGGGGCGAGAGTAAGAGAGGGAGGGAGTGAGAGAGAGAGGGAGGGGCGAGAGAGATGGAGGGAGGTGAGAGAGAGGGAGGGGGCGAAAGAGACAGGAAGGGGGCGAGAGACAGAGGGAGGGGGCCAGAGAGAGAGGGAGGGGGGCGAGAGAGAGTGGGAGGGGGCGAGAGATAGAGGAAAGGTTGAGAGAGAGAGGGAGGCGGCGAGAGTGAGAGAAGGGGCGAACGAGAGAGGGGGCGAGAGAAAGGAAGGGGGTGAGAGAGAGAGAGGGAGGGGGCGAGAGAGAGAGGGAAGAGGAGAGAGAGAGAAGGAAGAGGCGAGAGAGTGCGGGAGGGGTCGGGCCGAGAGAGAGATGGAGGGGGCGAGAGAGAGAGGGAGGAGGGTGAAAGAGAGAGAGAGGTAAGGGCGAGAGAGAAAGAGCGAGGGAGGCGAGACAGAGAGGGAGGGCGGGCAAGAGAGACAGAGGAAAGGGGCGAGAGAGAGGGAGGAGGACGAGAGAGAGGGAGGGGGCGAGAGAGAGAGGGAGGGATCGAGAGTGAGGGATGGGGCGAGAGAGAGAGGGAGGGGGTGAGAGAAAGAGAAAGGGTGCGAGAGAGAGAGGGAGGGGGCAAGAGAGAGAGGGAGGGGGCGAGAGAGAGGGGGCGAGGGAGAGAGAGCGAGGGTGGGTGTGAGAGAAAGACAAAGGGGGCGAGAGAGCGTGTGTGGGGGTGAGAGAGAGGGATGGGTCAAAAGAGAGAGGGAGGGGGCGAGAGAGCGAGGGATGGGGCGAGAGAGAAAGAGGGAGGGGGCGAAGAGGGAAGTCAGGCGCGAGGGAGAAAGTGAGGGGGCGAGGAAAAGAGGGAGGGGACTAGAGAGAGGGAGGGGGCGAGAGAGAGAGGGAGGGTGAGAGAGAGGAGGTCTGAGAGAGAGGGGGGCAAGAGAGAGAGAGGGAGAGGGCGAGAGAGAGAGAGTCAGGGGCAAGAGAGAGATGGAGAGGGCGAGAAAGAGAGGGAGGGGCAAGAGAGAGAGGGAGGGCGTGAGAGAAAGAGAAAGGGGGCGAGAGAGAGTGGGAGGGGGTGCGAGAGAGAATGAAGAAGGGGCGAAAGAGACAGAGGTAGGGGCGAGAGAGAGGGAGGGCGACGAGAGAGAGAGGAGGGGTAAGAGAGAGGGGGCAATAGAGAGAGGAAGGGGTCGAGAGAGCGAGAGGGAGGGGGTGAGAGAGAGAGAGAGTGGGGGCGAGAGAGAGAGGGAGTGGGCAAGAAGGAGAGAGAGAGGGAGGGAGTGAGAGAGATGGAAGGTGGCGAGAGAGAGAGAGGGAGGGGGCGAGAGAGAAAGGATGGGTTAGAGAGAGGAGGGGCGAGAGAGGGAGGGAGGGGCGAGAGAGAGGGAGGGGGCGAGAGAGCGAGAGGGAGTGGGTGAGAGAGAGAGTGACTGGCGAGAGAAAGGAAGGGGGTGAGAGAGAGAGAGGGAGGGGCCGAGCGAGAGAGGGAAGGGGGCGAGAGAGAGAGGAAAGGGGCGAGAGAGAGGGAGGGAGGCGAGAGAGAGGGGAGGCGAAAGAGAGGGAGGGGGCGAAAGAGAGAGGATTGGGGTGAGAGAAAGAGAAAGGGTGCGAGAGAGAGAGCGAGGGGGAGAGAGTAAGAGAGGGAGGGTGTGAGAGAGAGAGAAGGAGGGGCGAGAGAGATGGAGGGAGCCGAGAGAGAGGGAGGGGGCGAAAGAGACAGGGAGGGGGCGAGAGACAGATGGAGGGGGCGAGAGAGAGAGGGAGGAGGGTGAGAGAGAGAGAGGTAGGGGCGAGAGAGAGAGAGGGAGGGAGGCGAGACAGAGAGGGAGGGCGGTCTAGAGAGACAGAAGAAACGGGCGAGGGGGAGGCAGGAGGATGAGAGAGAGGGAGGGGTCGAGAGTGAGGGAGGGGGCGAGAGTGAGGGAGGGGGCGAGAGAGAGAGGGAGGGGTTGAGAGAGAGAGAGGGTGGACGTGAGAGAAAGAAAAAGGGGGTGAAAGAGAGGGATGGGTCGAGAGAGGGAGGGAGGGGGCAAGAGAGAGAGGGATGGGGCGAGAGAGAGAGAGGGAGGGTGCGAGAGAGAGAGGGGGTGAGAGAGAGAGGGAGGGGGCGAGAGAGAGAGAGGGGGCGAGAGAGAGGGAGGGGAGAGAGAGAGAGGGGGAGGGGCGAAGAGGGAGAGTCAGGGGCGAGAGAGAGAGTGAGGGGGCGAGGAAGAGAGGGAGGGGACGAGAGAGAGCGAGGGGAGAGAGAGAGAGGGAGGGTGCGAGAGAGAGAGGAGGGCTGAGAGAGAGGGGGGCAAGAGAGAGAGAGAGGGAGAGGGCGAGAGAGAGAGAGTCAGGGGCAAGAGAGAGAGCGAGGGGGCGAGAAAGAGAGGGAGGGGGCGAGAGAGAGGGAGGGGGCGAGAGAGAGAGGGAGGGTGCGAGAGAGAGGGAGGGGGCGAGAGAGAGAGCAGGAGGGGCAAGAGAAAGGGAAGGGGTGAGAGAGAGAGAGGGAGGGTGAGAGCGAGAGAGGGGGAAGGGGAGGGAGAGAAGGAAGGGACGGGAGAGCGAGGGGGCGGGCGAGAGAGAGAGGGAGGGGGGTGAGAGAGAGAGGGAGAGAGGCGAGACAGAGAGGGAGGGTGGGCGAGAGAGACAGAGGAAGGGGGCGAGAGAGTGGGAGGCGGCGAGAGAGAGAGGGATGGGCGAGAGAGAGAGGGAGGGTGTGAGAGAGAGGGGAGCGAGAGAGAGAGGGAGAGGGCGAGAGAGAGGGAGGGGGGGCGAGAGTGAGAGATGAAGGGGCGAGGGAGAGAGGGAGGGGGCGAGAGAGAGAGGGAGGGGACGAGCGAAAGAGGGATAGGGGCGAGAGAGAGAGGGAGGGGGCAAGAGAGAGAGGGAGGGGGCGACAGAGAGGGGGAGCGAGAGAGCGAGAGGGAGGGGGTGAGAGAAAGAGAAACGGGGCAAGAGAGTGTGGGAGGGGGACGATAGAGAGCGAGAGAGGGTGGCGGGAGAGAGAAGGAGGGGGTGAGAGAAAAAGAAAGAGGGCGAGAGAGAGTGGGAGGGGGACGAGAGAGGGAAGGTGGAGTGTGAGAGAGAGAGAGAGAGGGAGGGGGCGAGAGTGAGCGAAGGGGCAAGAGAGAGAGGGAGTGGGCGAGAGAGCGAGAGGGAGGGGTAAGGGGGGCAGAGACAGAGAGAGGGGGCGAGAGAATGAGGGAGGGCACTAGAGAGTGAGGGAGGGGGGCAAGAGAGAGAGGAGGGGTGAGAGAGAGAGGGGGCGAGAGAGAGAGAGAAGGGGGCGAGAGAGAGGGAGGGAGGGGTTGTGAGAAAGAGAAAGGGGCGAGAGAGAGTGGGAGGGGGGCGAGAGAGAGAGGGAGAAGTGCGAGAGAGAGGGAGGGGTCGAGAGAGATAGGGGGAGGGGTCGAGAGAGAGAGGGAGAGAGACGAGAGAGAGAGGAAAGGGGCGAGAGAGAGGGAAGGAGGCGAGAGAGAGGAAGGAGGCGAGGGAGAGGGAGGGGCGAAAGAGAGGGAGGGGGCGAGAGAGAGATGGATGGGGTGAGAGAAAGAGAAAGGGTGCGAGAGAGAGAGCGAGGGGGCGAGAGTAAAAGAGGGAGGGTGTGAGAGAGAGAGGGAGGGGAGCGAAAGAGACAGGGAGGGGGCGAGAGACAGAGGGAGGGGGCCAGAGAGAGAGAGGGTGGGGACGAGAGAGTGTGGGCGGGGGCGAGAGATAAAGGGAAGGGTGAGAGAGAGAGAGGGAGGCGGCGAGAGTGAGAGAAGGGGCGAAAGAGAGAGGGGGTGAGAGAAAGGAAGAGGGTGAGAGAGTTAGAGGGAGGGGGCGAGAGAGAGAGGGAGGGGGAGAGAGAGAGGGAGGGGGCGAGAGAGAGAGGGAGGGTGCGAGAAAGAGGGAGGGGGCGAGAGAGAGAGTGGGAGGGGCAAGAGAAAGGGAACGGGTGAGAGAGTGAGGGAGGGTGAGAGCGAGACAGGGGGAAGGGGGCGAGAGAGAAGGACGGGACCTGAGAGGGAGGGGGCGGCGAGAGAGAGAGGCAGGGGGGGTGAGAGAGAGAAGGAGAGAGGCGAGACAGAGAGGGAGGGTGGGCGAGAGAGACAGAGGAAGGGGGCGAGAGAGTGGGAGGCGGCGAGAGAGAGAGGGAGGGGCGAGAGAGAGAGGGAGGGTGTGAGAGAGAGAGGAGGGGTGAGAGAAAGGGAAAGAGGGCGAGAGAGAGAGCAAGGGGGGGCGAGAGTGAGAGATGAAGGGGCGAGATAGAGAGGGAGGGGGCGAGAGAAAGATGGATAGGGGCGAGAGAGAGAGGGAGGGGGCGAGAGAGAGAGGGAGGGGGCAAGAGAGAGAGAGAGGGGCGACAGAGAGGGGGAGCGAGAGAGTGAGAGGGAGGGGGTGAGAGAAAGAGAAAGAGGGCGAGAGAGAGTGGGAGAGGTGCGAGAGAGAGAAGGTGGAGTGTGAGAGAGAGAGAGAGGGAGGGGGCAAGAGTGAGGGAGGGGGCGAGTGAGAGAGGGAGGGGTAAGGGGGGCCAGCGACAGAGAGAGGGGGCGAGAGAATGAGGGAGGGGGCTAGAGAGAGAGGGAGGGGTTGTGGGAAAGAGAAAGGGGTGAGAGCGAGTGGGAGGGGGCGTGAGAGAGAGAGAGGAGGGCGAGAGAGAAGGAGGGGTCGAGAGAGATAGAGGGAGCGGTCGAGAGAGAGAGGGAGAGAGACGAGAGAGAGAGGGAGGGCGCGCGAGAGAGAGGGAGGCCTAAGAGAGAGAGGGAGGGCATGAGAGAAAGAGAAAGGGGGCGAGATAGAGTGGGAGGGGGTGCGAGAGAGAATAAAGAAGGGTCGAGAGAGACAGAGGGAGGGGCGAGAGAGAGGGAGGGCGACGAGAGAGAGAGGAGGGGTGAGAGAGAGGGCGGCGAGAGAAAGAGAGGGAAGGGGCAAGAGCGAGAGGGAGAGTTCGAGAGAGCGAGAGGGGGCGAGTGAGAGAGAGAGAGTGGGGGCGAGAGAGAGAGGGAGGGGGCGAGTGAGATAGAGAGGGAGGGGGCGAGAGAGACGGAGGAGTGAGAGAGGGGAGGGGCGAGAGAGAGAGGGAGGGGGCGACAGAGAGGGAGGGGGCGAGAGAGCGAGAGGGAGGGGGCGAGAGAGAGAAGGGGCGAGACAGAGAGGGAGGGGGCGAGAGAGAGGGAGGGAGGGTGCGAGAGAGAGTGGAGGGCTGAGAGAGGAGGCAAGAGAGAGAGAGAGGGAGAGGGCGAGAGAGAGAGAGTCAGGGGCAAGAGTGAGAGGGAGGGGGCGAGAAAGAGAGGGAGGGGGCAATAGAGAGGGGGAACGAGAGAGAGAGGGTGGACGTGAGTGAAAGAGAAAGGGGCGAGAGCGTGTGTGGGGGCGAGAGAGAGGGATGGGTCGAGAGAGAGAGGGAGGGGGCGAGAGAGAGATGGATGGGGCGAGAGAGAGAGAGGGAGGGGACGAGAGAGAGAAGGGTCGAGAGAGAGAGGGAGGGGTCGAGAGAGAGAGGGGGCGAGATGAGAGAGGGGAGAGAGAGAGAGAGGAGGGGGCGAAGAGGGAGAGTCAGGCGCGAGTGAGAGAGGGAGGGTGCGAGGAAGGAAGGGAGGGGACTAGAGAGAGGGAGGGGTCGAGAGAGAGGGAGGGTACGAGAGAGAGAGGAGGGCAAGAGAGAGAGGGAGAGGGCGAGAGAGAGAGAGTCAGGGGCAAGTGAGAGAGGGAGGGGCGAGAAAGAGAGGGAGGGGGTGAGAGAGAGGGACGGGGCGAGAGAGAGAGGGAGGGTGTGAGAGAGAGGCAGCGGGCGAGAGAGAGAGAGCAGGAGGGAGGAAGAGAAAGGGAAGGGGTGAGAGAGAGAGGGAGGGTGAGAGCGAGAGAGGGGGAAGGGTCGAGAGAGAAGGAACGGACGTGAGAGGGAGGGGGCGGGCGAGAGAGAGGGGGAGGGGGCGAGAGAGAGGGATGGAGGGGTCCAGAGAGAGAGGGAGGGGGGTGAGAGAGAGAGGGAGGGAGGCGAGAGAGAGAGGGAGGGTGGGCGAGAGAGACAGAGGAAGGGGGCGAGAGAGTGGGAGGCGGCGAGAGAGAGAGGGAGGGGCGAGAGAGAGAGGGATGGGTTAAGAGAGAGAGGGGAGCTAGAGAGAGAGGGAGAGGGCGAGAGAGAGGGAGGGGGCGAGATAGAGAGGAGGGGTGAGAGAAAGAGAAAGGGGGCGAGAGAGAGAGCAAGGGGGCCGAGAGTGAGAGATGGACGGGCGAGTGAGAGAGGGAGGGGGCGAGAGAGAGAGGGAGGGGGTGAGAGAAAGAGGGAGAGGGGCGAGAGACAAAGGTAGGGGGCAAGTGAGAGAGGGAGGGGGCGACAGAGAGGGGGAGCGAGAGAGAGAGAGGGAGGGGGTGAGAGAAAGAGAAACGGGGCGACAGAGTGTAGGAGGGGGACGATAGAGAGCGAGAGAGGGTGGCGGGAGAGAGAGGGAGGGGGCGAGAGAAACAGAAAGAGTGCGAGAGAAAGTGGGAGGAGGGTGAGAGAGAGAAGGAGGAGTGTGTGTGAGAGAGAGGGAGGGGGCGAGAGTGAGGGAAGGGGCGAGAGAGAGAGGGAGGGGGCGAGAGAGCGAGAGGGAAGGGTGAGGTGGGCCAGAGACAGAGAGAGGGGGTGAAAGAGTGAGGGAGGGGCCTAGAGAGAGAGGGAGGGGGGCAAGAGAGAGAGGAGGGGTGAGAGAGATGGGGCGAGAGAGAGAGAGGGGGGCGAGAGAGAGGGAGGATGGCGAGAGAGAGGGAGGGGTCAAGAGAGGTAGAGGGAGGGGTCGAGAGAGAGAGGGAGGGAGACGAGAGAGAGAGGGAGGGGGCGACAGAGAGAGGGAGTGGGCGAGAGAAAGGTGGGAGGGCGAAAGAGAGACAGCGGGAGGGGGCGAGAGAAAAAGAGGGGGTGAGCGAGAGACAGACGGGGCAAGAGAGAGAGGGAGGGGGGCCGATGCGAGAGTGAGGGAGGGGGCGAGAGAGAGAGGGAGTGTGCGAGAGGGAGGGGGGAGGATGGTGAGAGTGAGAGGGAGAGGGTGATAGAGAGAACGGGAGGGGGCGAGAGAGAGAAGGAGGGGGCGAGAGAGAGAGGGAAAGAGGACAAGGGAGAGTGAGAGAGGGGGGCCAGAGATAGGGAGAGAGGGGGGTGAGAGAGAGAGAGGGGGGGACGAGGGAGAGAGGGAGGGGCAAAAGAGAAATGGGGCGAGAGAAGGAGGGGCGAGAGAGAATGGGAGGGGGCAAGATAGAGAGGGAGGGGGTGAGAGAGAGAGGCAACGGGCGAGAAAGAGGGAGGGAGCGAGAGAGAGATGGAGGGGGATGAGAGAGAGGGATGGGGGCAAGAGAGAGAGGCAGCGGGCGAGAGAGAGACAGGGAGGGGGCGAGAGAGAGGGAGGCCGGCGAGAGAGAGAGGGAGTGTGCGAGATCGAGAGGGAGGGGTCAAGAGAGAGAGGGAGGGAGGCAAGAGAGAGAGGGACGGGGTGAGAGAGAGAGGGAGGGGGCGAGAGAGAGAGGGAGGGGTGCGAGAGAGAGAGGGAGAGGGGCGAGAGAGAGATAAAGGGGGTGTGAGAGAGAGAGGGATGGGCAAGAGGGAGAGGGAGGGGGTCGAGAGAGAGGGAGGGCGTGGGCGAGAGAGAGAGGGAGGGGGTGAGAGAGAAAGTGGGAGGGGGTGAGAGAGAAAGAGGGAGGTGGCGAGAGGGAGAGAGAGGGGTCAGAGAGAGAGGGAGGGGGCGAGAGAGAGAGAGGGAGAGGGCGAGAAAGAGGGAGGGGGCGAGAGAGTGAGAGGGAGGGGAGCGAGAGAGAGAGAGGGAGGGGGCGAGAGAGTGAGAGGGAAGGGAGCGAGAGAGAGCGAGGGAGGGAAGCGAGAGAGAGAGGGAGGGGGCGAGAGAGAGAGGGAGGGGGAGAGAGAGAGGGAGGGGGCGAGAGAGTGAGAGGGATGGGAGCGAGAGAGAGAGCGAGTGGCGAGAGAGTGAGAGGGAGGGGAGCGAGAGAGAGCGAGGGAGGGAAGCGAGAGAGTGAGGGAGGGGGCGACAGAGAGAGGGAGCGGAGTGAGAGAGGGAGGGGCGATAGAGAGAGAGGGGGTGAGAGCGAGAGGGAGTGAGGTGATAGAGAGTGATGGAGGGCGCGAGAGAGAGGCGGTGCGAGAGAGAGAGGGAGGAGGGCTAGAGTGAGAGTGAGGGGGGCGTGAGAGAGCGGGAGGGGGTGGAGAGAGAGAGAGGGTGGGGGTGAGAGAGAGAGGGATGGGGCGAGAGAGAGAGAGGGAGTTGGCGAGAGAGAGGGATGGGGCCAGAGAGAGAGAGAGGGAGGGCGAAACAGAGGGGGAGAATCGAGAGAGAGAGCCACGGTGAGAGAGAGAGGGAGGGTGCGAGAGCGAGAGGGAGGGGCGAGAGAGAGAGGGAGAGGGCAAGAGAGGGGAGTGCGACAGAGAGAGGGATGGTGGTGAGAGAGAGGCAGCGGGTGACAGAGAGAGAGGGAGGGGGAGAGAGAGAGGGAGAGGGCGAGAGAGGGGAGTGCGACAGAGAGAGGGATGGTGGTGAGAGAGAGGCAGCGGGTGAGAGAGTGAGAGGGAGGGGAGCGAGACAGAGCGGGGGGCGTAGCGAGAGAGAGAGGGAGGGGGCGAGGGAGAGAGAGGGAGGAGGCGGGTGAGAGAGGGAGGGGGTCGAGAGAGACAGGGTGGGAGTGGGTGAGAGAGAGTGTCTGGGAGGCGAGAGAGAGAGGGAGGGTTTGAGAGAGAGGGAGGGTGGGCGAGGGAGAGTGAGGGAGGGGGACGAGAGAGGGGGGCAAGAGAGAGATGAGAGGGGGCGAGAGAGGGAGGAGCGAGAGAGAGAGGGCGGGTGACAGAGAGTGAGGGGGACGAGAGGGAGGGCGAGAGAGAGAGGGAGGAGGGCGAGAGAGACAGGGTGGGAGTGGGTGAGAGAGAGTGTCTGGGAGGCGAGAGAGAGAGGGAGGGGTTGAGAGAGAGGGAGGGTGGGCGAGGGAGAGTGAGGGAGGGGGACGAGAGAGGGGGGCAAGAGAGAGATGAGAGGGGGCGAGAGAGGGAGGGGCGAGACAGAGAGGGCGGGTGACGGAGAGTGAGGGGGACGAGAGGGAGGGCGAGAGAGAGAGAGGGAGGAGGGCGAGACAGAGAGTGAGGGGGTGTGAGAGATAGGGAGGGGGTCGAGTGAGAGGGTGGGAGGGGGCGATAGAGAGAGAATGAGGGAGGCGAGAGAGAGAGGGAGGGGGTGAGAGAGAGGAAGGGGTCGAGAGAGAGAGGGGCGGAAAGAGAAAGAGGGAGGGTGGGTGAGGGAGAGTGAGGGAGGGGGACGAGAGAGAGGGGGCAAGAGAGAGATGAAGGGGGGAGAGAGACGGAGACATCGACAGAGAGAGGGGGAGGGGCGAGAGAGAGAGGGAGGGGCGAGAGAGAGAGGGAGGGGCAAGGGAGAGAAGGAGGGGGCGAGAGAGAGAGGGAGTGGGGTGATAGTGAGAGGGGGAGGGAGCGAGAGAGGGTGGCGCGAGAGAGAGAGGGAGGGGGACGAGAGAGATAAAAGCGAGAGAGAGAGAGGGAGGAGTCGAGAGATAGAGAGGGAGGGGGCGAGATAGAGAGGGAGGGGCGAGAGAGAGGGAGGGGCGAGAGAGAGGGAGGGGGCGACAGAGAGAGGCAGGGGGTGAGAGAGAGAGGGAGGGGGCGAGAAAAAGGTGGGGTGAGAGAGAGAGGTAGTTGGACGAGTGAGGGAGGGGGTGCGAGAGAGAGAGGGAGGGGCGAGAGCGAGGGAGGGGCGAGAGAGAGGGAGGGGGCGATAGAGAGAGGGAGGGGGTGAGGGAGAGAGGGAGGGGGCGAGAAAAAGGTGGGGTGAGAGAGAGTGGTAGTTGGACGAGTGAGGGAGGGGGTGCGAGACAGAGAGGGAGTGGGCGAGAGAGAGAGCGGGAGATGTCGAGAGAGAGAGGGAGGGCGCGAGAGAGCGTGGGAGACAGTAAAAAGACAGAGGGAGGGTGTCGGGAGAGGGAGGGTGTCGGGAGAGAGAGGGCGGGGGAGAGAGAGAGGGCGGGGGGGAGATAGAGAGGGAGCGGCGAGAGAGAGAGAGAGGGAGGGGGGCGAGAGAGAGGAATGGAGGGGGCGAGAGAGAGAGCGAGGGGGCGAGAGAGTGAGAGGGAGGGGAGCGAGAGAGGACGAGGGAGGGAAGCGAGAGAGAGAGGGAGGGGGCGACAGAGAGAGGGAGCGGAGTGAGAGAGGGAGGGGGAGATAGAGAAAGAGGGGTGAGAGCGAGAGGGAGTGAGGTGATAGAGAGTGATGGAGGGCGCGAGAGAGAGGGGTTGCGAGAGAGAGAGGGAGGAGGGCTGGAGTGAGAGTGAGGGGGGCGTGAGAGAGCGGGAGGGGGTGGAGAGAGAGAGAGGGAGGGGGTGAGAGAGAGAGGGATGGGGCGAGAGAGAGAGAGGGAGTTGGCGAGAGAGAGGGACGGGGCGAGAGAGAGAGAGGGAGGGCGAAACAGAGGGGGAGAATCGAGAGAGAGAGCCACTGTGAGAGAGAGAGAGGGAGTTGACGAGAGAGAGAGAGTGTGGGAGGCGAGAGAGAGAGGGAGGGGGCGAGAGCGAGAGGGAGGGGCGAGAGAGAGAGGGAGAGGGCGAGAGAGGGGAGTGCGACAGAGAGAGGGATGGTGGTGAGAGAGAGGCAGCGGGTGAGATAGTGAGAGGGAGGGGAGCGAGACAGAGCGGGGGGCGTAGCGAGAGGGAGAGGGAGGGGGCGAGGGAGAAAGAGGGAGGAGGCGGGTGAGAGAGGGAGGGGGTCGAGAGAGACAGGGTGGGAGTGGGTGAGAGAGAGTGTCTGGGAGGCGAGAGAGAGAGGGAGGGGTTGAGAGAGAGGGAGGGTGGGCGAGGGAGTGTGAGGGAGGGGGACGAGAGAGGGGGGCAAGAGAGAGATGAGAGGGGGCGAGAGAGGGAGGAGCGAGAGAGAGAGGGCGGGTGACGGAGAGTGAGGGGGACGAGAGGGAGGGCGAGAAAGAGAGAGGGAGGAGGGCGAGACTGAGAGTGAGGGGGTGTGAGAGATAGGGAGGGGGTCGAGAGAGAGGGTGGGAGGGGGCGATAGAGAGAGAATGAGGGAGGCGAGAGAGAGAGGGAGGGGATGAGAGAGAGGAAGGGGTCGAGAGAGAGAGGGGCGGAAAGAGAAAGAGGGAGGGTGGGTGAGGGAGAGTGAGGGAGGGGGACGAGAGAGAGGGGGCAAGAGAGAGATGAAGAGGGGAGAGAGACGGAGACATCGACAGAGAGAGGGGGAGGGGGCGAGAGAGAGAGGGAGGGGCGAGAGAGAGAGGGAGGGGCAAGGGAGAGAAGGAGGGGGCGAGATAGAGAGGGAGTGGGGTGATAGTGAGAGGGGGAGGGAGCGAGAGAGGGTGGCGCGAGAGAGAGAGGGCGGGGTCGAGAGATAGAGAGGGAGGGGGCGAGATAGAGAGGGAGGGGCGAGAGAGAGGGAGGGGCGAGAGAGAGGGAGGGGGCGATAGAGAGCGGGAGGGGGTGAGAGAGTGATGGGGGCGATAAAAAAGTGGGGTGAGAGAGAGAGGTAGTTGGACGAGTGAGGGAGGGGGTGCGAGAGAGAGAGGGAGTGGGCGAGAGAGAGAGCGGGAGATGTCGAGAGAGAGAGGGAGGGCGCGAGAGAGCGTGGGAGACAGTAAAAAGACAGAGGGAGGGTGTCGGGAGAGGGAGGGTGTCGGGAGAGAGAGGGCGGGGGAGAGAGAGAGGGCGGGGGCCGAGATAGAGAGGGAGGGGCGAAAGAGAGAGGGAGGGGGACGAGAGAGAGGAATGGAGGGGGCGAGAGAGAGAGATGGAGGGAGGCAAGAGAGAGGGGGTTTGAGAGAGTGATAGGGGCGAGAGAGGGAGGGAGGGGGCGAAAGGGAGGGTGTGAGAGAGAGAGGCATGGGGAGAGAGAGTGAGGGAGGGTGCGAGAGAGAGAGAGGGAGGGGCATAATAGAGAGTGGGATGAGAGAGAGAGGGAGGGGGCGGTTGTTAGAGAGAGTGAGGGGGCGAGAGAGAGAGGGAGGGGGTGAGAGAGTGATGGGGGCGATAGAGGGAGGGAGGGGGAGAGACAGAGAGGGAGGGGGATGAGAGAGAGCGGCATGTGGCGAGAGAGAGGGAGGCTGCGAGGGAGGGGGGATAATAGAGAGAGGGAGGGGGATGAGAGAGAGAGGGAGGCGGCTGGTGATAGAGAGAGGGAGGGGGCGAGAGAGAGAACGAAGGGGCGAGAGAGAGAGGGAGGGTGCGAGAGAGAGAGGGATGGCGGAGAGAGAGAGTGGGCAGCAGGTGAGAGAGAGAGACGAAGGGGACGAGAGAGAGTGGGAGGGAACGAGAGAGAGAGGGAGGGGGCGAGAGAGAGTGGGAGAACGGCGAGAGAGAGGGAGGGGGCGAGCGAGAGAGGTACCGGGCGAGAGAGAGAGAGGGAGGAGGTCTAGAGAGAGATGGAGGGGATGAGAGAGAGAGAGGGAGGGGGCGAGTGAGAGAGGGAGGGAACAAGAGAGAGAGAGAGAGGTGTGTGTGAGAGAGAGGAATGGGGCGAAAGAGAGAGCGAGGGGGCGAGAGAGAGAGGGAGGGGACGGGCGAGACAGGGAGCGGGGAGAGAGAGAGAGAGGGAGGCGGCGAGTTAGAGACGAAGGGGGCGAGAGAGAGAGTGGGAAGGGCGAGAGAGAGAGGAAGCGGGCGAGAGAGAGGGAGTGGGGCAAGTGAGAGAGGAGGTGGGTGGTAGAGAGAGGCAGCGGGCGAGAGAGAGGGTGGGAGTTGAGAGAGAGAGGGAGGGGGTGAGAGAGAGAGGGAGGGGGCGAGAGAGAGATGGAGGGCGGCGATAGAGCGGGGGAGGGTGGTGAGAGAGAGTGGCAAGTGGCGAGAGAGAGAGGGACGGGTGAGAGAGAGAGCGAGGGTGAGAGAGAGAGAGAGCGAGTGTGAGAGAGAGAGAGAGAGGGAGGGTGCGAGTGAGAGAAGGAGGGGGCGAGAGAGAGAGGGGTAGGGGCGAGAGAGAGAGAGGGAGGGGACGAGAGAGAGAGAGGGAGGGAGCGAGAGAGAGAGGATCGGGATGGGCGTGAGAGATAGTGTGGGGGTGAGAGAGAGAGGGAGGGGAGCGAGAGAGAGAGAGAGGGAGGAGACGAGAGAGAGAGGCATGGGGCGAGAGAGAGAGGAAGGGGGCGAGAAAGAGAGGGAGAGGGTGAGAGCGAGGGGGCTGCCAAGAGAGAGAGAGGGATGGTGGTGAGAGAGAGAGGCAGCGGGCGAGAGAGTGAGAGGGAGGGGAGCGAGAGAGAGCAAGGGAGGGGAGCGAGAGAGAGAAGTAGGGGGCAAGAGAGAGCGGGAGCGGGTGATAGAGAGAGGGAGGAGGGTGTGAGAGAGAGAGGGAGTGGGGTGCTAGAGAGAGAGTGAGGGTGCGAGAGAGAGAGGGAGGGCGGGTGAGGTAGAGTGAGGGAGGGGACAAGAGAGATGAGCGAGCGAGAGAGAGAGGGAGTGGGGGAGGGGGTCGAGAGAGAGTGGGTGGAAGGGAGCGAGAGAGAGAGTGAGGGGTCGAGAGAGAGATCGGGAGGGGGAAGAGAGAGTGGGAGGGGGCGAGAGATAGAGGGAGGGGGCGATAGAGAGTGGGAGGGGGTCAGAGCGAGAGGGAGGGTCGAGAGAGAGAGGGAGGGGCGAGAGAGAGAAAGGGAGACGTCGAGAGAGAGAGAGGGAGGGTGCGAGAGAGAGAGGCTGGGGTTGAGAGAGAGAGGGAGGGGTCAGGAGACAGTGAGGGAGGGGGCGAGAGAGAGAAGGAGGGGGTGAGAGAGAGAGGGAGGGCGGGCGAGGGAGTGTGAGGAAGGGGGAGGGGAGAGGGGGGCGATAGAGAGTGGGAGGGGGTCAGAGCGAGAGGGAGGGTCGAGAGAGAGAGGGAGGGGCGAGAGAGAGAAAGGGAGTCGTCGAGAGAGAGAGAGGGAGGGTGCGAGAGAGAGAGGCAGGGGTTGACAGAGAGAGAGGGAGGGGTCAGGAGAGAGTGAGGGAGAGTGGCGAGAGAGAGAGGGAGGGGGTGAGAGAGAGAGAGAGTGAGGGTTCGAGAGAGAGAGAGTGGGAGGGGGCGAGAGAGAGAGAGGGAGGGGGTGAGAGAGATAGGGAGGGGGTGATAGAGAGAGGGAGGGCGGGTGAGGGAAAGTGAGGGAGGGGGACGAGAGAGAGGTGGCAAGAGAGAGAGAGATGAGAGGGGGCGAGAGAGGGAGGGGGCGAGAGGGAGAGAGGGAGGCGTCTAGAGAGAGAGGGAAGGTGCGAGAGAGAGAAGGAGGGGCGATAGAGGGAGTTACGGGGAGAGAGAGAGGGAGTGGGGCGAGAGAGAGAGGGAGGGGGTGAGAGAGGGGGGCGAGAGAGATAGGGAGGGGGACGAGAGAGAAAGGGGCGAGAGAGAGGGAGGCTTCGATAGAAAGAGAGGGAGGGGGCGAGAGAGAGAGGTAGGGGCGAGAGAGAGGGAGGGGGCGATAGAGAGAGAGGGAGGAGTGTGAGAGAGAGGGAGGGGGCGAGAAAGAGGTGGGGTGAGAGAGAGAGGAAGGGGGTGAGAGAGAGGGGGTGGGGCGAGAGAGAGAGGGAGGGGCGAGAGAGACAGGGTGGGGGTGAAAGAGACAGGGAGTGGGGTGATAGTGAGAGAGGGAAGGAGCGAGAGAGGGGGGCGAGAGAGATAGGGAGGGGGACGAGAGAGAAAGGGGCGAGAGAGAGAGGGAGGCTTCGAGAGATAGAGAGGGAGGGGGCGAGAGAGAGACGTAGGGGCGAGAGAGAGGGAGGAGGCGATAGAGAGAGGGGGCGAGAAAGAGGTGGGGTGAGAGAGAGAGGGAGGGGGACGTGTGAGGGAGGGGGTGCGAGAGTGAGAGGGAGTGGGCGAGAGAGAGAGCGGGAGATGTCGAGAGAGAGGGAGGGCTCGAGAGAGTGAGGGAGACAATCAAAAGACAGAGGGAGGGTGTTGGGAGAGGGAGGGTGTCGGGAGAGAGAGGGCGGGGGAGAGAGAGAGAGGACGGGGGGCGAGATAGAGAGGGAGGGGCGAGAGAGAGAGAGGGAGGGGGGCGAGAGAGAGGAATGGAGGGGTCGAGAGAGAGAGACGGAGGGAGGCAAGAGAGAGGGGGTTGGAGAGAGTGATGGGGCGAGAGAGGGAGGGAGGGGGCGAAAGGGAGGGTGTGAGAGAGAGACAGGCATGGGGCGAGAGAGTGAGGGAGGGTGCGAGAGAGAGAGGGAGGGGGATAATAGAGAGAGGGAGGGGGATGAGAGAGAGAGGGAGGGGGCGGGTGATAGAGAGAGGGAGGGGGCGTGAGAGAGAACGAGGGGGCGAGAGAGAGGGAGGGTGCGAGAGAGAGAGGGATGGCGGAGAGAGAGAGTGTCAGCAGGTGAGAGAGAGATGAAGGGGACGAGAGAGAGTGGGAGGGGGCGAGAGAGAGAGGGAGAGCGGCGAGAGAGAGGGAGGGGGCGAGCGAGAGAGGGACCGGGCGAGAGAGAGAGAGGGAGGAGGTCTAGAGATGGAGGGGATGAGAGAGAGAGAGGGAGGGGGCGAGTGAGCGAGGGAGGGAACAAGAGAGAGAGAGAGAGAGGTGTGAGAGGGAGAGGAATGGGGCGAAAGAGTGAGGGAGGGGGCGAGAGAGAGAGGGAGGGGACGGGCGAGAGAGGGACCGGGCGAGAGAGAGAGGGGGGAGAAGGTCTAGAGAGAGATGGAGGGGATGAGAGAGAGAGAGGGAGGCGCCGAGTTAGAGACGAAGGGGACGAGAGAGAGAGTGGGAGGGGCGAGAGAGAGAGGAAGCGGGCGAGAGAGAGGGAGTGGGGCAGGTGAGAGAGGGGGTGGGTGGTTGAGAGAGGGAGGGGTCGAGAGAGAGAGGGAGGGGGCGAGAGAGTGGGATATGGGGGTGAGATAGAGAGGCAGCGGGCGAGAGAGAGGGAGGGAGTTGAGAGAGAGAGGGAGGGGGTAAGAGAGAGAGGGAGGGGGCGAGAGAGATGGAGGGCGGCGGTAGAGCGGGGGAGGGTGGTGAGAGAGAGTGCAGGTGGCGAGAGAGAGAGGGACGGGTGAGAGAGAGAGCGAGGGTGAGAGAGAGAGAGGGGGAGGGTGCGAGTGAGAGAGAGGGAGGGAGCGAGAGAGAGAGGATCGGGATGGGCGTGAGAGATAGTGTGGGGGTGAGAGAGAGAGGGAGGAGAGCGAGAGAGAGAGAGGGAGGGGGCGAAAGAGAGAGGCATGGGGCGAGACAGAGAGTAAGGGGGCGAGAAAGAGAGGGAGAGGGTGAGAGCGAGGTTCTGCCAAGAGAGAGAGAGGGATGGTGGTGAGAGAGAGAGGCAGCAGGCGAGAGAGTGAGAGGGAGGGGAGCGAGAGAGAGCAAGGGAGGGGAGCGAGAGACAGAAGTAGGGGGAGAGAGGGAGCGGGCGATAGAGAAAGGGAGGGCGGTGAGAGAGAGAGGGAGGGTGGGTGAGGTAGAGTGAGGGAGGGGACAAGAGAGAGGGGCTGCGAGAGAGAGCAAGGGCGAGGGAGAGAGAGAGTGAGCGAGCGAGAGAGAGAGAGGGAGTGAGGGAGGGGGTCGAGAGAGAGTGGGTGGAAGGGAGCGAGAGAGAGTGAGGGTTCGAGACAGAGATTGGGAGGGGGCAAGAGAGAGTGGGAGTGGGCGAGATAGAGGGAGGGGGCGATGGAGAGTGGGAGGGGGCCAGAGCGAGAGGGAGGGGGGAGAGGGAGAGAGGGAGTCGTCGAGAGTGAGAGAGGGAGGGTGCGAGAGAGAGAGGCAGGGGTTGAGAGAGAGAGAGGGAGGGGTCAGGAGAGAGGGAGGGTCGAGAGAGAGAGGGCGGGGCGAGAGGGAGAGAGGGAGTCGTAGAGAGAGAGAGAGGGAGGGTGCGAGAGAGAGAGGCAGGGTTGAGAGAGAGAAGAGGGGTCAGGAGAGAGGGAGGGTCGAGAGAGAGAGGCAGGGGTTGAGAGAGAGAGGGAGGGGTCAGGAGAGAGTGAGGGAGGGGGCGAGAGAGAGAAGGAGGGGGTGAGAGAGAGGGAGGGCGGCCGAGAGAGTGTGAGGAAGGGGACGAGAGAGGGGTGGCGACAGAGAGAGGGAGAGTGGCGAGATTGAGAGGGAGGGGTGAGAGAGAGTGAGGGTTCGAGAGAGAGAGAGTGGGAGGGGGCGAGAGAGAGAGAGGGAGGGGGTGAGAGAGAGAGGGAGGGGGTGATAGAGAGAGGGAGGGCGGGTGAGGGAGAGTGAGGGAGGGGGACGAGAGAGAGGTGGCAAGAGAGAGAGATGAGACGGGGCGAGAGTGGGAGGGGGCGAGAGGGAGAGGGGGGCTAGACCGAGAGGGAGTGGCGAGACAGAGAGGGAGGGGGCGAGAGAGAGTGAGGGAAGTGTCGAGAGAGAGAGGGAAGGTGCGACAGAGAGAAGGAGGGGCGATAGAGAGAGGGACGGGGTGAGAGAGAGGGAGTGGGGTGATAGGGAGAGAGGGAGGGGGCGAGAGAGAGGGGGCGAGAAAGAGAGGGAGGGGGACGAGAGAGAGATAGGGAGGGACGAGAGAGAGAGAGGGAGGCGTCGAGAGATGGAGAGGGAGGGGGCGAGAGAGAGAGGGAGGGATGATAGAGTGATGAAGGGGGCGATGGACAGATGGATGGGGATGAGAGAGAGTAGGGGATAGAGAGAGAGGGAGGGGGTGAGAAAGAGGGGCGGCGAGAGAGAGAGTGAGGGGTTCGAGAGAGAGAGTAGGGGGATAGAGAGAGAGGGAGGGGGCGAGAGAGGGGGAATGGGGTGAGATATAGAGGCAGTGGGAAAGAGAGAGAGAGAGGGGTTATGAGAGAGAGACTCAGAGGGCGAGAGAGAGAGGGAGGTACGAGAGAGAGAGGGAGGGGACGAGAGAGAAAGGGAGGGGGCGAGAGAGGGATGGAGGGCGGCGATAGAGAGAGGGAGGGCAGCGAAAGAGAGTGGGAGGTGGCGAGAGAGAGAGGGACGGGGTGAGAGAGAGAGGGAGGGTGAGAGAGAGAGAAGGAGGGAACGAGAGCGCGAGGGAAAGGGACGGGCGTGAGAGAGAGAGGGGGCGAGAGAGAGTGACATAGGGCGACAGAGAGAGAGAGGGAGGGGTTGAGAGAGGGAGGAATGAGAGAGTGAGAGGGAATGGGAGCGAGAGAGCGAGCGAGGGGAGCGAGAGAGAGGGGGGGACGAGAGAGTGAGAGGGACGGGGTGATAGAGAGAGGGGGGGTGAGGAAGAGAGGGAGTGGGGTGATAGAGAGCGAGGGAGGGTGCGAGAGAGAGAGGGAGGGCGGGTGAGGGAGAGGGAGGGAGGGGGCGAGAGAGAGAGAGGGTGCGAGAGAGAGCGAAGGAGGAGGGCGAGAGAGAGAGGGAGGGAGTGAGAGAGAGAGAGGGAGCGGGGCGAGAGTGAGAGAGAGTGTCGGGGTGAGAGAGAGAGAGCGGAGAGCGAGAGAGAGAGAGAGAGAGGGAGGGGGCGAGAGAGAGAGGCATGGGGCGAGAGAGAGAGGGAGGGGGCCAGAGAGAGAGGGAGAAGGTAAGAGAGAGGGGTGGCCGAGAGAGAGAGGGATGATGGTGAGAGAGAGAGGCAGCGGGCGAGAGAGAGAGAGGGAGGGGGCGGGTGAGTGAGAGAGGGAGGGAAGCGAGCGAGAGAGGAAGGGAACGAGACAGATAGGGAGGGGGCGATAGAGAGAGAAAGTGTGGTGAGAGAGAGAGGGAGTGGGGTGATAGAGAGAGAGGGGGTGTGCGAGAGAGCGAGGGATGGGGCGGGTGAGAGAGAGTGAGGGAGGGAGCGAGAGAGAGTGGGTAAAGAGAGAGCGAGGGAGGAGGGCGAGAGTGAGAGTGAGGGGGGCGTGAAAGAGAGGGAGGGAGCCGAGAGAGAGAGGGATGGAAGTGGCGAGAGAGAGAGTGAGGCAGGAGAGAGAGAGAGGGAGGGGGTGAGAGAGAGAGAGGGAGGGGTCGGGAGTTGGGGGCGAGAGAGAGAGGGGGAGGGGGCGAGAGAGAAATGGAGGGGGCGAAGGAGAGAGAGAGTGCTGGCGAGGGAGAGTGAGGAAGGGGGCGAGAGAGAGGGGGCGACAGTGATGGAGAGTGAGGGAGGTGAGAGAGAGAGAGGGAGGGCGTGAGAGAGAGAGGGAGTTGTCGAAAGAGAGTGGGAGGGTCGAGACAGACAGAGGGAGTGGTCGAGAGAGAGAGATGGAGGGCGGGCAAGGAAGAGTGAGGGAGGGGGACGTGAGAGAGGGGGCAAAAGAGATGAGAGGGGGCGATAGAAACAGGGAGGGGGTGAGAGAGAGGGAGTGGGGTGATCGAGAGTGACGGAGGGGGCGAGAGAGGGGGGCGAGAGAGAGAGAGATGGAGGGGGACGAGAGAGAGAGGGAGAGGCGAGAGAGAGAGAGGGAGGCGTCGAGAGATAGAGAGGGAGGGGGCGAGAGAGAGAGGGAAGGGCGATAGAGAGATGGAGGGGGGATAGAGAGAGGAAGGGGATGAGAGAGAGAGGGAGTGGGGGTATAGAGAGAGGGAGGAGCGAGAAAGAGGGGCGGTGAGAAAGAGAGTGAGGGGGTCGAGAGAGAGGGAGAGGGGGCGAGAGAGAGGGTGATGGGGGTGAGATAGAGAGGCAGTGGGCAAGAGAGAGAGGGGGGTTGAGAGAGAGAGACTGAGAGGGCGAGAGAGAGAGGGAGGGGTGTGAGAGAGGGAGGAAGGGGCGAGAGAGAGAGGGAGCGGGCGAGAGAGGGATGGAGGGCGGGCGAGAGAGAGAGGGAGGGCAGCGAGAGAGAGTGGGAGGTGGCGAGAGAGCGAGGGACGGGGTGAGAGAGAGAGGGAAGGGGAGAGAGAGAGGGAAGTGGAGAGAGAGAGAGAGAGGTAGGGTGCGAGTGAGAGTGGGAGGGGGCGAGAGAAAGGGGAGGGGGCGAGCGAGAGAGGGAGGGGACGAGAGAGTGAGAGGGAGGGGAACAAGAGAGAGGGAGGGGCTGAGAGAGAGTGAGGGAGGGGGCGAGAGAGAGAGGGAGCGGAGCGAGAGAGAGAGTGGAGCGAGAGAGAGAGGGAGGGGACGAGAGAGAGAGGGAGGGGGCAAGAGAGAGATGGGGGCGTGAGAGGGAGGTGGCGAGAGAGAGGGGGAGAGGGCAAGAGAGAGAGAGGGAGAGAGAGAGAGGGGAGCAAGAGATAGACGGAGGGGCTGAGAGACTGAGGGAACAGGGGTGTGTGAGAGCGGGGGCACGAGAGAGAGAGGGAAGGGGCGAGAGAGTGAGAGGGAGTGGAGTGAGAGAGAGAGAGGAGAGTGAGAGAGAGAGAGGGAGGGTGTCAAGAGAGAGAGGGCAGGGGTGAGAAAGAGAGGGAGGGGGCGAGAGAGAGGGGGATGGGATGAGAGAGAGTGGGGCAGCGGGCGAGAAAGAGAGAGAGGGATGGGGTGAGAGATAAACTGAGGGGGCGAGAGAGACAGGGAGGGGGCGAGAGAGAGAGGGAGGGGGCGAGAGAGGGGGGGATGGGGTGAGACGAGAGGCAGCGGGCGAGCGAGAGAGAGAGGGATGGGGTGAGAGATAGACTGAGGGTGCGAGAGAGACAGAGAGGGGCGAGAGAGAGAGGGAGGGGGCTAGAGGGAGGGAGGCGGCGAGAGAGAGAGGGAGGGTGGCGAGAGAGAAAGGTAGGGTGTGTGAGAGAGAGAGGGAGGGGGTGAGAGAGAGAGAGAGCGAAGGGGTGGGCAAGATAGGGAGGGGACGGGAGAAAGAGAGTTAGGGGGCGAGTGAGAGACTGAGGGGGGGATAGAGAGAGAGAAGGAGGGAGCGAGAGAGAGAGAGTGAGTGAGGCAGGCATGAGAGAGAGTGAGGGGGCGAGAGAGAGAGAAGGGGGGTGAGAGAGCGGGAGGGAGGGGGCAGGAGAGAGTGGGAGTGGTTTGAGAGGGAGAGGGTGGTGCCGCGCGAGAGTAAGTCAGGGGGTGAGGGAGAGAGGGAGGGGGTCGAGAGAGAGAGGGCGGTGGGGAGAGAGAGAGGGCGGAGGTCTAGAGAGAGAGGGAGGGGGTGAGAGAGAGAGGGAGGGAGGGGGCGAGAGAGAAGGAGGGGTGAGAGCGTGCGGGGGGGAGAGAGAATGAGGGGGTGGGTGACAGAGGGAAGGAGCTGGGCGAGAGGGTGAGGGAGGGTGTGAGAGAGAGGGAGTGGGCGAGAGAGAGCGGGAGGGGGATGAGAGAGAGAGGGAGGGTGTCGATAGAGAGAGGGCACGGCGAGAGAGAGAGGGAGTGGGGTGAGAGAGAGAGGGAGGTTGCGAAAGAGTGAGGGAGGGTGCGAGTGAGAGAGGAAGGGGGCGAGAGAGAGAGGGAGGGGTGAGAGAGAGAGGGAGTGGGCGAGAGAGAGTGAGTGGGCGAGAGAGAGAGTGAGGGGGCGAGAGTGAGAGGGAGGGGGCGGGCAAGATAGGGAGGGGACGGGAGAGATAGACAGAGAGGGCGAGTGAGAGACTGAGGGGCAAGAGAGAGAGCGGGAGGGAGCGAGAGAGAGAGGGAGCGGGGCGGGCGTGAAAGAGAGTGGGGGTGAGAGAGAGAGAGAGAGGGGAGCGAGAGAGAGAGGGAGGGGCGAGAGAGAGAGGGAGGGGGCGAGTGAGAGAGGGAGGGAGGCGAGAGAGAGAGAGAGAGCGAGGGGCCAAGAGAGATAGAGGGAGGGTCCGAGAAAGAAAGAGAGGGGTGCGAGAGAGAGAGAGAGAGAGACGGGGAGAGAGAGAGAGGGAGGGGTGTCGGGAGAGAGATGGACGGAGGGGGGCGAGAGTGAGAGGGAAGCGGCGAGAGCGAGAGCAGGAGGGGGCGAGATGGAGAAGGAGGGGGGTGAGAGAGAGGCATGGCGTGAGAGAGAGAGGGAGTGCCGAGAGAGAGAGAAGGAGGTGGTACGAGAGAGAGAGGGAGGGGGCGAGAGAGAGATGGTGGGAGTGGGGCGAGAGAGAGAGGGTGGGGCCGAGAGTGAGAGGGAGGGACCGCGAGAGAGAGAGGGTGGGCGGCAAGGGAGAGAGGGTGGTGTGTCGAGAGAGAGAGGGAGGGAGGGGGGCGAGAGAGAGAGAGAGGGAGAAGCCGTGTTGGTGGCTACAGAGAGTGGGAGAGGGGCGAGAGAGAGGGAGGTGTCGAGAGAGAGAGAGGGAGGGGCGAGAGGGAGAAGGAGGGGGATGAGAGAGAGAGAGGCATGGGGCGAGAGAGGGAGAGGGAGGGTGCAACAGAGAGACTAGGGGGATGAGAGAGAGGGAGGGTAGCGAGAGTGAGAGAGAGGAGTGAGAGAGAGAGAGAGGGAGGGGACGAGAGAGAGAGAGGGGGGCGAGAGAGAGAGAGGGAGGGGAGAGAGAGAGGGTGGGGGGCGAGTAAGAGAGGGTTGGGGCCGAGAGAGAGGGAGGGTGGGGGTGAGAGAGAGAGAGGGAGGGAGGCGAGAGAGGGAGGGAGGCGAGAGAGAGAGGGGGGGCGAGAGAGAGAGAGAGGGAGGGGGCGAGAGAGAGAGGGGGTGGCGAGAGAGACGGGGTGAGAGATAGAGTGGGTGGGAGCAAGGGAACGAGAGAGATTGGGAGGGGGCGAGACAGAGAGGGGGGGCGAGAGAGAGAGGTAGGTGTGCGAGAGAGAGAGAAAGGGGCGAGAGTGCGAGAGAGGGTGCGAGAGTAAGAGGGAGTGGTTGATATAGAGAGCAGGAGGGGGCAAGAGAGAGAGAGGGAGTGGGCTGGAGAGGGAGGGAGAGGGTGAGAGAGAGAGGGAGGGAGGCGAGAGAGAGAGAGACGGAGGGGGTGAGAGAGTCATAGGGACGGGCGAGAAAGAGAGGGAGGGGCGAGAGAGAGAGGAAAGGGGGGACAGGCAGAGGGAGGGGGTGACAGAGAGGGGCATGGGGCGAGAGAAAGAGAGGGAGGGGGCGAGAGATAGAGGGACGGGGATGAGAGAGAGATGGAGGGGGCGGGTGATAGAGGGAGTGGGCGAGAGGGAGAAGGAGGGTGGTGAGAGAGAGAGAGGCATGGGGTGAGAGAGACAGAGGGAGGTGGTACGAGAGAGAGGGGGGGCGAGAGAGAGACGAGTGAGTGGGGCGAGAGTGAGAGGGAGGGACCGCGAGAGAGAGAGGGTGGGCGGCAAGGGAGAGAGGGTGGTGCGTCGAGAGAGAGAGGGAGTGAGGGGGGCGAGAGAGAGAGAGAGGGAGAAGCCGTGGTAGTGGCTCGAGAGAGAGGGAGGGGGGCGAGAGAGAGGGAGGGGTCGAGAGAGAGAGAGGGAGGTGGCGAGAGGGAGAAGGAGGGGGGTGAGAGAGAGAGAGGTATTGGGCGCGAGAGAGAGAGAGGGAGGGGGATGAGAGAGACGGAGGGTAGAGAGAGTGAGAGAGAGGAGTGAGAGAGAGAGGGAGGGGACGAGACAGAGAGAGAGGGGGCAAGGGAGAGAGAGAGGGAGGGGCGAGAGAGAGGGTGGGGGGCGAGTAAGAGAGGGTTTGGGGCGAGAGAGAGAGGGTGGGGGTGAGAGAGAGAGAGGGAGGGAGGCGTGCGAGAGAGAGGGGGCGAGAGAGAGAGGGAGGGGCGAGAGAGAGAGAGGGGGTGGCAAGAGAGACGGGGTGAGAGATAGAGAGGGTGGGAGCAAGGGAGCGAGAGAGATTGGGAGGGGCGAGACAGAGAGGGAGGGGGCGAGAGAGAGAGCTAGGGGTGCGAGAGAGAGAGGAAGGGGGCGAGAGAGTCATAGGGACGGGCGAGAAAGAGAGGGAGGGGCGAGAGAGAGAGGAAGGGGATGACAGGCAGAGGGAGGGGGTGACAGAGAGGGAAATGGGGCGAGAGAAAGAGAAGGATGGGGCGAGAGATAGAGGGACGGGGATGAGAGAGAGAGGGAGGGGGCGGGTGATAGAGGGAGTGGGCGAGAGAGAGAGGGAGGGTGTGAGAGAGAGGGACGGGGTGAGAGATTCAGCGGGCGAGAGAGCGATGGAGGGGGGCGAGAGAGAGAGCGACGGCGGCCGAGAGAGAGAGAGGGAGGGGGGCTGGTGAGAGAGCGACGGGGCGAGAGAGAGAGGGAGGGGGCGAAAGAGAGAGGGAGGGTGTGAGAGAGAGAGATGGAGGGTGCAGGTGAGAGAGGGAGGGTGCGAGAGAGAGAGGGAAGGGGTGAGAGAGAGTCAGCGGGCGAGAGAGCGATGGAGGGGGCGAGAGAGAGAGAGGGAGGGGGCGAGAGAGAGAGAGGATGCGAGAGAGAAAGGGAGGGCGGCGAGAGATAGTAGGATGGGGACGAGAGAGAGAGAAAGGGAGGGGGGCGGGAGAGAGAGCGACGGGGCGAGAGAGAGAGGGACAGGGCGAGAGAGGGAGGGACGGGGCGAGAGAGCGAGAGAGGGGGCGAAAGAGAGAGGGAGGGTGTGTGAGAGAGAGATGGAGGGTGCGAGAGAGAGAGAGGGGCGAGAGAGAGAGGGGGAGGGCGATAGAGAGAGCGAGGGGGCCGGGTGAGATAAGGAGGGGGTGGGAGAGAGAGAGGGACTTGGCGAGAGAGATAGGGACAGGGCGAGAGAGAGAGAGAGAGAGGGAGGGAGCGAGAGAGAAAGGGAGCCGTCTGGAGGTGAGAAAGAGAGAGGGAGGGGAGCGAGAGGGGGGCGAGAGAGAGAGGGAGGGGGTGAGAGAGTGAGAGGGAGGGGAGTGAGAGAGGGAGGGAGGGGAGTGAGAGAAAGATGGAGGGGGCGAGAGAGTGAGAGTGAGGGGAGCGAGAGAGAGAGAGGTGAGCGAGAGAGAGGGAGGGAACGAGAGAGAGATGGAGGGCGTGAGAGAGGGGGAGGGCGTGAGAGGGAGCGACCGGACGAGAGAGAGAGAGGGAGGGGGCGAGAAAGAGAGAAAGGGAGGTGGTGCGTGAGAGCGAGAGGGAGTGGGGCGAGAGTGAGAGGGAGGGAGGGGGGCGAGGGAGAGGGAGGGAGGCCGGCGAGAGAGAGAGAGAAGGAGGGGGCGAGAAAGAGAGGGAGGTGGTGCGAGAGAGCGAGAGGGAGCGGGGCAAGAGAGAGGGGGAGGGGACGAGAGAGAGACGGAGGTGGTGAGAGAGGGAGAGAGAGGGGCGAGAGAGAGAGAGGGACCGGGTGAGAGAGATAGAGGGAGGTGGTGCGAGCGAGCGAGAGGGAGTGGGGCGAGAGAGAGAGGGAGGGGGCGAGAGAGAGAGAGGGAAGTGGGCGAGAGAGAGAGAGGGAAGGGGGCGAGAGAGAGAGAGAGGGAGGGGCCGAGAGAGAGAGGGAGGATCCGAAAGAGAGTGTGGGTTCCGAAAGAGAGAGAGGGAGTAAGGGGGCAAGAGAGAGAGAGAGAGGGAAGGGGCGAGAGAGGGGTGGCGGAGAGACAGGGGGTGAGAGATAGATGGGGTGGTAGCAAGAGAGTGGGGGTAGAAGGGGCGAGAGAGGCAGGGAGCGGCCGAGAGAGATTGGGAGGGGGTGAGACAGAGAGGGAGGGCGGTGAGAGAGAGGGAGCGGGTCGATAGAGATATGGAGGGGGCTAGAGAGGGAGAGGGATGTGGCGAGAGAGGGAGGGAGGGCACGAGAGAGGGAGGGGGAAAAGAGACGGGGAGAGAGCGAGAAAGACAGGGAGTGGGGAAAGAGAGGGAGGGAGGGGGAAAGAGAGGGGGAGGGGGCGAAAAAGGGAGCAAGGGTGAGAGAGAGAGAGGGAGGGGACGGGACAGAAAGGGAGTGGCGAGAGAGGGAGGAGGCGAGAGAAATAGGGAGGGGAAAGAGAGAGGGAGTGGGCGTGAGTTAAAGAGAAAGTGGGGCGAGAGAGAGGGAGCAATCGAGAAAGGGAGGAGGCGAGAGAGAGAAAAAGGGATGGGGCGAGAGAGGGGTGACTAGAGAGACAGGGAGGTGAGAGATAGAGGGGAGGCGTCGAGAGAGAGAGGGGGAGGGTGTGAGAGAGAGAGGGAGGGTGTGAGAGAGAGAGAGGGAGGGAGCGAGAGAGGGGAGCGGGAAGGGCGTGAGAGAGAGGGGGAGGGGAGCGAGAGCGAGAGAGAGAGGGCGAGAGAGAGAGGCATGGGGCGAGAGAGAGAGGGAGGGGGCGAGAGAGAGAGGTAGGGGGCGAGAGAGAGAGGGAGGGGACGAGAGATGAGGGAGGGAGCGGGAGAGAGAGAGGGAGGGAGCGAGAGAGAGGAGCGGGAAGGGCGTGAGAGAGAGAGGGAGGGGAGCGAGAGAGAGAGAGAGGGGGCGAGAGAGAGAGGCATGGGGCGAGAGAGAGAGGGAGGGGGCGAGAGAGGGAGGGGGCGAGCGAGAGAGGGAGAGGGTGAGAGCGAAGGAGCTGCCAAGAGAGAGAGAGGGAAGGTGGTGAGAGAGAGAGAGGCAGCAGGCGAGAGAGAGAGAGAGAGGAAGGGGTTAAGAGTGAGAGGGAGGGGAGCGAGGGAGACCACGGGAGGGGAGCAAGAGAGAGAAGGAGGGGGCAAGAGAGAGAGGGAGGGGGCGAGAGAGAGAGGGTGGCTGTCGAGAGAGAGAGGGAGGGTGTCAAGAGAGAGAGGGAGTGGGGCGATAGAGAGAGGGAGGGGGTTGAGAGAGAGAGTGAGTGGGGTGATAGAGAGAGAGGGAGGGTGCGAGAGAGAGAGGAAGGGCGGGTGAGGGAGAGTGAGGGAGGGGGAAGAGAGAGGGGGTAAGAGAGAGAGCGAGGGAGGAGGGTGAGAGAGAGAGGGAGGAAGCGAAAGAATGGGAGCGGGGCGGGCGTGAGAGTGTGGACGTGAGAGAAAGAGAGCGCGAGGCGAGCGATAGAGAGAGGGAGGGGGCAAGAGAGAGGGATGGAGCGAGAGAGAGAGGGAGGGGGCGAGAGAGAGAGGGAGGGGGCGAGAGAGAGGGAGGGGGTGATTGAGAGAGGGAGGGGTGATGAGAGAGAGAGGGAGTGGGGTGATAGTGAGAGAGGGAGGGTGCGAGTGAGGGGGGTGTGAGAGAGAGCGATGAAAGAAGCGAGAGTGAGAGTGAGGGGGCGTGAGAGAAAGGGAGGGGGTCGAGAGAGAAAGGGAGGGAGGGGGCGAGAGAGAGAGTGAGGGAGGCGAGAGTGAGAGAGGGAGGGGGTGAGAGAGAGAAGGAGGGGTCAGGAGAGAGGGGGGCAAGTGAGAGAGAGAGAGGGAGGGGGTGAGAGAGAGAAAGCGGACAGGCGAGGGAGGGGGAGGAAGGGGGATGAGAGAGAGGGGGCGTGAGAGAGGGAGGAGTGATAGAGAGAGGGAGGGGGCCAGAGCGAGAGGGAAGGGCGAGAGAGAGAGGGAGGGGGCGAGAGATAGAGAGTGAGGTGTCGAGAGAGAGAGAGAAGGAGGGTGCGAGAGAGAGAGGGAGGGGATGAGAGAGAGAGAGGGAGGGGTCGGGAGAGAGTGGGGGGGCGAGAGAAAGAGAGAAGGAGGGGGCGAGAGAGAGAGGGAGGGCGGGCGAGGGAGAGTGAGGAAGGGGGATGAGAGAGAGGGGGGCGACAGAGAGAGAGGGAGAGTGGCGAGAGTGAGAATGAGGGGGGTGTGAGAGAGAGGGTGGGTGTCGAGAGAGTGAGGGTGGAAGGGGGCGAGAGAGAGAGAGTGAGGAAGGCGAGAGAGAGAAGGTGGAAGGGAGCGAGAGAGAAAGTGAGGGAGGCGAGAGAGAGAGGGTGGGGCTGAGAGAGAGTGAGGGGTCGAGAGAGAGATTGCAGGGGGCGAGAGAGAGAGAGTGAGGGGGCGAGAGAGAGAGGGAGGGGGCGGTAGAAAGAGGGAAGAGGCCAGAGCGAGAGGGAGGGGCGAGAGAGAGAGGGAGGGGGCGAGAAATAGAGAGGGAGGCGTCGAGAGAGAGAGAGGGAGGGTGCGAGAGAGAGAGGGAGTGTGTGCGAGAGAGAGGGAGGGGTCGGGAGAGAGTGAGGTAGGGGGCGAGAGAGAGAGAAGGAGGGGGCGAGAGAGAGAGGGAGGGCGGGCGAGAGAGTGTGAGGAAGGGGGATGAGAGAGAGGGGGCAACAGAGAGAGAGGGAGAGTCGCGAGTGTGAGAGTGAGGGGGGCGTGAGAGAGAGGGAGGATGTCGAGAGAGAGAGGGTGGAAGGGGGCGAGAGAGAGAGAGATTGAGGAAGGTGAGAGAGAGAGGGAGGGGGTGAGAGAGGGAGGGCGGATGAGGGAGGGGGACGAGAGAGAGGGGGCAAGAGAGAGAGGAGAGGGGGCGAGAGAAGAAGGGGGCGAGAGGGAGTGAGGGTGGGGGCTAGAGCGACAGGGAGGGGCAAGAGAGAGAGGGTGGTGCCGAGAGAGAGAGAGGGAGGGGGTGAGAGAGAGAGAGGGAGGAGTCAGGAGAGAGGGGGGCAAGTGAGAGTGAGAGTGGGGGGGGCGCGTGAGAGAAATCGGGCAGGCGAGGGGGGAAGGGGGATGACAGAGAGGGTGGGCGACAGAGAGAGAGGGAGGGTGTCGAGAGTGAGAGTGAGGGGGCGTGAGAGAGGGAGGGGGTCGAGAGAGCGAGGGTGGAAGGGAGCGAGAGAGAGTGAGGGAGGCGAGAGAGAGAGGGAGGTGGTTAGAGAGAGAGAGTGAGGGGTCGAGAGAGAGATTGGGAGGGGGCGAGAGAGAGAGAGGGAGGGGGCGAGAGAGAGAGGGAGGGGGGCGATAGAGAGAGGGAGGGTGCCATAATGAGAGGGAGGGGCGAGAGAGAAAGGGAGGGGGCGAGAGATAGAGGGGGAGGTGTCGAGAAAGAGAGAGGGAGGGTGCGAGAGAGAGAGGGAGGGGGTGAGAGAGAGAGAGGGAGGGGTCGGGAGAGAGTGAGGGATGGGGCGAGAGAGAGAAAAGGAGGGGGCGAGAGAGAGAGAGGGAGGGAGGGCGAGGGAGAGTGAGGAAGGGGACGAGAGAGAGGGGGCGACAGAGAGAGAGGGAGAGTGGCGAGAGTGAGAGTGAGGGGGGCGTGAGAGAGAGGGAGGGTGTCGCGAGAAGGAGGGTGGAAGGGGGCGAGAGAGAGAGTGAGGGAGGCGAGAGAGAGAGGGAGGGGCTGAGAGAGAGAGAGTGAGGGGTCAAGAGAGAGTTTGGGAGGGGGTGATAGGAAGAGGGAAGGGGCCAGAGCGAGAGGGAGGGGCGAGAGAGAGAGGGAGGGTGTGAGAGAGAGAGAGAGGGAGGGGTCGGGAGAGAGTGAGGGAGGGGGCGAGAGAGAGAGAAGGAGGGGGCGAGAGAGAGAGGGAGGGCGGGCGAGGGAGAGTGAGGAAGGGGGACGAGAGAGAGGGGGCAACAGAGAGAGAGGGAGAGTGGCGAGAGTGAGAGTGAGGGGGGCGTGAGAGAGAGGGAGGGTTTCTAGAGAGAGAGGGTGGAAGGGGGCGAGAGAGAGAGAGTGAGGAAAACGAGAGAGAGGGAGTGGGTGAGAGAGAGAGAGCGAGGGGTCGAGAGAGAGAGAGTGGGAGGGGGCGAGAGAGAGAGAGGGAGGGGGCGAGAGAGTGTGAGGGGTCGAGAGAGAGAGTGGGAGGGGGCGAGAGAGAGAGAGGGAGGGGGCGAGAGAGAGAGAGAGGGAGGGTGCGATAGAGAGATGGAGGGGGCCAGAGCGAGAGGGAGGGGCGAGAGAGTGAGGGTTCGAGAGAGAGAGAGGGAGGGTGCGAAAGAGAGAGGGAGTGGGCGAGAGAGAGAGAGGGAGGGGGCGAGAGAGAGGGGGAGGGTGGAGGAGGGAGAGTGAGGAAGGGGATGAGAGAGAGTGGGCGACAGAGAGAGAGGGAGGGGGTCGAGAGAGAGAGGGTGGAAGGGGGCGAGAGAGAGAGAGTGAGGGAGACGTGAGAGAGAGGGAGGGGGTGAGAGAGAGAGAGTGCGGGGTCGAGAGAGAGTGGGAGGGGGCGAGAGAGAGAGTGGGAGGGGGCGAGAGAGCGAGGGAAGGCGGGTGAGGCAGAGTGAGGGAGGGCGACGAGAGAGAGGGGGCAAGAGAGAGATGAGAGGGGGCGAGAGAGGGAGAGGGCGAGAGGGAGAGAGGGAGGGGACTAGAGCGAGGGGGGGGGCGAGAGAGAGAGAGGGAAGGTGTGAGAGAGAGAGGGAGGGGCGAGAGAGATAGGGAAAGGAGATAGAGAGAGGGAGGGGTGAGAGAGAGGGAGTGGGGTGATAGATAGAGAGGGAGGGGGCGAGAGAGAGAGGGAGGGGTGAGAGAGAGATGGAGGGGCGATAGAGAGAGAGAGGGGATGAAAGAGAAAGTGGGGGATAGAGAGAGAGTGAGGGTGTCGAGAGAGAGGGAGGAGTGGAGAGAGAGAGTGAGGGGCTGAGAGAGAGTGAGGGAAGGGGCGAGAGAGTGAGAGGTAGGGGAGCGAGAGAGAGAAGGATGGGGCGAGAGAGAGAGAGCGGGAGGGCACGAGAGAGAGAAAGGGAAGGCGGGTGAGGGAGACTGAGGGAGGGGGCGACAGAGAGAGAGGGAAGGGGACGTGAGAGAGGGAGGACACAAGAGAGAGATGGGATGGGCGTGAGAGGGAGGGGTGAGAGAGAGAGGGAGGGGGTGAGAGAGAGAGATGGAGGGCAGCGAAAGAGAAAGAGAGGGGGAGCACGAGAGAGATAGGGAGGGGCTGAGAGAGAGTTAGGGAGCAGGCGAGTGTGAGAGCGAGGGCACGAGAGAGAGGGAAGGGGCGAGAGAGTGAGAGGGAGAGGGCAAGAGAGAGAGGGAGGGGTGTGAGAGAGAGAGGGATGGACGTGAGAGAGGGAGGGCACGAGGGAGAGAGAGGGAGGGCGGGGAGGGGGACGAGAGAGAGAGGGTGGGGGCAAGAGAGAGATGGGAGGGGGCGTGAGAGGGAGGGGGCGAGAGAGAGTGGGAGGTGGTGGGTGATAGAGAGAGGGAGGGGTCGAGAGAGAGAGAGAGGGGTCGAGAGAGGGGGATGGGGTGAGAGAGAGAGGCAGCGGGCGAGAGAGAGAGAATGATGGGGTGAGAGATAGACTGAGGTGGCGAGAGAGCGAGGGAGGGGGCGAGAGAGAGAGGGAGGGGGCGAGAGAGAGGCGGGGGCGAGAGAGAGAGGGAGGGGCTGAGAGAGAGTGAGGGAGGGGGCGAGAGAGAGAGGGAGGGGAGCAAGAGAGAGAGGGAGGGGGCGAGAGAGAGAGGGAGGGGGCGAGAGAGAGGCAGAGGGCGAGAGAGAGAGGGAGGGGTCGAGAGATAGAGAGGGAGGGGCTGAGAGAGAGTGAGTGAGGAGCGAGAGAGTGAGACGGAGGGGAGCGAGAGAGAGAGAGAGGGGAGCGAGAGAGAGAGAAGGAGGGGGCGTGAGAGAGAGAGGGAGGACGGATGAGAGAGAGGGAGGCTGGGTGAGGGAGACTGAGGGAGGGGGAGAGAGAGAGAGAGGGAAGGGGACGAGAGAGAAAGGGAGAGCGCAAGAGAGAGATGGGAGGGGGCGTGAGAGGGAGGGGGCGAGAGAGAGAGGGAGGGGGCAAGAGATAGTGATGAAGGGCAGCGAGAGAGAGAGAGGGGGGAGCGAGAGAGAGAGGGAGGGGGCGAGAGAGAGGCGGGGGCGAGAGAGAGAGGGAGGGGCTGAGAGAGAGTGAGGGAGGGGGCGAGAGAGAGAGGGAGGGGAGCAAGAGAGAGAGGGAGGGGGCGAGAGAGAGAGGGAGGGGGCGAGAGAGAGAGGGAGAGGGCGAGAGAGAGGCGGGGGCGAGAGAGAGAGGGAGGGGCTGAGAGAGAGTGAGGGAGGGGGCGAGAGAGAGAGGGAAGGGAGCAAGAGAGAGAGGGAGGGGGCGAGAGAGAGAGGGAGGGGGCGAGAGAGAGGCAGAGGGCGAGAGAGCGAGGGAGGTGTCGAGAGAGAGAGAGAGAGGGAGGGGCTGAGAGAGAGTGAGTGAGGGGCGAGAGAGTGAGACGGAGGGGAGCGACAGAGAGAGAGAGGGGAGCGAGAGAGAGAGAAGGAGGGGGCGTGAGAGAGAGAGGGAGGACGGATGAGAGAGAGAGGGAGGCTGGGTGAGGGAGACTGAGGAGGGGGCGAGAGAGAGAGAGGGAAGGGGACGAGAGAGAAAGGGAGGGCGCAAGAGAGAGATGGGAGGGGGCGTGAGAGGGAGGGGGCGAGAGAGAGAGGGAGGGGCAAGAGATAGTGATGAAGGGCAGCGAGAGAGAGAGAGGGGGGAGCGAGAGAGAGAGAGGGGGGAGCAAGGGAGAGAGGGAGGAGCTGAGAGAGAGCGAGGGAGCAGGCGAGTGTGAGATCGAGGGCACGAGAGAGAGAGGGAAGGGGCGAGAGAGTGAGAGGGAGGGGAGTGAGAGAGAGAGAGGAGAGCGAGAGAGAGAGAGGGAGGGGGCGAGAGAGAGAGGGAGGGGTGTGAGAGAGAGAGGGATGGGCGTGATAGAGGGAGGGCACGAGGGAGAGAGAGGGAGGGTGGGTGAGGGAAACTGAGGGAGGGGGGCGAGAGAGAGAGAGGGAGGGGGACGACAGAGAGAGGGAGGGGGCAAGAGAGAGATGGGAGTGGGCATAAGAGGGAGGGGGCGAGAGAGAGAGGAAGGGTGCGAGAGAGAGGGAGGCTGTCGAGAGAGAGAGGGAGGGTGTCAAGAGAGAGAGAGGGCAGGGGGCTAGAGAGAGAGGGCGGCGGCGAGAGAGAGGGAGGGGTCAAGAGAGAGAGGGACGAGTGCAGAGAGAGAGAGAGAGACGGGGGCGAGAGAGAGAGGGACGGGGTGAGAGAGAGAGAGGAAGGTAGTGGGTGAAACAGTGAGGGAGGGGTCGAGAGAGAGAGGGAGGAGGCGAGAGAGAGGGGGATTGGGTGAGAGAGAGAGGCAGCTGGCGAGAGAGAGAGAGAGAGGGATGGGGTGAGAGATAGACTGAGGGGGCGAGAGGGACAGGGAGGGGGCGAGAGAGAGAGGGAGGGTGGCGAGAGAGAGGGAGGGGCGAGAGAGTGAGGGATGGGGCGAGAGAGAAAGGTACGAGGTTAGAGAGAGAGGGAGGAGGCGAGAGAAAGATGGAGGGAGCGAGAGAGAGAGCGAAGGGTTGGGCAAGATTGGGAGGGGACGGGAGAGAGAGAGGGAGGGGGCGAGTGAGAGACTGAAGGGGCGAGAGAGAGAGAGAGAGCGAGAGAGGGAGTGAGGCAGGCATGAGAGAGAGTGAGTGGGTGAGAGAGAGAGAGAAAGAGAGAGCGAGAGGGCGGGGGCGAGAGAGAGAGGGAGGGGACGAGAGAGAGAGGGAGGGTGGGTGAGAGAGTGGGAGGGGGCGAGAGAGTGAGAGGGAGGGCAGCCTGAGAGAGAGATAGAGAGGGGGCGATTGAGAGAGGGAGGGGGCGATAGAGTAAGAGGGAGGGGAGCGAGAGAAAGAGAGAGAGGAGCGAGAGAGAGAGGGAGGGAGCGAAAGAGAGGGATTGAGGCAGGCATGAGAGAGAGTGTGGGGGTGAGAGAGAGAGAGGGAGGGGAGCGAGAGAGCGAGAGGGAGGGGGCGAGTGAGAGAGCGAGGGGTCGAGAGAGTGAGAGGGAGTGGGGAGAGAGAGCGAGAGGGAGGGCGCGAGTTAGAGAGGTAGGGGGCGAGAGAGTGAGAGGGAGGGGGCGAGAGAGAGAGGGAGGGGGTGAGAGAGAGAGGGAGGGCGTGAGAGAGAGAGCTACCGGGCGAAAGAGAGAGAGGGAGGGGGCGAGAGAGAGAGAGGGAGCTGGTGAGAGAGGGGGATCGAGTGAGAGAGAGAGAGGGAGGGGCCGTGTGAGAGAGAGGGAGGTGGTGCGAGAGAGCGAGAGGGAGTGGGGCGAGAGAGAGAGGAAGGGGCGAGAGAGAGAGGGATGGGGTGAGAGAGAGAGAGGGAAGGGGCGAGAGAGAGGGAGGGGAACGAGAGAGAGAAGGAGGGAGCGAGTGAGAGAGGGAGGGGGCGAGAGAGTGAGAGGGAGGGGGCAGAGAGTGAGAGGGAGGGCAGCTTGAGAGAGAGATAGGGAGGGGGCGATTGAGAGAGGGAAGGGGTGAGAGAGTAAGAGGGAGGGGAGCGAGAGAAAGAGAGAGAGGAGCGAGAGAGAGAGGGAGGGAGCGAAAGAGAGGGATTGAGGCAGGCATGAGAGAGAGTGTGGGGTGAGAGAGAGAGAGGGAGGGGAGCGAGAGAGCGAGAGGGAGGGGGCGAGTGAGAGAGCGAGGGGGCGAGAGAGTGAGAGGGAGTGGGGCGAGAGAGCGAGAGGGAGGGTGCGAGTGAGAGAGGGAGGGGCGAGAGAGTGAGAGGGAGGGGCGAGAGAGAGAGAGGGAGGGGGTGAGAGAGAGAGGGAGGGCGTGAGAGAGAGAGCTACCGGGCGAGAGAGAGAGAGGGAGGGGCCGAGAGAGAGAGGGAGCTGGTGAGAGAGAGGGATCGAGTGAGAGAGAGAGAGGGAGGGGCCGTGAGAGAGAGAGGGAGGTGGTGCGAGAGAGCGAGAGGGAGTGGGGCGAGAGAGAGAGGAAGGGGCGAGAGACAGAGGGATGGGGTGAGAGAGAGAGAGGGAAGGGGCGAGAGAGAGGGAGGGGAACGAGAGAGAGAAGGAGGGGGCGAGTGAGAGAGGGAGGGGGCGAGAGAGTGAGAGGGAGGGGGCGAGAGAGTGAGAGGGAGGGGAGCGAGAGAGAGAGAGGGAGAGGCCGTGAGAGGGGGGCCGGGAGAGTGAGAGTGAGAGGGGCGAGAGAGAGAGGGATGGGGTGAGAGAGAGAGAGGGAAGTAGCGAGAGAGAGGGAGGGGAACGAGAGAGAGAAGGAGGGGGCGAGTGAGATAGGGAGGGGCCGAGAGAGTGAGAGGGAGGGGGCGAGAGAGTGAGAGGGAGGGGAGCGAGAGAGAGAGAGGGAGAGGCCGCGAGAGGGGGGCCGGGAGAGCGAGAGTGAGAGGGGCGAGAGAGAGAGGGAAGCGGGCTAGAAAGAGAGAGGGAGGTGACGAGAGAGTGAGAGGGAGTGTTCAAGAGATAAAGAGAAAGGGGGCGAGAGAGAGAGAGGAGGTGAGAGAGAGGGAGGGGGCGAGAGAGATAGGGAGGGGGCAAGAGAGAGGGAGGGCGTGAGAGAGAGAGAAGGAAATGGTGGGTGGTGAGAGTGATAGGGAGGGGGCAAGAGAGAGAGAGGGAGTGTGTTGAGAGAGAGATGGAGGTGGCGAGAGTGAGAGAGTGAGGGGGTGAGGGAGAGAACGAGTGGGTCGAGAGAGAAAGGGCGGTGGGGAGAGAGAGAGGGAGGAGGTCGAGAGAGAGGGAGGGGGCGAGAGAGGGAGGGAGGGTGCGAGAAAGAGGTGGGAGGGAGGCGAGAGAGAGAGGGGTGAGAGCGTGAGGGAGGGGGAGAGAGAGAGAGGGTGAAAGAGAGAGGGGGAGGGGGCGGGTGAGAGAGGGAGGGAGCAGGGCGAGAGGGAGGGGAGGGTGTGAGAGAGAGGCATGGGGCGAGAGAGAGAGAGAGGGAGTGGGCGAGAGAGAGCGGGAGGGGAATGAGAGAGAGAGGGGGAGGGTGTCGAGAGAGAGAGGACGGGGTGAAAGAGAGAGGCAGTGGGGTGAGATAGAGAGGGAGGTGGCGAGAGAGTGAGGGCGGTGCGAGTAGAGAGGGAGGGGGCGAGAGAGAGGGAGGTGGTGAGAGAGAGGGTGTGGGCGAGAGAGAGAGTGAGGGGGCGAGAGTGAGAGTGAGGGGGCGGGCGAGATAGGGAGGGAACGGGAGATATAGACAGAGGGGGCGAGTGGGAGACTGAGGGGCAAGAGAGAGAGAGGGAGGGGGTGAGAGAGAGAGGGAGGAGTCAGGAGAGAGGGGGGCAAGTGAGAGTGAGAGAGGGGGGCGCGTGAGAGAAAGCGGGCAGGCGAGGGGGGGAAGGGGGATGACAGAGAGGGTGGGCGACAGAGAGAGAGGGAGGGTGTCGAGAGTGAGAGTGAGAGGGAGGGGGCAGAGAGTGAGAGGGAGGGCAGCCTGAGAGAGAGATAGGGAGGGGGCGATTGAGAGAGGGAGGGGGCGAGAGAGTAAGAGGGAGGGGAGCGAGAGAAAGAGAGAGAGGAGCGAGAGAGAGAGGGAGGGAGCGAAAGAGAGGGATTGAGGCAGGCATGAGAGAGAGTGTGGGGGTGAGAGAGAGAGGGAGGGGAGCGAGAGAGCGAGAGGGAGGGGGCGAGTGAGAGAGCGAGGGGGCGAGAGAGTGAGAGGGAGTGGGGCGAGAGAGCGAGAGGGAGGGTGCGCGTGAGAGAGGGAGGGGGCGAGAGAGTGAGAGGGAGGGGCGAGAGAGAGAGGGAGGGGGTGAGAGAGAGAGGGAGGGCGTGAGAGAGAGGGCTACCGGGCGAGAGAGAGAGCTGGTGAGAGAGAGGGATCGAGTGAGAGAGAGAGAGGGAGGGGCCGTGAGAGAGAGAGGGAGGTGGTGCGAGAGAGCGAGAGGGAGAGGGGCGAGAGAGAGAGGAAGGGGCGAGAGACAGAGGGATGGGGTGAGAGAGAGAGAGGGAAGGGGCGAGAGAGAGGGAGGGGAACGAGAGAGAGAAGGAGGGGGCGAGTGAGAGAGGGAGGGGGCGAGAGAGTGAGAGGGAGGGGGCGAGAGAGTGAGAGGGAGGGGAGCGAGAGAGAGAGAGGGAGAGGCCGCGAGAGGGGGGCCGGGAGATGAGAGTGAGAGGGGCGAGAGAGAGAGGGAAGCGGGCTAGAAAGAGAGAGGGAGGTGACGAGAGAGAGAGAGGGAGTGTTCAAGAGAGAAAGAGAAAGGGGGCGAGAGAGAGAGAGGAGGTGAGAGAGAGGGAGGGGGCGAGAGAGATAGGGAGGGGGCAAGAGAGAGGGAGGGCGTGAGAGAGAGAGAAGGAAATGGTGGGTGGTGCGAGTGAGAGGGAGGGGGCAAGAGAGAGAGGGAGTGTGTTGAGAGAGAGATGGAGGTGGCGAGAGAGAGAGAGTGAGGGGGTGAGGGAGAGAACGAGGGGGTCTAGAGAGAAAGGGCGGTGGGGAGAGAGAGAGGGAGGAGGTCGAGAGAGAGGGAGGGGGCGAGAGAGGAAGGGAGGGTGCGAGAAAGAGGTGGGAGGGAGGCGAGAGAGAGAGGGGTGAGAGCGTGAGGGAGGGGGAGAGAGAGAGAGGGGTGAAAGAGAGAGGGGGAGGGGGCGGGTGAGAGAGGGAGGGAGCAGGGCGAGAGGGAGGGGAGGGTGTGAGAGAGAGGCATGGGGCGAGAGAGAGAGAGAGGGAATGGGCGAGAGAGAGCGGGAGCGGAATGAGAGAGAGAGGAGGAGGGTGTCGAGAGAGAGAGGACGGGGTGAAAGAGAGAGGCAGTGGGGTGAGATAGAGAGGGAGGTGGCGAGAGAGTGAGGGCGGTGCGAGTAGAGAGGGAGGGGGCGAGAGAGAGGGAGGGGGTGAGAGAGAGGGAGTGGGCGAGAGAGAGAGTGAGGGGGCGAGAGTGAGAGTGAGGGGGCGGGCAAGATAGGGAGGGAACGGGAGAGATAGACAGAGGGGGCGAGTCAGAGACTGAGGGGCAAGAGAGAGAGTGGGATGGAGCGAGAGAGAGAGGGAGCGGGGCTGGCGTGAGAGAGAGAGTGGGGGTGATAGAGAAAGAGGGGAGTGAGAGAGAGAGAGGGAGGGGGCGAGAGAGAGAGGGAGGGGATTAGAGAGTGAGAGGGAGTGGAGCGAGAGATAGAGAGGGAAGGGGCGAGTGAGAGAGGGAGGGGGCGAGAGAGTGAGAGGGACGGGAGCGGGAGAGAGGGAGGGAGGGGGGCGAGAGAGAGAGGGAGGGAGGCGAGAGAGAGAGAGCGAGGGGCCGAGAGAGAGAGAGGGATGGTCTGAGAAAGAGAGAGAGGGAAAGCCGTGAGAGGTGGGCCGGGAGAGTGAGAGTGAGGGTGCGAGAGAGAGAGGGAAGCGGGCTAGAAAGAGAGAGGGAGGTGACGAGAGAGAGAGAGAGAGGAGTGTTCGAGAGAGAAAGAGAAAGGGGACGAGAGAGAGAGAGAGAGAGAGAGAAGGTGAGAGAGAGAGGGAGGAGGCGAGTGAGAGAGAGAGGGGGCGAGAGAGAGGGAGGGCGTGAGAGGGAGAGGGAGCGGCTGAGAGGGAGAGGGAGGGGCGGGTGAGAGAGAGGGAGGGGCGGGTGAGAGAGAGGGAGGGGGCGAGAGTGAGAGGGAGGGGGCAAGAGAGAGTGGGAGTGGGTTGAGATAGAGAGGGAGGTGGCAAGAGAGAGTGAGTGAGGGTTTCAGGGAGAGAAGGAGGGGGTCGAGAGAGAGAGGGCGTTGGGGAGAGAGAGAAAGGTAGGAGGTCGAGAGAGAGAGGGAGGGGGAGAGAGAGAGGGAGGGAGGGTGCGAGAGAGAGGTGGGAGGGAGGCGAGAGAGAGAGGGAGTAGGCGAGAGAGAGAGGAAGGTGTGAGAGCGTGAGGGAGGGGGAGAGAGAGAGAGGGAGAGTGGTGAGAGAGAGAGAGAGGGAGGGGGCGGGTGAGAGAGGGAGGGAGCAGGGCGAGAGGAAGAGGGAGAGTGTGAGAGAGAGGCAAGGGGCGAGAGGGAGAGAGGGAGTGGGCGAGAGAGAGCGGGAGGGGGATGAGAGAGATGGGGAGGGTGTCGAGAGAGAGAGGGCGGGGCGAGAGAGAGAGGCAGTGGGGTGAGAGAGAGAGGGAGGTGGCGAGAGAGAGAGGGTGGGTGCGAGTGAGAGAGCGACGGGGCGAGAGAGAGGGAGGGGGTGAGAGAGTGAGGGAGTGGGCGAGAGAGAGAGTGAGGGGGTGAGAGTGAGAGGGAGGGGGGCAAGATAGGGAGAGGACGGGAGAGATAGACGGAGAGGGCGAGTGAGAGACTGAGGAGCAAGAGACAGAGTGTGGGAGGGAGCGAGAGAGAGAGGAAGCGGGGCGGGCGTGAGAGAGAGTGGGGGTGAGAGAGAGAGGGGAGCGAGAGATAGAGAGGGAGGGGGCGAGTGAGAGAGGGAGGGGGCGAGAGAGTGAGAGGGAAGGGAGCGAGAGAGAGGTTGGGAGGGGTCGAGAGAGAGAGGGAGGGAGCCGGGAGAGAGAGAGAGCGAGGGGCCGAGAAAGAGAGAGAAGTGGAGCGAGAGAGACAGAGAGGGACGGGGAGAGAGAGAGAGGGAGGGAAGGGGACGAGAGTGAGAGAGGAGGGGCGAGAGAGACAGGGGGTGAGCAATAGAGGGGGTGGGAAAAAGAGAGTGGGGGTAGAAGGGGCGAGAGAGGGAGGGAGCGAGAGAGATTGGGAGGGGGTGAGACAGAGAGGGAGGGGGCGAGAGAGAGAGGTAGGGTGCGAGAGAAAGAGGAAGCGAACGAGAGTGCGAGAGAGAGTGCGAGAGTGAGTGGTCGATATAGAGAGTAGGAAGGGGCAAGAGAGTGGGAGGGAGAGGGTGAGAGAGAGAGGGAGGGAGGCGAGAGAGAAAAGGAGGGTGCGACAGGGAGAGGCAGGGGGTGAGAGAGAGGAGCATGGGATGAGAGAAAGAGAGGGAGGGGGCGAGAGATAGAGGGAGGGGGATGAGAGAGAGGGAGGGGGCGGGTGATAGAGGGAGAATGCGAGAGAGAGAGGGACGGGACGAGGGAGAGGGACGGGTTGAGAGAGAGTCAGCGGGCGAGAGAGCGATGGAGGGGTGCGAGAGAGAGAGTGACGGCGGGCGAGAGTGAGAGGGAGGGGCGAGAAAGACAGGAAGGTGGGCGTGAGAGAGAGGGAGGATGCGAGAGAGAAAGGGAGGGCGGTGAGAGATAGTGGGAGGGGGGCGAGAGAGAGAGGGAGGGGGGCGGGAGAGAGAGGAACGGGGCGAGAGAGAGCGCAGAAGGGGGCAAGAGAGAGAGGGACGGGGCGAGAGAGAGAGAGGGAGGGGGCGAAAGAGAGAGGGCGGGTGTGAGAGAGAGAGATGGAGGGTGCGAGTGAGAGAGGGATGGTGCGAGAGAGAGAGAGAGAGGAGCGAGAGAGAGAGGGAGAGGGCGAGAGAGAGCGAGGGGGGCGGGCGAGATAGGGAGGGTGCGGGAGAGAGAGCAACAGCAACGGCCTGTGAAACTATCCCCAGTCTTCTCACCCAGCAACGGCCTGTGAACCCAAGCCCACTGTTTTCCCCTAGCAACAGCCTGTGAAACCATTCCTACTCTGTTCTCCTTGCAACCGCCTGTCACCCCATCACCACTCTATTGTCCTGGGAACAGCCTGTTAACCCATTCATACTGTGTTCTCATGGCAACTGTCTGTCTCCATCCTCACTATGTTTTCCTGGAAATGACCTGTTAAACCAACCCACTCTGTTTTCCCATCAATTTCCTGTGATTACATCCTCACTTTTCTCCCAGCAACTTGTGTAACCCAATCTCCCTGACTCTTCTCCTCGCAACGGTCTGTAATCCCATCCCCACGCTCTTTCCTTCACAACAACTTGTGAATCAATCCCAACTCTCTTCTCCTTTCAAGGGACTGTGACCCCATCCATACTATGTTCTCCGACCAACACGCTATGATTCAATCCCCACTCTGTTTACCCAGGAACTGTATATGACCGCATTCCCTTGTATTTTCTGACAGCAACAGCCTGTGAATCATTCACCACTCTGTTCCCCTCGCCCTGGACTGTGACCCTATCGTCACTCGGTCGTCCGAGTAATGTCCTGTGAACTCATCTCACTGTGCTCCATTAGCAATTGCTTGTGGCCATAACCCTGCTCTGGTCTCCCACCAACGAATGTAACCCCATCCTCACTCTGGTCCACGAGCAACAGCCTGTGATACCAAACTCACACTGTTCCCCGAGCAACATACTGTGAACCCATTCCCTCTCTACACTGTGAACAGTGCCCTGTGAACCCATCTCATCTCTGGCTTTCTAGGAACGGCGTGTAACTCCATCCCGACTCAGTTCTCCCCGAAAAGGCCTGAAACACCATTCCCACTCTGTTCTCCTGGCAACTGCCTTTGAGCCCATCCCCTTTCTTTTTCCCTAGCAATGGCCTGTGACCCCATCTCACATTTTATTCTCCTAGCAATGGCCTTTCAACAGATCTACACACCATCCAGAAGCAACAACCGGTCAACCAAGCTCTACCCTGTTTTCCTGTCAAAGGATTGTGATCCCATCGCCGCTCTGTTCTCCTAGCAACGTCCTGTTAACGTATTCTAAATACGTTCCTCTCATAAAGGTTATGACCCCATCTTCAATCTGGTCTCCAAGCAACAGCCTGTGATTCCATCCCCACTCTGTTCCCTGCAATGTCCCGTGAAACCATCGCCACTGTGTTCCCTGAGCAACTGTCTGTGACCCCATCCCTGCTGTTTTCCGATAGCAACCTGCGTGCGAACTCAGCCACCGGATTGTACTCCGAGCAATTGACTGTGCAACCATCCCCACTTTGTTCCATAGTAACGAACCCCATCCCCACTATACACCCCTGGCACCAGCCTGTGAAGCCATTGCCAATCTTTACAACAAACAACGGTCTGTGAACCATGCCCATCTTGTTCCTTAGCACCGACCTGTGAAACAATACCCATTCTGTTCTCTGAGCAACTGTTCATCGAGCGAACCTATGCCCCCATTGGTCTCCGAGCAAAGGCCTGTGAAACTATCTCCTTGACTGTTTCCCTAGAAACTGATTATTATCCCGAGCCCATTCTGTTCTACTAACAACAGCCTGTAAAACCATCCCCACCCTATTTGCCTTAAACAACCTGTGATACAAACCCCACTCTGTTTCCCTCGCAATGAACTGTGGCCCCATTCCCACTATACACCCTTGGGAACAGCATGTAAAGTCATTTCCAATCTTTTCCCCAAACAACGGCCTGTGAACCATGCCCTCTCTGTTCCTTATCAGCGGCTTGTGAAACAATACCCACTCTGTTCTCCGAGCAACAACTTGTGATACCATCCACCCACCCTTCCCCGTGCACATGCCTGTGAATACATCTGCACTGTGTGCTTCTCGTAACAGCTTGTAAACCCATCCCCACTCTGTTTCAAAACACCGGCCTGTGAATCCATCCCCGCTCTGTTATCCAATCAACTGCCTGTGACCCCATCCCTGTTGTGTTATCGTAACAACTGCCTGTGAGCGCATCCACCTGCTTTCCGACAGCAACTGCTAGTGAACCCATTCCCCCTGTTTCTCATAGCAACAGTCTATGTCCCAATCCGCTGTCTGTTCCTCTAGCAAGTCTGTGAACCCATCCCCACTCTGTTCTCCTCGAAACTACTTGTGCATCCATCCTCACCTTTTTCGCCTCACAGCCGCCTGTGAGCCCATTCGAACTGTGTTCAACTAATAACGGCCTGTGAACCCTTCCTCACTGTATTTTCCTAGCAGTGGCCTGTGAACACATCCCCACTGTCACTGGAAGCAATAGCCGATCAACTAAACCCCACACTGTTCTTCTGCAAAGGACTGTTATCTCATTCCCGCTCTGTTCCCCAAGCAATGACCTGCGAAAGCATCCTCACTCTGTTCCACAAGAAATGGTCTATGACCCCCTCCTCAAACTGGTCTCCCTGCAACAGGCTCTGAAGCCATCGCCACTCTGTTCCCTCGCAACGCCCTGTGATCCCATCCCTGCTGTTTTCCGATAGTAACCTGCCTCTGAACTCATCCCTCCGACTGTACTCCGAGCAAATGATTGTGCAATCACCCCTACTTTTCTCCCAAGTCGCGGCCTGCGAACCTATGCCCCCGGCTGTTCTCCGGGCAATGGCCAGTGAAACCATCTCCCCGAATGTTAATCTAGAAACTGACTATTAACCCGGGCCCACTCTGTTCACCTAGCAACAGCTGTAACAATATTACCGCACTGTTCACTATGTACAACCTGTGACACTAGACCGGCGGTGTTTCCCTCCCAACAGCGTGTGATACCACCACTGTGAGCTCACCACCACTCTCTTCTCTCAGCAACGTCTTCTAACCCCCTTTCCACTCTGTTTTCCTAACAATGACCTGTGACTCAATGTCCACTCTATATCCATAACAACGGCCTATGATCCCATCCCAATATACTACTCTGGCACCAGTCTGTGAACCCATTTCCAAACCGTACCCAAACAACGGTCTTTGTACCCATGCCCGCCCTTTTCATTAGCAATAACCACTATGAAACAATACCCACTATGTTCTCCGAACAATTGCTTGTGATCCCACCTCCACTCCTTTCCCGGAGCAAACGCCTGTGAACACATCCACATTGTGTTCTTCTCGTAATAGCCTGTAAACCTATACCCCACACTGTTTCCCTCGCAACAGACTGTAAACTCGGTTCCACGCAGTTCTCCTAGCGGTGGTTTGTAAACGCATCCTTACTCTGTCCTAATGCAATGGCCTGTGAACCCATTCCCACTCTGTTGTCCGAGCAACTGCCTGTGACCCCATCCCTGTTGTGTTATTGTAGCAACTGCCCGTGACCCCACTCCCGTTGCTATCTGATAGTAATTGCCTGTGAACCCATCCATACTGTGTTCTCATCGGAACAGCCAGTGTCCAGATCCCCTATCTTTTCCCCTCGCAACAGTCTGTGAAACCACCCAACTCTGTTCTCCTCGAAACTACCTGTGAATCCATTCCCTCTCTTTTCCCCAAACAACGACCTTTGAACCTATCCTCACTGTGTTCTCCGAGTAATGGCCTGTCAACGAATCCCACCGACTATTCTCCGAGCAACTGTCTGCAAACCCGTCCCCACTACTGTTTCACCATCAACAAACTGTTAACCCGATCCCACGCTGTTTTCCTCGTAACTGCCTGTAAACCCATCCCCACGCTGTTCCCCGAGGACAACCCGTGACCTCATCCCCACTCTGTTCTTAGCGCAACGGCCTGTGAAACAATTCGCCTTTTGCTCTCCAATCAATTACCTGTGACTCCAAACCCTCCCATTCCTCGTGGTAACTGCCTGTGAAACCATCCACACTGTGTTCTTCTCGAAACTGCCTCTGAACTCATCCTCACACTGTTCTCACATCAATGGCCTGTGAAACTTCTCCACTCTACTGCCCTAGCAACAGCCTGTCAACCCACTCTGTTCCCCCACAACAGTCTGTGAAACCATCGCCACTCTCTTCCGGAGCAACTGCCTGTGAACCCATACCTGTTGTTTTCCGATAGCAATCTGCCTGTGAACCCATCATCGCCGACTGTGCTCCTAGCAATCGACTGTGCACAAATCGCCACACTGTTCTCTACCAACGGCCTGTGACTTCTTGCATAGTCTGTTCCTCTTGCAACTGCCTTTGACCTCATCCACGCTCGTTTCCAAATCCAACGGCCTGTCAACCCATGCACCCGACTGTTCTCCGAGCAGCGGCCTGTGAACCCATATCGCCGACTGTTTCACTAGCAACTGACTATGAAGCCTGGCCCACTCTGTTCTCCGAGCAACAGCCTGCAATACCACCTGTGCCCTGTTCACCAAGCAACAACCTTTGACACAAGCCTTACTCTATTTCCCTCACAACGGTCTGAGACACCATCACTGCCTAATTCACCATGCAACGGGCTGTGAGCACATCCTCATTCTATTCTCTCAGCAACGGCTTCTAACCCCATCCCTACTCTATTCCCCGAGCAACGACCTGTGACTCAATGTCGACTCTTTATCTCTCGTAACGGTCTGTGATCCCATTCCCAGCATAGCCCCCGACACCAGCCTTTGAAACCATTTCCAAATTGTAACCCAAACAACGGCCTGTGAGCCCATGCCCACTCGGTTACCTAGCATCGTTATGTGAACTAAGACCCACGCTGTTCTCCGAGCAAAAACTTGTGACCCCTTCCCCACTGTTTTCCCCAGAAAATTACTGTGAACACATCCACACTGTGTCTTTCTCGTAACACCCTGAAAAGCTATACCCACTCTGCTCCCCTCGCAACGGCTTGTGAACCTTACCCCGCTTGGTTGTCTTGGAACCCCTTGTCATCCCATCCCCACTCTGTTGTCCTAGCAACTGCGTGTGACCCGATCCCTGTTGTGTTCTTCTGGTAAGTGGCTGTAGCCCGATCCCCGCTCCATTCCGGTAGCAACAGCCTGTGAACTCATCCTCACTCTGTTTGCGAGAAACTGCTTGTGACTCAATGCCCTTATTTACCCCCTCAGAACTACCTGTGAACCCATCCACATTGTGTGCTTCTCATGACGGCCATTGAAATTATCCTCACTCAGTTCTTACAGCAACGGTCTCTCATACTGTCCCCATTGTGTTCCCATGGCTACATTCTGTGAAACAATTCCCACTCTGTTCCTCCAGCAAATGTCTTTGGTCCCATCCCCAATCTGTTCCCCGAGCAACAGCCTGTGGTCCCACCCCTAATCTTTTCACCTAGCAACTGCCTGCAATCGCATCCCTGCTGTGTCTTATAACAACTGCCTGTAATCCCATTTCCACCCTGCTCCCGGAGAACAGCCTGTGACCCCATTTCACACTCTGCTCGCCTAGCAATTGTCCGTCAACTCATCCACACTCTCTCCAGAAGCAACAGCCGATCAAACAATCCCCACCCTGTTCTCTTGTAAAAAAGACTGTGATCCCATCCCAGCTGTGTTCCAAGAGGAGGTTACTGTTAACTCATCCTAACTCTGTTCCCCTTGCAACTGCATATGACCCCATCCTTTTTTTTCCGAAAGCAACCTGCGTGTGAACTCATCTCCGCGACGGTACTCCTAGCACCTGACTGTGCACCCATCCCCACTCTGCTCCCCTAGCAACTGCCCTTGACCTCATCCCCGCTCTTTTTCGAAAGCAACGGCCTGTGACCCCGTCCAGACGACTGTTCTCCGAGCAGCAGCCTGCGAACCGAGCCCCCAAATTGTTCCAAGAGCAACGGCCTGTGAACCCCTCTCCCGACTGTTTCCCGATTAACTGGGCCCATTCTGTTCACCTAGCAACAACCTGTTACACAATCTCAAACCTGTTCCACAAGCAACAATGTGTGACATTAGTCCCACTCTGTTTCCCTCGAAACAGCCTGTGACACCATCACCGCATTATTCCCTTAGGAAAGGGCTGTGAGCACTTCCTCACTCTATTCTCTCAGCAACGGCCTTTAACCCCATCCTAGCTCTGTTCACTGAGCAACGACCTGTGACTCAATGCCCACTCTCTTTCCTTGGCAGCGACCTGTGATCCCATCCCAACTGAACTCTCCTGACACCAGCCTGTGAAGCCATTTCCAATCTGTTACCCAAGCATCGGCCTGTGAAGCCAAACCAGTCCGACCAACTGGTTGCGATTGCAGCAACTCTCTACTTCCCAGCAAATACCTGAGTTCTTCTAGTAACAGACTGTGAACCCATCCACACAGTGTTGTACTCGTAACGGCCTGTGAACCCATCTTCATTCTTTTCGTCGAGCAAGGACCTCTTAAACTATCCCCATTATGCGCCCATAGCAACAGCCTGTGAAACTGTTCCCACTCTGTTCCTCTAAACAAAGATCTGTGGCCCCACCTCACTCTGGTCCCTCAGCAATAAAATATGGCTCGAACCATATTCTGTTCACCGAGGAGCTGCCTCGAATCCCATCCACACCGCGTTCTCCTAATTCTGTTCTCTTTACAATGGCTTGCGGCCCGACACACATTCTGTTTCTCCACCAACGACCTATGGCCCCATTGCCTTTCTCTTCCCTTAGCAATGGCTTGTGGCCCAAGGGGCACTCTGTTCCCCTCACAATGGCCTGTGGCCCAACCCACACTCTGTCCTCTTAGCGACTGCCTGCAGCCTGATCCACTCTCTGTTTCATGAGCCACAGCCTACTTCCAATTCCCTCGCAATATTTTCCTAGCAACGGCCTTCAGCCTGATCACCACTCTCTTCACTTAACAAAGGGGTGTATCCCAATCCCGACTCTGTACACCTCACAAAGGCCTGCAGCCCGATCACCACTCTCTTTCACGAGGAATGATCTGCGGCTCGATTCCCACTCCGTTCAGATACGAATGGGGTGCAGCCCAATTACTACTCTGTTCCACTCACAACGACCTATGGCCCAAGCTCTACTCCCTTCCCTTAGCAAGGATCTGTGTCCTGATCTACGCTCTTTTCCCCTCTTAATGGCCTGCATGACGATTACCACTCTGTTCTGCTAGAAAGAGCCTGCTGCCCTCTCCCCACTCTGTTCAGCGAGCATTGGCGTCCGATCCGATCTCTATTCTGTTCAACGAGCAAAGGTCTGCAGCCCGATCTCTACTCTCTTTTGCGAGGAACGACCAAAAGGCCCGAAACCCACTCTGTTTCCCTAGCAATAGCCTGCTTTCAATCCACAGTCTGTTCCCACACAACGCTTTGAGAAACGAACCACGCTCTGTTTCCCAAGCAAAGGCCTGTGGCCCAAACTCCACTCTGATCCCATAGCAATGGCCTGTGGCCCAATCTCCATTCTGTTCTAATCACAACGGTCTGCGGCCTGATCCCTACTATCATAAAGAAAGAACAGTCCAGGAACCGGGCCTTCGGCCCTTCAAGCATGAGCCGATCCAAATGTACTGTCTAAACCTTTTGATCAATCCCTAAGCATCTGTACCCCTCTGCTCCCCACCTACTCATGTATTTGTCAAGACGCATCTTAAATGAATCGACCGTGCCTGCCTCTACCACCTTTGCTGGCAACGTGTTCCAAACACTCACCACCCTCTGTGTGAAATACTTACTGCGCGTTTCCCCCTTAAACTTTCCATCTCTCATTTTGAAAGCATGACCTCTGGTTATTGACTCCTTCACCCTGGGAAAAAGCTTGTCGCTATCCACCCTGTCTATCTCAAGATTCATCATGTTCCCCTCCACAGTGAAAACTGATGCAAAGTAATCATTCAGAATCGCACCCAATTGTCTCAGGTTCTGCACACAGCCGTCCTTGATTTTCTTTTAGTGGACCGATCCTTTCTCTGGTTACCTGCTTGCTTCTTATATCAGAATAAAATGCTTTGGGAGTTTTCTTAATTCAGCTTGCTAACGCTATTTCATAACCCCTTTTCGCCCGCTTGATTCCTCGTTTAAGACTTGTCCTACTCTTCCGATATTCCTTCATGTGTCCTTAGCTGCCTCGACATATGTATGTTTCCCTTTTCCTCTTGGCTAGACGTAGAATTTCTCCTGTCACCCACGGTTCACGAATCTTGCGCTTGCTATCCTTTGCCTTCAACGGGATATGCCTGTCCTGCACTGTCGTTAACATAACTTTGAAAGCCTCCCACATCTCAAATGTAGATTTCCCTTCAAATAGCTGTGTCCAATCCACATTTCCCAGCTCCTGCTTAATTTTGATATAATTGGACTTTGCCCAGTTTAGCACTCTTCCCTTAGGACCACTCTCGTTTTTATCTGCAAGTTTTGTAAAACTTACAGAATTGTGGTCACTGCTCCTCACAACAGCTTGCGTCCGATCACCACTATGTTTCCTCAGCAACAGCATGTGGCCAGATCCCCAATGTGTTCCACGAGCAACTGCTGGTGTCGCGATCTCCACTCCATTCCATTAGCAATGACTGGTGTCCCTACCCCACCTCTTTTGCTCTTGCAACAGCCAACGGCCTGAGCTCCACTCTGTTCCCCGAGCAACGGCCCGCAGCCGGCCCACATTCTGTTTCCCATATCAATGGCCTGTGACCCAATCTCAATTCTGTTCCCCTCACAATGGCCTGCGGCCCGATCCCTACTCTTCCCCTCACAAAAACATGCGTTCTGATCACAACTATGTTTCCCTATCAATGGCTTGCAGCCCGATCCACACCCTGTTCCGTTCACAACGACCTTCGGCACAATCCACACTCTGTTTCCACAGCAATGTCCTGCAACCCAATCCACACTCTGTTCCTATAGCAACGGTCTGTGTCCCGATCCCCACGTTGTTCCGTTAGCAATGACTGGTGTTCCTACCTGCACTCTGTTGCCCTTGCAACAGCCTGTGGCCCCAGATCTACTCTGTTCCCTCGCAAAGGCCTGCGGATGGATCCCCACTCAGTTACACTAACAACGGCCTTTTTCCCATTACCAATCCGTCGCACTCACAACGGCCTGCGTCCCAAACCCCTCTCTGTTCACATGGCAATGGCCTGCTGCGCGATCCCCGCTCTGTTCCACTCGCAACTGCCAGCAACCTGATCCAACTGCGTTCCACTCACAAATGCCTGCGACCCGATCCCCACTCTGTTCTTCTAACAACGGCCTGTGTCCTGCTCCCCTCTCTTTCAACCTATTAACGGCTTGTAGCCTGATGCCCACTCTGTTCCACTAGCAACGACCTGCAGCCCAATCCACACCTTGTTCCCATTGCAACGGTGTGTGGCCCAATTGCCACACTGTTCATCTCACAATGGCCTGCCACCCGGTCCCCAATCTGTTCCGCTAGCAATGGGCTGTGTTCCGATCCATACTCTGTTCCCTGGCAGTGGCATGTGTTCCGTTCACAATGGACTATGGCCCGATCCCCAGTCTATTCCCCTAGCAATGGCCGGTGTCCATATCTGCACTCTGTGCTCTTGCACCAGTCTGTTGCCTGCGCACCGCTCTGTTCCCCTATCAAATGCCTGCAGCCGGATCCAATATCTGTTCCACTGGAAAAGTCCGGCGAAACGATCCCCACTCTGTTGCCCTCACAGCAGACTGCGTCCGGATCCCCACCCTGTTCCCCTAGCGATGGCCTGGTGAGTGATTCCTATTCTGCTCCCGTCACAACAGCCTGCGGCCTGATTCCCACTCTGTTACTCTTGCAATGCCCTGTGCCACGAAACCCATGCTGTTACCTCATAACGGCCTGTGCCCCGATCCCCACTCTGGTCCCCTAGCAACGGACCGCGGCCCGATCCCCACTCTCTTCCATTCTCAATGGCCAGTGACCCGATCCTCTGTTGCTCCACTCACAACGGCTAGCTTCGCGATTCCCACTCTCTTCACATCGCTATGGCGTGCAGTCCGAATGCCACTCTGTTCCACTCACAACGGCCTACGGCCCGAGCTCTACTCTGTTCCCTTAGCAATGGTCTGTTGTCCGAACCACACTCTGTTCGCCTAGCAACGGACTGCAGCCCGATCTGCACTCTCTTCCCTTAGAGTTGGCCTGCTGCAAGATCTCCAAACAACGGCCTCTTGCAAGATCGAAATTCTGTTCCCCTAGCAACAACCTACTGCCCGATCCATACTCTGTACCCCTGACAATGACCTATGGCTCGACCCTCAGTCTATTTCCCTAGAAACAGCCTACGGCTCCATTGCCATTCTGTGCACATCGCAATGCCTTGTGGCCCGACGCCCACTCTATTCCACTCACAACGACCTGCAGCCCGATCTCCTTCTGTTCGCCTATCATCGTCCTGTGTCTGAATCCCCAATCTGTTGCCTACACAATGGCTTGCGTCCAGATCTGGACACTGCTCTCCTCGCAGCAGACAGCTGTGCGATCCCCATTCTGTTCCCAAAGCAACAGCCTGCAGCCCAATCCACACTCTGTTCCCTGACAACAGCCTATGGCCAGATCCCCACTCTGTTCTGCCAGCAACGGCCTGCTGTCCGATTCCCATTCTGTTTTCCAAGCAATGGACTGCGGCCTGATCCACACTCTGTTCCCATAGCAACGGTGTGTGGCCCAATCGCCACACAGTTCACCTCAAATCTGTTCCCCTAGCAATGGACTGCGGCCCGATCCCCACACTGTTCCAATCACTAAACATAACGTGGCAATTACCCCCACTTTCTTCCTCTTAGAATGGCCTTCTTCCCGATCCCCACTCTGTTCCCATACAATGACCTGCGGCCTGATCTCCCTCTGTTAGCCTAATATCAGCCTGTGTCCCAATCCCCAACCTGTTGCTCTGACAACAGCTTGCATCCTGATCCGCACTATATTCCCCAAGCGACAACCTGTCAAAAGATCCCTACTCTGTTCCCGAGCACCGGCCTGTGGCTCGATCTGCACTCTGTTTCTCTAGCAATGGCCTGCTGCCCATTCCTCACTCTGTTCCATTAGCAACTACCTGCGGCCTGATTCACACTCAGTTCTCTTAGCTACTACCTTTGCCATGATCCCCACTCTGTTAGTCTAGCAATGGCCTGCGGTGCGATTGATATTCTGTTCCCATAGGAATGGCCTGCAGTCCCTTTCGCACTCTGTTCCCCTCAGCATTGCCTGCAGCCCAATCCCCACTCCGTTCCACTGGCAACGGCCTACGGCCAGAGCCACAATATTTTCCTCTTGCAATGACCCGTACCCCGGTTGCCATTCTGTTACCGACACACCAGCCTGTGGCCCAATCCCCACTCTGTTCAGATACCAATGGCCTGCAGCCCGATTGCCACTCTGTTCAACTCGCAATGGCCTGCATCCCGATATCCACACTGTTCCCCGAGCAACTGCCTGCTGCCCAATCCCCACTCTGTTAACCTAGCTATGGCGTCCAACCCGATCCCTACTCTGTTCACAGAGAAATGGGCTGCAGCCCGATCCTCACTCTGTTCCCTTACCAACAGTCTGCTTCCGATACACACTATGTTCCCACAGCACGCTTTGTGGCTCGACGGCCACTCTGTCCCCCTCACTCCACCCTGTGTCCCAATTCCCAATCTGTTGCCCTCACAATAGCGTGTGCCCTGATTCCCAATCTGTTGTCCTATCAACAGACTGCTGTGCGATCCCCATCCATTTCACCAAGCAATAGCCTGCGGCCTAATGCACACTCTATTCCCCTCAGAATTGCTTGTGCCACGACCCCTACTCTGTTTCCCTAACAACGGCCAGCTGCCCGATCCCCAATCTGTTCACTTAGCAAATGGCTACAGCCTGATCCGCACTCTGTTCCCTTAGCAACTACCTGCAGCATGATCCCTACTCTTTTAATCTAGCAATGGCCTTCAGCCAGATGGCCACTGTGTTCCCATAACAATGGCCTGCAGCCCCTTTCGCACTCTGTTCCCCTCAGAATGCCTGCGGCCCGATCCCCACTCTCTTCCCCTAGCAACGGCCTGTGGCCTGATCCACAGTCTTTTCCTCACGCAATGGCCTGCATTCCGCTCGCCACTCTGATGCCCGAGCAACAGCCTGCTGCCCAATCCCCACTCTGTTAACCTAGCAATGGTGTGCGACCCGATCACTACTCTGTTCACCAAGCAACGGTCTGCAGTCCGATCCCCACATTATTTCACTTGCAACGTCCTGCCGCCCGAACCCCACACTGTTCCATGAGCGAAGGACTGCAGCCCGATTCCCACTCTTTTCCCCGAATAACGGCTTGCGGCCCGACTAACACACTCTTTATCTCGCAATGACCTACAGCCCCATCGCCTTTCTGTTCCCATAACAGTGGCCTGCAGCCCGATCCCCACTCTGTTACCCTCACAGATGCCCGCGGTCCAATCCCCACCCTGTTCCATTAGCGACTGCCTGAGGCCTGATCCCTGATCTATTCCCTTCGCAACTACCTGTGGCATGATCCCAACTCTGTTAATCTAACAACGGACTGCGGCCTGATCGCCACTCTGTTCCCCTAGAAACGGCGTGCAGCCGGATCCACAACCTGTTCCCGTCGCAATGGCCAGCAGCCTCGTCCCCAATCTATTCTGCTAGCAACAGTCTGTGTTATGAACCATACTGTGTTTCACAGCAAGTGTCCCGATACCCACTCTGTTCCCTTTAGAATGGCCTGCAGCCTGATCCACACTCTGCTGTCTTCACAACGGCCTGTGGCCCGATTCCCACTCGGCTCTCCTCATATCTGCCTATGGCAGGATCCCCACAGTGTTCCTTCCGAAATGGCCGGTATACCTATCCACACTCGGTTGCCCTTGCAGCAATCTGCGGCCTGAGCTCCACTCTGGTACCCGAACAAATGTCTGTGGACTGATAGCCAGTCTTTTCCACTTGGAAATGCCTGTGTCCCGATCCCCATTCTGTTGCCCTCACAACATCCTGCGGCCCGATCCACACTCTGTTACCCTTGCAAACGCCTGCAGCCCGATCCCCTCTCTGTTCCCCACGCAACTGCTCGTAGTCTGAAACCCCTCTGCATTCCCCTCAGAACTGCCTGCGGCCCGATCCACGCTCTGTACTCACAAAGGCCTATGTCTCGATCACCACTTTGTTTCCTTTGCAACGGCCTGCAGCCTGATCCACACTCTGATCCCCTCACAATGGCCTGTGGCCAGATCATCTCTCTGCCTCCCTCACAACGGCCTGCGGCCGCATCCCCAATCTGTTCTGCGTGCAACTGCTGGTGTCCCGATCCATACTCTTTTACCCAGCAAGGGATCCTCACTCTGGCCCGATCCTCACACTTTTCGCTCAGCAACGGTGTGTGGCACTATCGCCACACTGTTCAACTCACAATGGCCTGCAGCAAGGTCCCCAATCTCTTCCGCTAGCAACAGTCTGTGTACCGGTCCATACCCTGTTCCGCCGCAAAGGCATGAGCCCCGATCCCCACTCTGTTTCCGTGCAGCAACATGTGGCCCGATCCCCACTCTGTTCTCCTAGCAATGCATGCTGCCTGATGTGTACTCTGTTCGCCTCATAAACAGACTGCAGCCCAATCCCACTCGGTTCAAATCGCAACTGCCAGCAGTCTGATACAACAGCGTTCCCCTCGCAACAGCCTGCGGGCCGATCCCCACTCTATTCCCCTAGAAATGCTGTGCGGTCTGATCCACAATCTGTTCCTCACGCAATGGCCTGCAGCCTGATCCACCCTCTGGTTTCTGCGCAACAACCTGCTCCCCATTCCATCGCTCTGTTTCTCTAACAATGGCCTGCAGCCTGAACACGACTCTGTTCATCTAACAAGGGCTGCATCCCTATTCCAACTCTGTCCCCCCCACAACGGCCTGCAGCCTGATTACCACCCTCTTTCTTTCGAATGGCCTGCTGGCCGATTCCACACTCTGTTCAGAAGGCAATGGTGTGCAGCCCGATTGCCATTCTGTTCCACTCACATCAGCCTGTGGCCCGATCTCTACTCTCTTCCCTTATCAACGGCCTGTGGCCAGACCCACGTTCTTTTCCGCTCGCAATGGCCTGCATCTTTATCACCCCTTTGTTTCCCTAGCAACGGCCTGCTGCCCAATTCCCACTCTGGTCCCATTACAGCAGCCTGCTTCTGATCCACACTTCGTTCCCACACAACGCTTTGTGGCACGGACCACACTCAGTTTCCCTAGCAACGGCCTGTGTCCAAACTCCACTCTGTTCCAATCGCAATGGGCTGTTGCCCGAACTCCATTCTGTTCCCTTCACAATGGCCTTCGGCCCGATCCATACTCTTCTCCTCACAACAGCCCGCGTTCCAATCACCACTATTTTACCCTAGCAACGGCTGTGGCCCAATCCCCAATCTGTTCCGTGAGCAACGGCCAGTGTCCCGATCCCCACTCTGTTCCATTAGCAATGACGACTGTCGCTATCCCAACTATTTCGCTCTTGCGACAGCTTGTGCCCTGAGCTCCACACTGTTCCCCTAGCAATGGCTGTGGCCTCATCCCCTCTCTGTTCCCCTAGCAAAGGTCGGCATCCAGATGCCCACTCTGTTCCCCGACCAAAGGTCTTCTGTGGCCAGATCCCCACGCTGTTTCCCTCAAAGCATCCTACGGCCCGATCCTCACCCTAATCCACTCGCAACTGTCCGAAGCCTGATCCAACAGCGTTCCCCTCGCAACAGCTTGTGGCCCGATCTCAACTCTGTTGCCTTCTCAATGGCCAGTATCCCCATCACCACTCTGTTCTGATAGAAACGGCCTGCAGCACGATTCCCATTCTGTTCTCCAAGCAACGGACAGCGGCCCGATGCATAATCTGTTCTGCTCGCAACAGTCTGTGTCCTGATACATACTCTGTTGCCCAGCAACGGCATGTGTCCCAATTCCCTCTCTGTTTCACAGCAGCAGCATGTGGCCCGATCCCCACTCTGTTCTACTAGCAATGGTTGCAGTCCAATACTCACTCTATTCCCCTCACAAACGGCATGTGACCCGATCCCCACTCTGCTGCCTTCACAATAGCCATTGTCCAGATTCCCAAACTGTTCCATTAGCAACCGTCTGCCTGCTGCATGATTCCCATTCCGTTCTTCTTGCAACGGACTGCGGCCCGGTCCACACTCTGTTCCCATAGCAACGGTATGCGGCCCAATCGCCATACTGTTCAACTCACAATGACCTATGGCCTGGTCCCCAATCTGTTCCGTGAGCAACAGTTTGTGTCTCGATCCATACTCTGCTCCCCAGCAATGGCTTCTGACCCGATCCCCACCCTTAGCTGTCTGGATGCAGAAATGTCTGGCCAACAGAAGACAGCGAGTGGTAGTACAAGGAAAATAACTTGCCTGGAAGTCTGTGATGAGTGGTGTTCCACAGGGCTCTGTCCTTGGGCCTCTACTTTTTGTAATTTTTATTAATGACTTGGATGAGGGGATTGAAGGATGGGTCAGCAAGTTTGCAGACGACACAAAGGTTGGAGGTGTTGTTGACAGTATAGAGGGCTGTTTAGGCTGCAGCGGGACATTGACAGGATGCAGAGATGGGCTGAGAGGTGGCAGATGGAGTTCAACCTGAATAAATGTGAGGTGATGCATTTTGGAAGGTCGAATTTTAAAGCTGAGCACAGGATTAAGGATAGGATTCTTGGCAGTGTGGAGGAACAGAGGGATCTTGGGGTGCAGGTACATAGATCCCTTAAAATGGCGACCCAAGTGGACAGGGTTGTTAAGAAAGCATATGGTGATTTGGCTTTCATTAACAGGGGTATTGAGTTTAAGAGTCGTGAGATCTTGGTGCAGCTCTAGAAAACTTTGGTTAGACCGCACTTGGAATACTGCGTCCAGTTCTGATCGCCCTATTATAGCAAAGATGTGGATGCTTTGGAGAGGGTTCAGTGGAGGTTTACCAGGATGCTGCCTGCACTGGAGGGCTTATCTTATGAAGAGAGATTGACTGAGCTCGGACTTTTTTCATTGGAGAAAAAGAGGATGAGAGGGGACCTAAGTGAGGTATACAAGATAATGAGAGGGATAGATAGACTATTTCCCAGGGCAGAAATGACACGAGGGGTCATAGTTTTAAGCTAGTTGGAGAAAAGTATAGGGAGATGTCAGAGGCGGGTTCTTTATACAGAGAGTTGTGAGTTGCGATCGCCATTCTGTACACCAAACAACGGCCTGTGGCCCGATCCATTCTCTGTTTCCATAGCAACGGCATGTGAAGCAATCGCTACACTGTTCACCGAACAATAGCCAGCACCCCTATCCCAATCGGTTCCGCAAGCAACAGTCTGTGTCACGGAACATACTGTGTTCTCCACCAATGACATGTATCCCGATCCCCACACTGTTTCTGGGCAGCAGCATGTGGTCCGATACCCACTCTGTTCCCCTTAGAATGGCCTGCAGCCCGATCAACACTCTATTGCCTTCGTAACGGCTTGCGGCACAATTCCCAATCTGCTCTCCTCGTATCTGCCTATGGCAGAATCCACACAGTGTTCCTCTAGCATTGGCCAGTATATCTCTCCGCAATCGGTTGCCCTTGCAGTAATCTGCGACCTGAGCTCCACTCTGTTACCCTAACAAATGCCTGCGGATGGAACCCCACTCTGTTTCACTTGGAAAAGCCTGTGACCCGATCCTCATTCTGTTGCCCTCACAACTGCCTGCGGCCCGATCCCCTCTCTGTTCTCCTCACAAAGGCCGATGTCTAGATCCCCACTCTGTTCCCTTAGCAACGGCCTGCAGCCTGATCTGCACGCTGATCCCCTCACAATGGCCTGGGGCCAGATCATCTCTCTGCCTCCCTCACAATGGCCTGTGGCCGCATTCCCAATCTGTTCTGCAAGCAACGGCTGGTATCCCGATCCATACTCTGTTGCCTTCACAATGGCCTGTGTCCCGATCCCCACTCTGTTCCCCTAGCAATAGCCTGCTGCGCGATCCCCTTTCTCTTCTCCAAGCAACGCACTGTGGCTCAATCCTCACTCTGTTCGCTTAGCAACGGTGGGTGGCTCTATCGCCACACTGTTCAACTCACAATGGCCTGTGGCATGGTTCCCAATCTGTTCCGCGAGCAACAGCCTTGTCCCGATCCATACTCTGCTCCCCAGCAAAGGCATGTGCCCCGATCCCCACTCTGTTCTACTAGCAATGGATGCGGCCCGATGCCCACTCTGTTCCCCTCACAAACGGACTGTGGCCCGATCCCAACGCTCTTCCCCTTACAATGGCCTGCTGCCGGATCCTCACTTTGTTCCCTTCGCAACTGCCTGTGGCCCAAATCCCACTCTGCTCCCCTCACAATGGCCTACAGCAGAATCCCCACTTTTCTAACCTGGCAATGGCCTATGCCCCGATCCCTACTCTGTTCCTCCAGCAATCGTCTCCTGCATGATCCCCACTCTGCTCCCCTCACAACAGCATGCGGCCCGATCCCCACTCTGTTACCCTAGCAATGGCGTGCAACGCGAACCACACTGTGTTCCACTCACAAAGGCCTGTGGCCAGAATCACTCTCTGTTACTCTAGGAATGGCCTGAGACCGGATCCCCACTCAATTCCACTAGCAATGGCCTGTGTCCAACTTTCCACTCTGTTGCCAGCATAACGGCCTGTGACCCGATCCCCACTGTGTTCCCCTAGCAATGGCCTGCTGCGGTTGCCCGTACTGTTCTCCAAGCAAAGGCCTGCGTCCCGATCTAGACTCTGTTTCCATAGTAATGATGTCTGGCCCAATCGCCACATTGTTCACCTAACAATGACCTGCGGCCTGGTCCCAATCTGTTCCGCTAGCAATGGCATCTGTCCCGATCCCCACTCCTTTTCCCAGCAGCAGCATGTGGCCCGATCTCCAATTTCTTCCCCGAGCAATGGATGCGACCCAATCCCCACTCTGTTCCCCTCACAAATGGACCATCGCCCGATCCCCACTCTCTTCTCCTTAGAATGGTCTGCGGCACTATCCACACTCTGTTCTCTTCACAACGGCCTATAGCAGGATCACCTTTCAGTTCCCCTAGCAATGGACTGTGTACCTATCCGCACTCTGTTGCCCTTGTAACAGTCTGCGGCCTGAGCTCCACTGCTGCCCTCAAAACTGCCTGCGTTCTGATCTCCACTCTGTTCCCCTAGGGATGGTCTGATTCACGATCCACATTCTGTACCCCTCACAACAGCTTCGGCTCGATCCCTCTCTGTACCCCGAGCGACGGCCTGCGACCCGATCCCCCCTCTGCTGACCTACCAAAGGCCTGTAGCCCGATCACCACTCTGTTCCCCGAGCAGAAGCCTGCTGCCCGATCCACACTCTGTTCACATAACAATGGCCTGTGCCCCGATCCCCTGTAGCTCGATAACCACTCCGTTCCCCTCACAACGGCATGTGGCCCGATCATCTCTTTGCTCCCCTCACAATTGCCTGCGGCCTGATCCCCACTCTGTTCACCTCACAATAGGTTGTTGCCCGATCTCGACGCTGGTTCCCAAGCAAGGACCTGCTGCCTGATTTCCACTCTGTTCCCGCAGGAATTGCGTGCAACCCGATTCCCACTCTGTTGAACTCACAATGGTTGATGGCCTGAGCTCTGCTCTGTTCTCTTAGCAACGGACAGTTGCCCGATTCACGCTGTGTTCCCCTCGCTATGGCCTGCATTCCAATCTCCACTCTGTTCCTCTAGGGATGGCCTACTGCACGATCCACACTCTGTTCCCCTCACAACAGCCTGCGGCCGATCCCCACTCTGATGCCCTTGCATTGGCCTGCTGCGTGATCTGTATTCTGTTCCCCTAGCGATCGTCTGATGCACGATCCCCATTCTGTACCCCTCACAACAGCGTCAGCTCGATTCCCTCTCTGTACCCCGAGCGACTGTCTGCGACCCGATCCCCACTCTGCTGACCTACCAATGGCCTGTGCCCCAATCCCATTCTGTTCCCCTCACAACGGCTTGTAGCCCGATCCCCACTCTGTTCCCCTTGCAACTGCCAGCAGCTTGGCTCTCACTGCGTCCCCCTCACAACTGCGTATGGTCTAACTCCACTCTGTTCACCTCACAACGGACTGCAGAACGAGCTCCACTCATTTCCCTTAGCAACGGCCTGCAGCACGATCCACACTCTGATCCCCTCACAATGACCTATGACCAGATCATCTCTCTGCTCCCCTCAAAACGGCCTGTTGCCTGATCCTAATTCTGTTTCCCAAGCAGCGACCTGCGTCCTGATCGCCACCCTGTTCCCCTCGCAACTGTCACCAGCCTAAACCCCACTGCATTCCACTCACAAAAGCCTGCGGCCCGATCACCACTCTATTCTGTTAACAACGGTCCGACGCCCGATGCCCACTCGGTTTTCCCAGCAACTGACTGCTGTCCGATCCCCACTCTGTTCCCCTTTCAACGCTCTGTGGCCTGATCATCTCCCTGCTCCCCTCACAATAGCCCAATCCCCATGCTGTTCACCTCGCAGTGGCCTGATGCCCGATTCCAACTCTGTTTCCCAAACAATGTTCTGCGGCCCGATCCCAACTCTGTTCCCATAGAAATGGCACCCAACCCGGTTTCCAATCTGATCCACTCACAATGGCCGACGGACCGGGTTCTACTCTATTCCCTTAGCAATGGCCTGTTGCCCGATCAAAGCTCTGTTCCCCTCTCAATGACCTGCATCACAATAACCACTCTGTTCCCCGAGCGATGTTCTGTTCCCCTCACAACACCCTGCAACCAGTCTGTTCCCGAGCAACGGCCTGTGGTCCAGTCGCCACTCTACTAACCGAGCAATGGCCTGTGGACCGATTCCCACTCTGTTCCAAGAACAACGTCTTGCGGACCAATTCCCCCTCTGTTCCCCTCACAATAGGCTGCGGCCGGATCCCCATCTGTTATCTTTGCAAACGCCTGCAACCCGATCCCCACGTTGTTCATCTCGCAATTCCCAGCAGCCTAATCCTCACTGCGATCCCCTCACAAAAGACTGCGTCCTGAAGCCGACTCTGCTCCCCTCACAAACGGACTGTGGCCCGATCACCACTCTGTTCCCTTAGAATGACTTGCTGCCGATCCCCACTCTGTTCCCTTCACATCGGCTTACAGCAGAATCCCCTCTTTTCTAACCTGGCAATGCCCTGTGCCCTGATCCCCACTCTGTTCCCTTCACAACGGCCTGCGGCCCGATACCCAGTCTGATCCCCTCGCAATGACTGGTGTCCCTATCCCCACTTTGTAGCCCTTGCAACAACCTGCGGCCTGAACTCCACTCTAGTCCCCTAGGAACGGCCTGAGTCCCAATCCCCACTCTGGTCACCTCGGAACGGCCTGCTGTGCGAGCTCCATTTAGTTCTCCAAGCAACGGCGTGCGGCCCAATCCTCACTCTGTTCACTAACTACGGCCTCCTGCGCGATCTCCATTCAGTTCTCCAAGCAACGGCCTTTGGCCCGTTCCCCAGTTTCTTCCCATCGCAATGGTATATGAGCCAATCACCACACTGTTCACCTCACAATGGCCAGAGACCTGGTCCCCAATCTGTTCCACTAACAACGGTCTGTGTCACGAACCTTAGTCTGTTTCGCAAGCAATGGCATGTGTCCTGATCTCTACTCTGTTTCCCAGCAGCAGCATGAGGCCTCAACACCAATCTCTTATTCTAGCGATGACCTGCAGCCTGATCCCCACTTTGTTCCCCGAACAACGGCCTGTGTACAGATATCCTCTCTTTTCCCTGAGCAAAAGCTTGCGGCCGGATCACCATTCTTTTGCCCTCACAACGGACTGAGTCCAGATCCCCACTCTGTTCTATTAGCGATGTCCTGCTGCGTGATCCCCACAGTGTTCTACTCAAAGCAGGCTGCGGCCCGATCCCCATTCTTTTCCCATTGCAAAGTCCTGCAGCCCGATCCCCACTCTATTCCCCTCACAAAGGACTGTGTACCGATCCTCACTTTTTTCCCGTTAGAATGTCCTGCAGCCCAATCCACACTCTGTTTCCCTCACAACGGCCTATGGCACGATCACCACCCTATTGCCCTCACAACAGCCTGCGTTCTGATGCCCACTCCGTTCCCCAAACAATGGCCTATTACGTAACCCCCACTTTGCTGCCCTTACAACAGCCTATGGCCCGATCCCCACTCTGTTACCTTGCAAAGGCCTGAAGCCGATCCCCACTCTTTTCCTCTCGCAAGTGCCAGCAGCTTCATCCCCACTTCGTTCACATCACAACAGCCTGTGGCGCGATCACCACTCTGTTCTGCTCACAACGGTCTGCAGCCCGATTCCCATTCTGTTACCCTTGCTAAGGCCTGCAGCCTGATCCTCATTGCATTCCCCTCACAGCAGCCTGCGGCCCAGTCCCCACTCTGTTCGACTAGCAACTGCCTAGTGGTCGATCACCATTCTGTTCCCCACACAACGGCCTGCGGCCCGATCCCCACTCTGTTCCTCGAACAACGGCCTGCAGACCAATTCCCATTCTGTTCCACGAGCAACAACCTGCTGCAAGATCAAAATCATGTTCACCAAGCAAGAGCCCGCGCCCTGATCCACACTCTGTTCCCCTGATAATGCCATGCGGCCCGACCCACATTCTGCTTCCCGAGCAATGGCCTATGAACCCATCGTTGTTCTGCTTCCATAACAATCCCTTGCGGCCCGATGGCCACTCTGCTCCCCACACAACAGACTGTGGCCCGATTCCCCAGTATGTGCCTATCATCGGCCTGTGTCCCAAATCCCCAATCTGTTGCCCTCACAATGGCCTACGTCCTCATTCCCACTCTGTTTTCCTAGCAACAGCCTGCTATGCGATCCCTATTCTGTTCCCCAAGCAACACCTGCCCAAGATCCCAACTGTGTTTCCAGAGAAACAGACTGCGGACCGATCCACACTCTGTTCTGTTCACAATGGCCTGTAGCACGATCCCCACTCTGTTTCCCCAGTCACGGCCTGCTGCTAGATCCCCAATCTTAGAACATAGAACATGGAACACAGAACATTGCAGCGCAGTACTAGCCCTTCGGCCCTCGATGTTGCGCCAACCTGTCATACCAATCTAAAGTCCATCTAAGTTACACTATTCCATTGATATCCATATGTTTGTCCCATGACGACTTAAATGTACTTAAACTTGGCGAATCTACTACCGTTGCAGGCAAAACATTCTTAATCCTTACTACACTCTGAGTAAAGTAACTACCTCTGACATCTGTCCTATATCTATCATTCCTCAATTTAAAGCTATGCCCCTCGTGCTCGCTGTCACCATACTCTGAAAAAGGCTCTCCCTGTCCACCTTATCTAACCCTCTGATTATCTTATGTCTCTATTAAGTCACCTCTCAACCTTCTTCTCTCCAACGAAAACAGCCTGAAGTTTCTCAGCCTTTCCTCGTAAGACCTTCCCTCTATACCAGGCAACATTCTAGTAAATCTCCTCTGCACCCTTTCCAAAGCTTCCACATCCTTCTTACAATGCGGTGACCAGATCTGTACACAATACTCCAAGTGCGGCCGCACCAGAGCTTTGTACAGCTGCAGCATAACCTCATGGTTCCGGAACTCGATCCCTCTATCAATAAAAGCTAATACACTGCATGCCTTCTTAACAACCCTGTCAACCTAGGTGGCTGACATGTCTCATGTCTCTTCGCAGGGCCAGACTAGAGTCAAGCTCAACAGGGTCTTCTTTCCCCGCTAATTCTGCCAAGCCCTTTCCCTTGGCTGTGGTTTCGCTAGATAGTAGGTCGGGACAGTGGGAATCTCGTTCATCCATTCATGCGCGTCACTAATTAGATGACGAGGCATTTGGCTATTTATTGCACTCATCATACATGATGGAGTGTCCATTCCAAGTTTTAACGTCGCTCGTCGACGTATGACAAACCCCTATCCAGCGAACCACAGCCAGAAGATCTAAAAGGGGACGGTAAAAACAATACAAAAATTAAAAGGACATTGTCAAGCAGAATTCCAGCAAGGCAAGGATGAGCTAAGGTTCTCAACTATTCAACGGGATAACTGCTCATCCTTTGTTGTGTGAAGCGTGAAATTTATTAATTAACACCCAACTTACCCCGCACCTTTAACCTCCGTGATCTAACATCAAATAACTTTATTAATAAAACCTAAAAAAAATTAACTCTACTTAAAAACTACCAATTAAAACTATTTAAAATATTACTAAAACTACTAATTTAACTCTACTTAAAAACTACCAATTAAAACTATTTAAAATATTACTAAAACTACTAAAACCTTACAATTAAAATTTAAAAAAAACATAATACGTCGCTTGGAGCTCCTATGAGTCCATAAAAATTCTTAAAAGCTCAAGAGTCAAAGATAAAGTCAGGTTTGAAATGTTTTGTGCAAACGAACTAAATCTTGTAATATCGAGGTCCTTCATCAAATCTGCGTTCTTTTCGAACCACTTTCCCCGGGCACCCATAACAAACCCATAAAAAAATACGGTTCCACCTCCAGTGAGGTCCCTTATCTCCTTGTCCAGATGGTTATACTTTTTTATCTTCTCCTCCCAAGCATCCTCGAGAGAGTTAATCTGAACATCCGACCTTACGGTAACATCAACCACCACGGTTTGCATTTCCTTTTCCAAAATAAGATCTGGTATCCAGAGCTTCCCAGACTTATTCTTGATCCGTGGCTCAACAAAGATTGTCCATCCAAACTTCTTCACAAACCCAACTAACTCATCTATGATTTTATTCTGCCTCTTAATCCGCATATTCTTCATATAAGGGCACCATCCCGAAATATGTGCTACCGTCTCCGAAACTTCATTACACCGTCTACAGTTTTTGATATTAAATGGCCTGCCATAAGACAACGACGTCCTTGTTGGAAACAAATTGGTTCTTAACAAAAGTGAACTAATCACTTTGGACGATTTCATGAATTGCATTCTCTGCAGCCAACTATTGGATATACTATCGTTTCTAAAGTAGTGAATTCCTGCCCCTTGACAGGGAAGGGCCATCCATTTTTGCATCCCAATTGCCCTCTAGCTTGCATAGTTAGTACTCGCATATTCCTCCAAACCGTCTTCACTACTATCAATGATAGTATCCATCTCCTCCGATCCTCGAATAATGTTCAGGTCCCAAATGTTCTCCATCATTTTCAACTTACGCAATCTATGCATTCTCTCCACCACGCTACTTCCATTAAACCGAAATGATGCATGTAACAGCTCGTCTTCTGACTTCAGTAGCGTCCCATACTTCCTCATTATCGATATCGGAATAAACGTTGACAACCGACTTATGGCAAGGCCACCATCACGAGATTTGGCATATAAAACACCATCTGTGATGGATTGTGGAAGGTGTAAAATCCCTTAATCGCACACTTTATAATATTATCCAACCTACTTAAATAATTTAAAGAAACCTCCGATAAAACCAAGTAATAAAATAATCTAGGAATAAAATACATTCTTAAAAGTTCTATTTTTTGGACGGGCTTAAGGGGAGAACTCTTTAAATTCCCCAACCATATCTACAGTTGACTCTCCCAATTGGCTTTACTGATCCCCAACCAGGGGTCGGTTTTAGCCCCTAAATATTTGTCCGTAGTCCCAGGCTCCATAAACTGTATAATCCCGTCATTAAACCTCCAATTTAACCTATAATTAAATATAAAGGTCTTATTTTTATAGGTGAAGTAAAATCCGTTTGTCTTTTTAATGTTAACCTCTAGCCCCGTATTTCTACAAAATCTTTCAACTATCTTTAAAGCAAACACCATCCCATCATACGACTGACTAATCAGGGCGATGTCATCTGCAAACGCCAATGTTGCACAATGGCACCTATTCCCTTCCTCTCCCAGAAATATTCCCTTTTTTTTTCCTCGATAGTGCAAATCAATGGATCCATAATAATATTGAATAAAATTGGTGATAAAGCATCATCTTGCTTTACTCCACATAAAATTGGAATATTTTCGGTTTTACAATTAAAACCTTCAACATGGGGTAAAGTTCTTCTCATATAGATCTTTAATTAATTGTATAAATAACACCGGGAGCTGAAGTCTTTTAAGCGCAGTAACAATTAGTTTATGTCCCACAGTATCAAAAGCCTTGGCTAAGTTTATAAAGACTACAGCCAGGTCCCTTCTATTTCTTTTCGCCCCCTTTATAATATTTTCCAATATTGTAATATTTTCTTCGCACCCCGAGATACCTGTCATAAACCCTTTTTGTCGCTTGTTTAAATTAATTGCTTTACTCAATTTATTCGCCATAATTTTGGTAAAACTCCTGAGCAATATCGGGCCGATTGTAATCGGCCTCCAGTTATTAATATCCTTCAATTCTTCCTCCTTGCTCACTTTCGGGATAAGAACTGTCCTACTGATCTTAAGTTGGTCTGGAATCTTGACCTTTATAACCCAAATAGAATATAACCTAGGCAGCAGCGAATTATCCTTGTTAAAAACTTTAATCATATCTCCCATCGTCACCCCATCCGGCCCCGCAGCGGTTTTCTCATCCATCGCCTTAATGGCATGATCGACGTCCTCCACCGTTACGGGACCGGTTAGAGCAGCGAACTGGGACCCTTCTTCCTGACTCTTATATTTCGCAAACCCTCTTAGGTTGTTCTTCTCGTTTACGTTCGTTAATCTTCCTTTAAAGTAATCTTCAAATTCCTCCTTATCCAGGGGGCATTTACTCCTAACAGGAGCCCCCATTAAGGTTCGAGCCAACTACTGTCTTTTTGTTTTATACAGGACCTGCATTTCTTTAAATTTACCTTTCTTCTTACTATAACTTTTCTTTGCTTCATTAATCTGTGTACCTGGACACCGAGATCACTCTGCTCATCTACACTACAAAGACTGTTACCGTTAGCCCAGTACTTTGCATTCTGGTTACTCCGACCAATGTGAATCACCTCACAGTTGTCCACATTAAACTCCATTTGCCACCTCTCTGGCCAGCTCTGCAGCTTATCTATGTCTCTCTGCAACCTACAACATCCTTCGTCACTGTCCACAACTTCACCGAACTTAGTGTCATCTGCAATTTTACTAACCCACCCTTCCACGCCCTCATCCAGGTCGTTTATAAAAACGACAAACAACAGTGGACCCAACACCGACTGTTGCGGCAGATCACTAGTAAGTTCACTCCAGGATGAACATTTCCCATCAACCACCACCCGCTGTCTTCTTTCAGCAAGCCAATTCATGTTCCAAACTCCTATATCTCCCACAATCCCTTTCCTTCACATTTTGTTCAATAGCCTCCTGTGGGGAACGTTATTGAACGCCTTGCTGAAATCCATATACACCAAATCAACCGGTTTAATCTCATCTACCTGTTTGATCACTTTCTCAAAGAAATCAACAAAGTTTGTGAGGCACGACATACCCTTCACAAAAACGTGCTGACTATCTCTATTCAATCGCTCTTTTCTAGATGATTGTAAATCCTATCTCTTATAACCTTTTCTAACACTTTACCAATAACTGAAGTAAGGCTCACTGGTGTATAATTACTAGGGTTGTCTCTACTCCCCTTCTTGAATAGGGGAACCACATTTGCTATTTTCCAGTCTTCTGGCACTATTCCTGTAGACAATGACGTTTTACAGATCGATGCTAAAGGCTCGGCAATCTCCTCCCTACTTCCCAGAGTATGCTAGGATAAATCACATCCGATTCCAGGGGACTTATCTATTTTCACAATCTGTTCCATTAGCAACTGCTTGCGGCCTTATCCACACTCTGTTACCTTAGCAACTACCTGCGGCATGATCCCCACTCTCTTAAAGTAACAATGGCCTGCGGTCCAATCGCCACTTTGTTTCCATAACAACAGCTTGTAGCCCCTTTTGAAGTCTGTCACCGTCAGAATTGCCTGTGGCCCGATCCCCACTCAATTCCCCTCGCATTGGCCTATGGCCTGATCCACCCTCTGTTTCGCAATGAACGGTCTGCTCCCAATTCCTTCGCTCTGTTTCCTCAGCAATGGCTTGAGGCCTGATCACTGCTCTGTTCACCTGACAAAGGGCTGTGTCCCAATCCCCACACTGTTCCCCTCACAACGGCCTGCATCCCGAACACCACTCTCTTTTCTGCGGAACCAACTGTGTCCGATCCCCACTCTGTTAAGATACCAACAGTGTGCAGCCCGATTGCCACTCTGTTTCACTCACAGCGGCCTGCAGCCAAAGATTTACTCTTTTCCCCTCGCAATGGCATGCATCCAGATCTCCACTCTGTTCCCCGAGCAACAGCCTGCTGCCCAATCTTCAGTCTGTTAACGCAGCAAAGGCGTGCCACCCGAACCCTATTGTGTTCACCCAGCAATGGCCTGCAGCCCGATCTTGAGTCTGTTCCTCATGAACAGCCTGCCTCCAATCCACACCTTGTTCCCACACAACGCTTTCTGTTTCCCTAGCAATCGCCTGTGGTTCAATCTACATTCTGGTCCCCTCACAACGGCATGTGGCCCGATTCCTACTCTTCCCCTCACAACAGCCTGCGTTCTGATCTCCACTCTGTTTCCCGCTCAACGGCCTGCAGACCAATCCAAACTGTATTCTATTCACAACGGCCTGTGGCACGATCCCCATTCTGTTTTCCTTGCAACAGTCTGCAGACCGATCCCCACACTGTTCCCTAGCAACAGCCTGCTGCAAGATCAAAATTCTGTTCCCCTAGAAAAAGCTTGCTGCCCGATCAACACTCTATTCCCCTGACAATGGCCTGTGGCCCAACTCTCTTTCCCTAGCAACGTACTCCGGCCCCATCGCCGTTCTGTTCCCATAGCAATGCCCTGTGGCTCGACGGCCACTCTGTCGCCCTCACAACAGCCTGTGGCCTGATCCCTCTCTGTTTGCCGATTATCGGCCTTTGTCCCAATCCCCAAACTGTTGCCCTCACAATGGTAATGCGTCTTGATCCCCACGCTTTTCTCCTCGTGAAAGCCTGCTGTCCTATCCCCATTCTGTTCCCCAAGCAACAGTCTGCCCAAAGATCCCAACTCTGTTCCCTGAGAAGCAGACTGTGGTCCGATCCACACTCTGTTCTCTTCACAACGGCCTACGGCACAATCCCTACGCTGTTTCCCTAGCAGCGGCCTGATCCCCACTGTCTTCACCTTAGAATGGCCTGCTGCCCGCTCTCCACTCTGTTAACCTTCACAACGGCCTGCATACCGAACCCAAATCTGCTACATTCACAACACCCTGCCGTCCGATCTCCACTCTGTTTACCTCGCAATGTCCTGCAGCCCGATTCCCACTCTGTCATCCTAGCAACGTCCTGTGTCCGGATCCCCAATCTGTTCCACCAACAATGGACTGTGTCCAGATCCCCACTCTGTTAACGTCACAATGAGCTGCATCCTGATGCACACTGTGATCCCCTCACAACGGTCTTCTGCGCGATCCCGTTTCTATTCTGCAATGGCCAGCGGTCCGATCCCCACTCTGTCCCGATAGCAACGGTGTGTGGCCCAAATGCCACACTGTCCAAATCATAATGGCACGTGTCCCGATCCCTACTCTGTTTCCCAGCAGCTGCATATGGCCCAAGCCCCACTCTATTCCCCTAGCAATGGCCGGCAGGCCGATGCCCATTCTTTTCACTACACAATGGCCTGCGACCCCACCTCCATTCTGTTATGCTCGCAACTAATCCCCACGACGTTCCCCTCACAACAGCCTATAGCTCGATCCATTCTCTCTTCCCCTCACAATGGCCTGTGGCCAGATCCACTCTCTGTTACCCTAGCGATGGCTTGTGGCCAGATCCCAATCTGTTCCAATAACAACGGCCTGTGTCCCGATCCCCACACTTCTATCGTCATAATGATCCCAACTCTGATCCCCTAGCAACGGGTGTTGCGCGCTCCCCTTTCAGTTCTCCAAGCAATGGCCTGTGGCTCAATCCACACTCTTTTCGCATAGCAACGGTGTGTGACTAAATTCCCACACTGTTCACCTCACAATGGTCGACGGCCAGGTCCCCCAATCTGTGCCCCTCGCAATGGCATGTGTCCTCATCCCCACTCTGTTCCCTGAGCAATGGCCTCCGGGCCGATGCACACTCTGTTCCCCTCACAAACGTACTGTGGTCCGATCGCCACTCTCTTCACCTTAGAGTGGCCTGCTGCTCGATCCCCGCTCTGTCGCCTTCATAACGGCATGTGTTTCGATCCCAACTCTGCTCCACTCAAAAAGCCCTGCTATCCGATCCCTCTGTTCCCCCAGCAATGGTTGTTGTCCCTATCATGTCTCTGTTACCCTTGCAACACCATGCGGCCTGAGGTTCACTCTGTTCCCGTGGCAATGCCCTGTGTCCCGATCTCGACTCGGTTGCCATCTCTGAACCCCACTCTGTTTCTCCCGCAATGGCCTCAGCCCGATCCCCCCTCTGTTCCCACTACAAATGCCAGTAGCCTGATCCCCACTGCGTTTCCATCACAACAGCCTGTGGCCCGATCCTCACGCTGTCAACATCACAACGGCCTGCGTCCTGATCCCCACTCTGTTCCTCTAGCAATTGCCCGCTGCATGATCCCCACTCTGTTACCCGCACAACTGCCTGCGACCCGATACCCACTCTGTTCCAGTTGCAAAGGCCTGCAGCCCGACCCCACTCGGTTCCCCTCGCAACCACCAGCATCCTGACCCCCTCTAACGTTCCCATCGCAACAGCCTGCGTCCTGATCCCCACTCTGTTCCCCAAGCAATAGCCTGCAGCGTGATCCCCACTCGTCTGCCCTTGCAACAGCCTGCGGCCGAATCCCCACTCTGTTACCCCTGCAAAGGCGTGCAGCATGAGCTCCACCCTTCCTCTCGCAACTGACAGCAGCCGTATCCCCACTGCGTTCCCCTCACAACAGCCTATGCTTCGATCACCACTCTATTCTGCTCACAATGGCTTGCGGCCCGATCAACCCTCTATTACGCATCCAAAGGCCTGCACCCTGATCCCTACTGCATTCGCCTCACAGCAGCCTGCAGCACGATCCCCACTCTGTTCCCCTATCAACGGCCTATGGTTCGATAACCACTCTATTCCTTCGCAACTGCCAGCAGCCTGATCCCCAATGCATTCCCCTCACAACAGCCTGCGGTCTGATTCCCATTCCGTGCCTCTATCAACGGCCTATGGTTCGAACACCACTCTGTTCCCCCACAACAGCCTTCGGCCTGATCCTCACTCTGTTCAGCGAGTAACAGTCTGTGTCCCGCTCTTCACTCTGTTCCTCTAGTAATGGCCAATGTACTTATCATCACGCTGTTGTCCTTGCCACAACCTGTGGCATGATCCCAACAGTGTTCCCCAGCATCAGCAGGTGGCCCGGTACACACTCTGTGCTCGTAGCAACGGCCAGCGGCTCGATTCCCACTCTGTTCCTCTCACAACGGATTGTATCCCGATCCCCACTCTCTACTCCTTAGAATAGCCTGCTGCCTGATCCCTACTATGTTCTCCTCACAACGGCCTGTGGCCAGATGCCCTCTCTGTTCCCCTCACGACGGCCTGCGGCCTGTTCCCAATCTGTTCCTCGAGCAACGGTCAGTGTCCCGATCCCCACTCTGCTACTGTCACAATGATCTGCGTCCTGATCCCCACTGTGATCTCCTAGCAACGGACTGTTACGCGATCCGCTTTCTATTCTTCAAGCAACGGCCTGCGGCCCGATCCCCACTATGTTCCTATCGCAACGTGGTGTGGCCCAATTTCACTCTGTTCAACTCACAATGACATGTGTCCCCATCCCCACTTGCTTCCCAACAGCAGCATATGGACCGATCCCCTCTCTGTTCCCCAAACAATGGCCTGCAGGCCGATGCCCACGCTATTCCCCTCACAAACGGACTGCAGCACGATCCCCACTCTGTTCACTTCACAATGGCCTGCGACCCCATCCCCATTCTTTTCGCCTCGCAACTACCAGTAGCCTAATCCCCACTCTCTTCCCCTTACAACAGCCTCTGGACCGATCCACACTCTGTTCCACTCACAATGGCCTCGAGCCAGATCCACTCTCTGTAATCCTAGAAACGGCCTGCTGCGAGATCCGCTTTCTGTTCTCCATGCAACGGCCTGCAGCCTGATCCACACTCTGTTCTCATAGCAACAGTGTGGGGCCCAATTGCCACACTGTTTCCCTACGGCCCGATCCCCAATCTGTTCCCCTCACAATGGCATGTGTCCAGTTCGCCACTCTGTTTCCTCGCAGCAGCATGTGGTCCAATCCCCACTCTGTTCCCCTAGCAATGGCCAGCGGGTCGATGACTGTTTCCCACACAAACGAACTGTGGCCCAATGCCAACTCTCTTTGCCTTAGAATGGCCTGCTGTTCGATCCCCACTTTGTTCCCTTCACAACGGCCTGAGTTCCGATCCCAACTCTGCTCCACTCAAACGCCCTGCCGTCCGATCGCCACACTGTTCCCCTAGCAATGGTTGTTGTCCCTATCCTCACTCTGTTGCCCTTGCAACAGCATGCGGCATGAGGTCCACTATTTACCTCGCAACAGCCTGTGACCCGATCCAGACTCTGTTGTCTTCACTATGGCCTGCGTCCTGAAGCCCACTCTGTTTCCCTCGCAATGGCCTGCGACACAATAACCACTCTGTTACATTTGCAAATGCCTGCAGGCTTACCCCACTCTGTTCCCCTCGCACCTGCTAGCATCCTGTTCCCCATGGCGTTCCCCTCAGAACAGCCTGCGGCCCGAGCACCTCTCTGTTCCCCTTACAATGGCCTGTGGCTCTACCCCACTCTGTTGCTCTTATAACGGCCTGCATCCTGATCCCCACTCTGTTCCCTAGGGGATGGCCTGCTGCGCCATCCACACTCTGTTCCCCTCACAACCTCCTGCGGGCCGTTTCCAACTCCGTTACACTTGCAAAGGCCTGCAGCCTGATCCCCACTCTTTTACTCTCGCATCTGCCAGCAGCCTCATCCCCACTGCATTCCCCGCATATCAGCCTGCGGCCCGATCCCCATTCTGTTCCCCTAGCAACGGCTTGCCGTCTATCCACATTCTGTTACCCTTACAACGGCCTGTGGTCCGATCCTCACTTTTTTCCCTTTGCAATGGCCTGCTGCACGATCCCCACTCTATTCCCCTCGCAACGGTCTGTGTCCCTATCCACGGTCTGTCCCCCTCACAACGGCCTGCGGCTCGATCCACACTCCATACAACTCACAACGGCCTGTGGCTAGATCCCCTTTCTGTTCTAGCAACGGACTGTGTCCTGAACCCCACTACGTTTGCCTCACAAAGGCCTGCGGCCCGATCACCACTCCGTTCCCCTCACAATGGCCTGTGGCTCGATCCCCACTGTGTTGCTCTCACAACCGACTGTGTCCTGTTCCCCACGCTGTTCCCTAACCGTTGGTCTGCTGTGTGATCATTACTCTGTTCCCTTAACAACGCCTGCAGCCTGAACCACACTCTGTTCTCCTCCCAACGGCCTGTGGCCAGATTCCCTCTCTTTCTAGCAACGGCCTGCGTCCTGAACCGCACTTTTTCCCTCGCAATGGCCCGCGACCCATTCCCCACCCTGCCAGCAGCCTCACCCAGCGTGCGGCACGATCCCAACGTTGTTCCCCAGCAACAGCAGGTGGCCAGATCCCCACCTTGTTTCCCTAGCAACGGCCTGTGACCCAATCCACGCTCTGTTCCCCTTGCAACAGACTGCAGACCGAACTGCATTCTGTTCTCTTTGCAATAGCCTGTGGCGCGCTCCACATAATGTTTCCTCACAACGGCTTGCGGCCCGATCCCCACTCTGCTCCCCTATCAATGGCCTGCAGCTGGATCCAAAATCTGATCTGCTAGCAACGGCCTGCATCCGGATCCCCACTCTGTTCCATTAGCAATGGCCTGTGGCCCGATTCCTACTCTTCTTCCCTCGCAAAGACCTGCCGCCCGATCTGCATTTTGTTCCGTTACAAATGGCGTGCGGCCCAATCCCCACTTTGTTCCCCTGGCAACGGCATGAGGCTCGATCTGCACTCTGTTCCCCTCACAATGCTTGTGGTCTCATCCACACTCTGTTCACGTGGCAACGTCCAGCGGCCCCAACCACACTTTGTTCCCCTCACAAGAACCTGCAGCTCGATCCCCACTCTTTTGCACTCACAACGGCCTGCGGCCTGATCCCCACACTGTTCTCACAGCAACCGCCTTGGGCCCGATCCCCACTGTGCTCCCCTAGCAACGGCCTGCTGCCTGATCCGTTCTCTGTTCCCCTGGCAACGGAAAGTGATTCCATCCATACTCTTTCCTCCGAGCAATCTGTTTAGTCAGAAACTGCCCTTGACCGCATTGCCCGCTGTTTTCTGACACAACAGCCTGTGAAACAATCACCGCTCTGTTCCCATTGCAGTGGAATGTGAACCCATCCTCACTCGGTCGTCCAAGTAATGTCCTGTGAATTCATCACACTGTGTTCCACTAGCAACTGTCTGTGACCGCAATCATGCTCTGGTCTCCCACCAACGACTGTAACCCCATCCTCACTTTGCTCCCCTTGCTACGGCTTGTGGTCCCAAACCCACACTGTTCTGCGAGCAACGCCCTGTGAACCCATTCCCTCTATATTCTGCGAGCACTGTCCTGCAAAATTATCCCAACTATGTCTTTCAAGCAACAGCCTATAACTCCATCCTGACTCTGTTCTCCCAGCAAGGGTCTGAGGCATTTTTCCACACTCTTCTCCTAGCAACTGCCTGTGACACTATCCCTTCATTAGATTAGATTACAGTGTGGAAACAGGCCCTTCGGCCCAACAAGTCCACACCGACCCGCCGAAGCGAAACCCACCCATACCCCTACATTTACCCCTTACCTAACACTACGGGCAATTTTTAGTATGGCCAATTCACCTGATCCTGCACATCTTTGGATGATGGGAGGAAACCGGAGCACCCGGAGGAAACCCACGCAGACACGGGGAGAACGTGCAAACTCCACACAGTCAGTCGCCTGAGGCGGGAAGTGAACCCGGGTCTCTGGCGCTGTGAGGCAGCAGTGCTAACCACTGTGCCACCGTGCAGCCCCTCACTATTCTCCTAGAATAGTCTGTGACCGCTTCCCCACTCTGTTCTCCGAGCAACTGCCTGTGACCCCATCTCCTCTCTTCCCCTGGCAATGGTCGATAAAGCCATCCACACTTTGTCCTCCTGGCAACGGTCTGTGACCTCATCCCCTCCCTTTGCCCCTAACAATGGCCATTGAACACATGACACTCTGTTCTCTGAGTAATTGCTTGTGAAACTATCCCCACTCTGCTCCCTGAGCAACAGCCTGTGACACCAATTCATCCACTGTTCTCCTAGCAGTAGTCTGTGAACACAACCTCTGTCTCTCAACAAGCCACAGCCTGTGAACCAATCCCCACTCTGTTCTCCTGTCAAAGAAGTGTGACCTAAACAACTGCCTGCGAACCCATCCCCCTCGATTGTTCCGCCCGATTCTTTCCCCAGCAACAGACTGTTAACCCGGCTCCACTCTGTTCTCCGAGCACTTGCCTGTAAACTCTTCCACGCTTTCTTCACCTGTGAACCGATTCCCACTCTGGTGCCGAGGAATAACATGTGACCCCCATCCTCACTCTTTTCTACCATCAATAATCTGTGACACCATTCCCAGTCTGTTGTCCTAGGACCTGCCTGTGAATCCATCCGCCTGACTGTTTTTCGAGCAACTGCCTGTGATCGCATACCCACTCTGTTCTCCAAACAAATGTCTGCCACGCCATTCCCGCTGTTTTCCAATAGCAGCAGCCTGTGAACACATTCCACTGAGATACCGTAGCAACAGCCTGGAACCCACCCCATTCTATTTCCCTCGCAATCCCCTGCGATGCCTTGCCCACACTGTTCTCCTAATAACTTCCTGTGATCTCCTCCCCGCTGATAGCAAAAGCTTGTCGAGCCATTCCCTCGACTGATCTCCGAGCGACGGCCTGTGAATCCATCCCCTCAACTCATCTCCAAACCACAGCCTGCGAACACATCCCCCCGATTGGTTCCCCAGCAGTAGACCATTAACCTGGCTCCACTTTGTTCTCCTAACACCTGCCTGTGAACCCATGCCGATGCTATTCCCATTTAATCAGCCTGTGGCCCTATCCCACTCTATTCTCCTCGCACCAGCCTGAGAAACCATCCGACCGAAATTTCTTCTCGGAACCGCCTGTCACTCCAAGCCCTCCCATTTCACGAAGTAACTGCCTGTGAAACCAACTGCACTGTGTTCTCCTCGTAACTGCCCTGAACTCATCCTCACGCTGTTCTCACAGAAACGCCTGATAAACCCATTCCCACGCTTTTCCCCAAGCAACATCTTGTGGACTAATCCCCACCCTGTTCTCCTATCAAGAGCTTGTGGTTGCATCCCCACTCCATTCTCCGAGCAAACTCCTGAGACTCAATCCCCATTCTGTTTACCCAGGAAATTCCTGTGACCACATTCCCCGCTATTTTCCGAGAGCAATAGCCTGCGAACTCATTACGACTGTATTCCCATCGCAATCGATTATGAAGCCATCACCACCTAAAAGTACTAGTAATGTCCTGTGAACTCACCACATTGTGCTCCATTAGCAAATGCCTGTGATCACAACACTGTTCTGGTCTCACACTACCGACTATAATCCCATTCTCACTCTGTTCCCCTAGCAACTGCCTGTGATCCCAAGCCGACAATGTTCCGCGAACAACGTCCGGTGAACCCATTCCATCTCTATTCTGCGAGCAATGTCCTGTGATCCGATCCCAACTCTGCAACGGCCTGTAACTCCACACCGACTGTATTCTCCTGTCAAAGGACTGTGACTCCATGCCCGGTTCACTTCCCCTAGCAACATCCTGTGAACTCATTCTAACTTTGTTCCCTTAGCAATAGCCCATGACCCCATCATCAAACTGGTCTCACAGTAACATCTCTAACTCCATGCTCACTGTATTCCCTTCAGTTTCTCGAGCGGCTGCCTGTGACAACAGACAGTAAATGAATGCCTTGTAAATGAATGATTCGGGGCAGTTTGCCAGGGAGTACGTATGGTCACAGACTAGTTGATTACAGAGAGTGGTGAAATCATTTCTGCTTTTGAATCTCAGTGACTGTGAAATAGCTTCGTAGTTTGCTGGCCTCATGGGTGTAATCAGTTAAGCTGTCAATATCTAGTAGCTGCTCTTTTCCGATAGCAATCTGCCTGTGAACTCATTCCCCCAATTGCACTCCTCGCAACTGACAGTGCACCCATACCCACGCTGTTCACTGGAAACGGCCTGTGACACCATGCCCACTCTGTTCCCAGAACAACTGTCTATGACCTCATCCCAGTTGCTGTCCAATAGCAACGACCTGTGAACCCATTCCCTCTCTGCTCCCGCAGCAATTTCCTGTGCGCCCATCCCCAGTACAATCACTTCCCAATGGCCTGATGTTCCCCGAGCAGTTGTCTGTGACTAAAGTCCTATCTCTGTTCTCGTAACAACGACCTGTGAACAAACCTCATTCTGTTCCCAAACCAACGGATTGTAACCCCATTCCCAAACTGTTCCACTCACAACGGCCTGTGACCCATCCCTCTCTGTTCTCCCAGGAACAGTCTGTGAACTCACCCTTCATCTCTTCTCCTTGCAGTGGCCTGTCAATCCTACCTCTTTCTGTTCTTCCGACAATGGCTTGTGAATTCATCCTCCATCTGTCCTTCTAGCAATGGCATGTCAATCCTACTTCTATCTGTTGTTCCAGCAATGACCTGTGAAACCAAGCTCTATCTGTTCTTCTAGAGATGACCTGTAAACCCATCCCCAACCGGTTCTCGTTGCAGTGGCTGCGATCCATCCTCACTCATGCTCCCATCGGAAATTCCTGTGACCACATCCTCCTGCTGTTCACTACGAATGCTGTCAAACTCAATATATCCTACAAGAAAGCTCTTTGAACATTTTCCCAAACTTTCCTCATGGAAATACCCTGTGAATCCATACCGAATCTGTTCCCCAGCAACAGCCTGTGACCCTATTGCCACTCTGTTTCCCGAGATGTGGTCCGTAACCCCATTCCAACTCCGATATCCTCACAGCGGCCTGTGGACCCATCCTCACTGGTTGCCGTGGTAACCATCTGTGAACACATCCTTGGTCTGACATTCTAGAAACCGCCTGTAGACACTTTCCCAAACTATTCGACTTACAACGCCTTGTAATCCAATTCCCACTTATAGAACATAGAACATAGAAGAATTCAGCGCAGTACAGGCCCCTTGGCCCTCGATGTTGCGCCGATCCAAGCCCCCCTAAACTACACTAGCCCACTATCCTCCATATGCCTATCCAATGCCCGCATAAATGCCCATAAAGAGCGAGAGTCCACCATTGCTACTGGCAGGGCATTCCATGAACTCACGACTCGCTGAGTAAAGAACCTACCCCTATCATCTGTCCTATACCTACCCCCCTTATTTTAAAGCTATGCCCCCTCGTAATAGCTGACTCCCTAAGTAGAAAAAGGTTCTCACGGTCACCCCTATCTAAACCCCTAATCATCTTGTACACCTCTATCAAGTCACCCCTAAACCTTATTTTCTCCAATGAAGACAACCCCAAGTGCCTCAGCGTTTCCTCATACGATCTTCCTACCATACCAGGCAACATCCTGGTAAACCTCCTCTGCACCGTTCCAGTGCCTCCACATCCTTCCTATAGTATGGTGATCAAAACTGTACACAATAATCCAGATGCGGACGCACCAGAGTCTTATACAACTGCAACATGACCTCAGGACTCCGGAACTCAATTCCGCGACCAATAAAAGCCAGTACGCAATATGCCTTCTTCACCGCACTATTTACCTGGGTGGCAACTTTCAAAGATCTGTGTACATGGACACCAAGATCCCTCGGCTCATCCACACTACCAAGTATCCGACCATTAGCCCAGTACCCCATCTTTTTGTTACCCTTACCAAAGTGTATCACCTCACACTTAGCTACATTGAACTCCATTTGCCACCTTTCTGCTCAGCTCTGCAGCTTATCTGTATCCCGCTGTAACCTGACACATCCTTCCTCACTGTCAACAACTCCACCGACTTTCGTATCATCCGCAAACTTGCTCACCCAACCTTCTATCCCCTCCTCCAGGTCATTTATAAAAATGACAAACAGCAATGTTTCAAAACAGATCCTTGTGGAACACCGCTAGTAACGGCACTCCAAGATGAACCTTTACCATCAACTACTACCCTCTGTCTTCTTCCAGCCAGCCAACTCCTAATCCAAACCTCCAACTCACACTCAATGCCATACCTCCGTATTTTTTGAAGTAGCCTACCATGGGGAAACTTATCAAACGCCTTACTAAAATCCATATACACCACATCTACCGCTTTCCCCTCGTCCACCTCCTTAGTCACCTTCTCAAAGAATTCAATAAGGTTTGTGAGGCACAACCTGCCCTTCACAAAAACATGCTGACTATCCTTGATCACATTATTCCGATCCAGATGTTCAGAAATCCTATCCCTTACAATTCTCTCTAAGATTTTGCCCACAACAGAATTGAGACTCACCGGCCTATCGTTACTAGGGTTATCCCTGCTCCCCTTCTTGAACAAGGGAACCACATTTGCTAGCCTCCAGTCTTCTGGCACTACTCCTGTAGACAGCGAGGACATAAAAATCAAGGCCAATTGCTCAGCAATCTCCTCCCTTGCTTCCAAGAGAATCGTAGGATAAATGCCATCAGACCCAAGGGGACTTATCTATTGTCACCCTTTCCAAAATTTCCAACACCTCTTACCTACATACCTCAAAGCCATTCATTCTACTTAATGGTGACTCTGTATTCACATCGGCAACAATGTCCTGTTCCTGAGTGAATACTGACGAAAAGTATTCATTCAGTTTCTCCCCAATCTCTTCAGTCTCCACACGCAACTTCCCACTTCTATCCTTGACTAGACCTATTCCTACCCTAGTCATTCTTTTATTCCTGACATACCTATATAAAGCCTTAGGGTTTACCCTAATCCTACCAACTAAGGACCTTTAATGTCCCCTCCTTGCTGCTCTTAGCTCTCTCTTCAGGTCCTTCCTGGCTACCTTATAACTCTCAATCACCCCAATTGAACCTTCACGCCTCATCTTTACATAGGCCGCCCTCTTCCATTTAACAAGGGATTCCAATTCCTTATTAAACCACGGCTCCCTCACACGACCCTTTCCTCCCTGCCTGACGGGTACATACTTATCAAGGACACTCAATAGTTGCTCCTTGAACAAGCTCCACATATCAATTACGCCCTTGTCTTGAAGCCTACTTTTCCAAGCCACGCATCCAAAGTCGGGACTCACCGCATCATAATTCCCCTGCCCCCAGCTATAAATCTTGCCCTGCAGTGCACACTTATCCCTCTCCATCACTAGAGTAAAAGTCTCCGAATTGTGGTAACTGTTCCCAAAGTGCTCACCTCCCTCTAATTCTAACACCTGGCCTGGTTCGTTACCCAGAACCAAATCCAGTATGGCCTCACCTCTTGTTGGCCTATCTACATATTGTGTCAGGAAACCCTCCTGCACACATTGGACAAACACCGACCCATCTAACGAACTTGAGCTCTAGCTTTCCCAATCAATGTCAGGAAAGTTAAAGTCCCCCATAACAACCACCCTACTACTTTCACTCTTCTCCTGAATTATCGTCGCAATCCTTTCTTCTACATTTCTAGGACTATTTGGAGGCCTGTAAAAAACTCCTAACATGGTGACATCAACATTCCTATTCCTAACCTCAGCCCAAACTACCTCAGATGGCGAGTCTTCATCCATCGTCCGTTCCACCGATGTAATACGATCTTTGACAAGCAATGCTACACCTCCCCCTCTTTTACCCCCACCTCTGACCCTACTAAAACATTTAAACCCTGGAACCTGCAACTGCCAATCCTGTCCCTGTTCTACCCATGTCTCCGTAATAGCCACAACATCGAAGTCCCAGGTACCAACCCACGCTGCAAGTTCACCTACCTTATTTCGTATACTTCTTGCATTGAAGTATACACATTTCAAGCCACTTTCCTGTTTACAGGCACCCTCCTTTGACAATTGATGACATATTCCTAACCTCCCTACACTCCAGGTCCTGCACCCTAACGCTACAGTCTGGGTTTCCATGCCCCTGCAGAGTTATTTTAACCCCCCCCCCCCCCCCCCACCCAAGAGCACAAGCAAATCTCCCGCCAAGGATACTGGTGCCCCTCAGGATCAGGTGTAGACCATCCTGTTTATAGAGGTCCCACCTTCCCCAGAAAGAACCCCAGTTATCCAGACACTGGAATCCCTCCCTCCTGCACCATCCCTGTAGCCACGTATTTAACTGTTCTCTCTCCCTATTCCTCGACTCTCTATCACGTGGCACGGATAACAAACCAGACACAACAACTCTGTTCGTTCTAACTCTGAGCTTGCAACCTAGCTCCCTGAAAGCCTGCATAACATCCTCAGCCCTCCTCCTACCTATGTCATTGGTGCCAATGTGGACCACGACTTCGGGCTGCTCCCCCTCCCCCTTAAGGACCCGGAAAACATGATCAGAGACATTACCCTTGCACCTGGGAGGCCAAATACCAAACGTGAGTCTCTCTCGCCCCCACAAAACTGCCTATCTGTGCCCCGAACTATCGAGTCCCCAATAACTATTGCTCTGCTCTTCTTCACCCTTCCCTTCTGAGCAACGGGGACAGGCTCCGTGCCAGAGGCCTGAGCCCCATTACTTACCCCTGGTAAGTCTTTCCCCCCACAAGTATCCACAACGGTATACTTGTTCTTGAGGGGAATTGCCGCAAGGGGTCCCTGCACTGGCTGCTTCCTCCCAGTCTCCCATCTGTCTGCAATCTTTGGAGTTACTGCTTCCCTAAAGCTCCGATCTATAACCCCCTCTGCCTCCCGAATGATCCTAAGTTCATCCAACTGCAGCTCCAGTTCCCTAACACGAACTTGGAGGAGCTGGAGATGGGTGCACTTCCTGCAAGTGTAATCAGCAGGGACGTCCATGGCATCCCTCACCTCAAACATGTTGCAAGAGGAACATTGCACTGCCTACATTGCCATCCCTCTAAAAGTAACCTTTTAAAAAAAAACTGGGTCTAAAGAATAGAACAAGCAAAATGCAGCACTTACCTACTTACCACAACGGGTTTTATTATTAGGTTAGAGGAGGAGAGCGGGTGGGAGGCATTACCTCTGTAGTGTCTCGGGTTCATCTCCTGCGCGCTTTTATAGGGAAAAAACCTACCCAGGTAAGCTTACGCTATACCAGGGCTTCCTGGTCTCGGCTGCCCCTCTGGTCTTCGTCACTTCCCCCTGCTGCTCCCGCTCTTTCTGTGAAGAGAACAAAACACACTGCTGCCCGCTACCGGTAAGTAATGTTAAAACAAACTGTTCCAATACGAACCCTTTCCTGGTCTCATTTCCTAGAAATGTCCTGGACGCAATCCTACTCTTTTCGGCGGGCAACGACCGGTGAATCCATTGCTAATCAGATCTCTGTACAACTGTAAATGAACCCATCCGCATTCTGTTCCCCGAGTAACGACCTGTACCTCCGTCCCCAGTCCGACTTTAAACAATGGCCTGTGACACCATTACGATTCTGGTCCACTAGCAATGGCCTGTAACCCATCCCCACTCTGATTTTCTAGCAACAGCATGCAAAACCATCCTCATTCTGATTTCCTCGCAACAGCCTGTTAACCCATCCCTACTCTGTTCCCCTGTCAACAGGCTGTGAACCCTCCCGACTCAAATCCCCGAGCAACGGCCTGTTAATCCATCGCCAATTGATTCTGCTAGCTACGGTCTGAGAACAATCCACACTCAGCTCTCCCAGCATTTGCCTGTGACCCAATCCTGACTGTTCTCCTGGAAATGGCCTGTGAATACATCCTCACGCTGTTCTCCTGGAAATGGTCTGAAATCCCATCACCACTCGATTCCCCTTGCAAGCACCTGCAAGTCATTCCTGCTCTGATTCCCTAGAAACGTCCTGTGGTTTCATCCCCACTCTTTTCGTCGGGCAATGGCCTGTGAAACCATCGCCACTCTGTTCCCCTAGCATTCCCAATGTGTTCCCCTCGAAACAGCCTCTAAACCATGCCCACTCTGATTTTTTAGCAATGGCCTGTGACCACATCCCCACTCTGTTCCCTTAGCAACGGGTTATGAACTTATCTCTGCAATGTTTTCCTAGCTATGGCCTGTGATCCCATCCCTTTTCAATTCTCCGAGCATGCCCTGTGAACTAATCCCAACGCTGCCTTTCTAGCAACAGCCTGTAACTTCAGCGTCACCGAGTTCCCGTAGCAATGGCCTCTGACCCCATCCACAATCTATTCAATTATCAGTGGTCTCTGAACACATTTGCAATCTTTTCTCCTCGCAACGAAACGATTCCCGCACTGTTTCCCCAACAACTGCCTGCGAACCCATTGCTACTCTGTTCCCCTAGCAACCGCCTGTGAATCTATCGCTACTCTAATCCCCTAGCAACAGGCTGTGATCCCATCCCCTCTCTGTTCCCGTAGCAATTACCTGTGACCCCATCCCAAGTCCAATCTCTTCTCAAAGGCCTGAGGTCCCAACTCACTTTGTTTGCCCTAGCAACTGCCTGTAACTTCTTTCCCACTCATTTGCCCTCGAACCAGCTGTGAACACATTCCCACTCTGATCCCTGACAAACCGCCTGTGGTCGCAGCCCCACACTGTTAATCGGAAAATGACCTTTGAACACATCACCACCTTTTCTTTTCTGCGTAATTGCGTGTGAATCCATCCTTATTCGATTCCCCCAGCAATTGCTTGTGACCCAATCCAGTCTCTGTTCTCAGGCAATTGCCTATAAACGCATCCCCAGTCTCTTCTCCCACTAATGTCCTGTGAATCCATTCTTACTCTGTTACAGCAGGAACTGCCTTTGAACCCATCCCCACTCTGTTCCCCGAGCAATTGTCTGTGACCCAATCCTATCTCTGTTCTCGTAACAACGACCTGTGAACTATCCTCAATCTCTTCCCATAGCAACGGATTGTAGCTCCACCCCCCACTCTGTTCCGTTCACAACGGCCTGTGACCGCATTCCACTCTGTCCTCCCAGCAATGAACTGTGAACCCATCCTCTATCTGTTCTTTCAGCAATGGCCTGTCACTCCTACCTCTATCTCTTCTTCCAGCAATGACCTGTGAATCCATGCTCTATCTGTTCTTTGAGCGACGGCCTGTGAACCCATCACCAAGCTGTTCTTGTAGCAGTGGCTGTGATCCAACGTCACTCATGCTCCCATCGGAAATCCTTGTGACCACATCCTCCCTAAGTTCCTTACGAATGCTGTCTAACTACATTCTACAAGCAAGCTCTCTGAACATATTCCCAGACTTTTCTCCTGGAAACACTTAATGAACCTGTTCCCCATCAAAAGCCTGTGACCTTATAGGTACTCCAAACTCCTCGCAACAGCCTGTGATCCCATCATCTCTCTGTTTCCCTAGGAGTGGTCCGTAACCCCATTTCCACTCAGATCTTCACACAGCGGCCTTTGGACCCATTCCCACTCGGATGCCCTAACAACCATCTGTGAACACATCCTTGCTCTGATCTCCTCGAAACCGCCTGTGGACACATTACCAACGTGTTCGCTTTATAACGTCCTGTAATTCCATCCCCACTTGGTTCCCCTGCGAACCCATTCCTGGTCTGATTCCCTAGAAATGTTCCGCCTACTGTTTTCGACGGAAAATGACCGGTGAATCCATTGAAAATCGGGTATCCGAAAAACTGACGATGAACCCATCCCCACTCTGTTCCCCGAGCAACGACCTGTACCCCCATCTCCACTCTGATTTTCTAGCAACGGCCTACGAAACCATCCCCATTCTGTTTCCCTAGCAACAGCCGATGAAACCTTCTGCAAACTGTTCGCCTAGCAACAGCCTGTTAACCCTTCCCCACTCTGCTCCTCTAACATCATCCTGTGAACCAATCCCAAATCTGTTCACCTAGCAACAGCCTGTGAACCCATTCACAACCTGTTCGTCTGTCAACAGCCTGTAACCCATCACCACTCTTTTCCCCTATCAACAGGCTGTGAACCATCCTGACTCAGATCCTCGAGCAATGGCTTGTGAATCCTCCGACATGCTATTCTCCTAGCATCGGCCTTTGAGCCATCCCCACACTGCTCTCGTTGCATTTGCCTGTGACACACTCCTATCTCTTTTCTCCTGGAAATGGTCTGTGAATTCATCCTCACGCTGTTCTCATGGAATCGGTCTGTAATCCCATGACCACTCGGTTCTCATTGCAACCACGAAGTTATTCCTGCTTTGATTCCCTGGAAACGTCCTGAGGATCAATCCCCACACTTTTCATCGGACAATGATCTGTGAATCTATCGCCATTCTGTTCCGTAGCAAAAGTCTCTGACCCCAACCCCAATATGTTGCCCTGGCAACCGCCTTTACCCCCATCCCCACTCCGAATTTCTAGCAACGGTTGTGACACCATCCGTGTTCTGTTTCCCTAGCAACGGCCTGTACCCCATGCCCGTTCTGATTTTCTACCAATGGCCTGTGACCCCATTCCCACTCTGTTCCCTTAGCAACTGGTTATAAACATATCCCCGCAATGTTCTACTAGCTACAGCCTGTGACCCCATCTGTTTTCAATTCTCCGAGCAATGTCCTTTGAACCAATCTCAACGCTGCTTTTCTAGCAGCTGCCTGTAACTTCATCATCGCCGAGTTCCCTTAGCAATGACCTCTGTCCACATCCACAATCTATTCGATTATCAATGGTCTCTGAACACATTCGCAAGCTTTACCCCCAGAAATGAAACGATCCCCGCACTGTTTCCCCAACAGCCTTGCGAGCCCATCGCTCCTGTGTTCCCCTAGCAACCGCTTGTGAACTCATTGCCACTATGTTCTCCGATCAACGACTTGTGACCCGATCCCCACTCTGTTGCCCAAGCAACAACCTGTGACTTTATCCCTACTCTGCTCCCCTAGAAACATCCTGTAAAACGATTCCCATCCTGATCTGCTCGCAACGACTTGTAAACCCATTCCCACTCTTTTTCTCCTCGTAACGGCCTGTGAACTCATTACACTCTGTTCTCCAAACAATGGCCTGTGAACCCTTCCCCACTCTGTACTCCAAGCAACGGCCTGTTAACCCCTCTCCACTTTCTTCAGAAAGCATCTCCGCTCAGTTCACCGAGCAATGGCTGTTAATCCAGCCCCCGTCTGTGCTCTGACCAAATGTCTGTAACCCCTTCCCTGCACTGTATCCCTAGCAACGACCTGTGACTCAATCCGCACAGGAAGGGCCTGTAAACCCATCCCCGCTGCGTTCTCCTTGAAACAGCCTGTGAACCCATCCCTAATCTGTTGATTTAGCAACGTCCTGTGAAGACATCCCCAATCTGTTCTACTATCAAAGGATTGTGAGCACAACCCCATTCTGTTCCCCATGTAACATCCTGTGTTACCTTTGCATCAAACTGTGAAACAATTCCCAGTTTGTTCCAGCAGCAACAGCCTGTAACTTCATCCCTGTGTGTCCCCCAAGCAAGTCATTTGAACGCAACCTCAATCTGTTCTGCCAGAAAAAGGCTGTAACTCCATCCCCACTCTGCTCTCCTAGCAATGGTTTGTGCCCCGATCCCCGCCCTGTTCACTGAGCAACAGCCAGTAACCCATCCACTTTGTTCCCCTCATAACGGCCTAAACTACCCCTAAACTCTTTTCATTGCAGTGGTCTGTGGTCCATCCTCACTCTGCTCGCTACCAATTCTCCCATCCTCGATCTGTTCCACCCGAATGACATGCAACCCCGTCTGTACTCTGCTCTCCTAGCAACGGTCTCTGAACAAATTCTCTCTCTGTTCACCTTGCAACAGCCTGTGAATCATTCCCTCTCTGTTACCCGGGCAAGGACTTGTAATCGCTATTCCTATCCTGATGTCTTCGCAACATCCTGCGGATCCATCCCCACTTGTCTCCCCCTGCAACTGCCTGTGAACCTATCCCCGCTCTGACCCCCAAAAAAGGGCCTGTGGTCCTAAACCCATTCTGTTCCCCTAACAACTGCTTGTGACCCATCCACCCTGTGTTCTCCTGGTAATGGCCTGTGAACCAATCCGTGCTCTGTTCTAAATGCAAAGGCCTGTGATCCCAGCCTGTCTGTTCCCCTAGCAACGGTTGATGATCTCATCCCATCACTGTTCTCCGAGCAAAAGCCTGTGACTCCGCCCCACAATGCTCTCCTAGTAATGGCTTGTGCCCCGGTCCCCACTCTGTTCTTCCAGCAAATGTCTGTGAATCCATCTCCGCTCTTTCCTCTTACAATGGCGTGTGAAACGATCGAGGAGAAAGTGAGGTCTGCAGATGCTGGAGATCAAAGTTGAAACTTTATTGCTGGAACAGCACAGCAGGTCAGGCAGCATCCAGGGAACAGGAGATTCGACGTTTCGGGCACAGGCCGATCGGATTGGGGATCGGATTCCTGAAGAAGGGCCTGTGCCCGAAACGTCGAATCTCCTGTTCCCTGGATGCTGCCTGACCTGCTGTGCTGTTCCAGCAATAAAGTTTCAACGTGTGAAACGATCCACAATCTGTTCTTGTCGAACTGGCTTGTTCTCCATCCTTATTCAGCTTCCCTAGCAACTGCCTGTCCCCTCCATCCTTGCTCTGTTCCCGAGCAATGGCGTCGAGCCCCATTCGTACTCTGTTCTCCTCGCAATGGTCTCTCAACACATTCCCAAGCTTTTCTCCTGATAACTGCCTGTAACTTCAATCTCGTAACGGTCTATGGACTCACCCCATTCGGTACTGCTAGAAACGGCCTGTGCCCCGATCCCCACTCTCTTACCCTAGAAATAGCCTGCACCTTCCCACCCCACTCTGTTCCCCTCGCACTGGCCTATGAACCAATTGCGTCTGTGTTCCCGTAACAATGACCCAATCAGATCTCCTCGCAACTGCCTGTGAACCCATCCACACTGTCTTCGCTGAGTAACGGCCTGTAAACCTATCTCCACTCTATTCTCCTAGCACATGGCTGTGATCCGATCCCCAATGTGTTCTCGTAGCAACGGACTGTGAAAAGTTCTCATGCTGTTCGCATAACAATGGCCTGTAACTCCATCCTTACTCTCTTCGGCGAGCAACGGCTTTTGACCCCATTTACACCATCTTCTTCAACCAACAGAGTGTGATTCCACTCACTCTCCTTTCTCCTAGCATTGCATGTGAACCCATCCCCTCTCTGTTCCCTCAGCAATGGCATGCGAAACCCATCACTGCTCTCGTACAAGCAACGGCCTGTGACCCAATTCCCTCTCTGTTCTCCGAGCAATAGCATGTAAACACGTCTCCTGTCTGTTCTCCTTGCACTCTCTGTTCTCCTAGCAATGCCTGTGAACCCTTTCCCTCTCTGTTTTCCTATCAAAGGCGTGTGAACCCTGGCTCTCCCTGTTCTCCTAGAAATGGCCTGTGAGCCCACCCCCTTTCTGTTCTCCCAACAACAGGTTGTGTCCCTTATTCCCAACGCAATCTTCTCACAACGGCCTGTAATTCCATTCCCACTCTGTTCCCCTAGCAACGGCCTTAGATCTCATCCCCTCTCTGGTCCCCTAATAACCTGTGAACCCTTGCGCTCTCCATTCTCATAGCAATGGTCTGTGAACCCTTGCTCTCTCTGTTCTTCTGGCAATGGCCTGTGAACCCAGCCCCACTCTATTCTCCTAGTAATAACCTGTGATCCCATCCCCTCTCTGTTCCCCTTGAACGGTCTGTAACCCCCTATCCCCTCTCTGTTCCCCCAGCAATGGCTTGTGAACCCATCCCCTCTCTGTTCTGCTAGTAATGGCCAGTAACTAACTCCCCACTCCGAGCTCCTCAAAATAGGTTGTGGACACATCTCCACCCGGTTCTCCTGCAAACACCTGTGAAAGCACTGCCACTGCTTTCTGAACAACTGCCAGCAAACCCATCTCAATTGTTTCCTCCTTGCAAAGGCATTGGAAACCATCTCCACTCTGTTCCCCTAGTAACTGCATGTGACCCCATACTGCTCTGGTCTCCTAGTAACTGCCTGTGATTCCATCCCCTTTCTATTCTCCGAGCAATGCCCTGTGAACACATTCCAACTCAATCTTTCCGTCAACAGCCTGTAACTCCATCTTGACAGTGTTCCATAGCAATGCTGTCTGACCCTATCCAAACTGCGTTCGACGAGCAATGATCTCTGAACACATTCCCAAGCTTTACTCCAAGCAACGGCCTGTGAACCAATCTCCGCGCTTTTCCGCGCTTTTTCCACAGTCTGTGAGCCCATCATTATTCTGTGAGCCCATCGTTACTCTGTTCGCGGAGCAACAGTCTGTGATGCCATCCCCAATCTGTTCCCCGAGCAACAGTCTGTGATCGCAGCAGCACAAAAGGAAACATAAGTATGACATACGTTGGTGAGAAGGAGATTGGGAGACACAGGGAGTGCAAGACAGAGTGCCAGTGAAGCCGATGCGTTAGGGTGTCTAACAACTGACATGAAAGCAAGGAAAGAGTGAGTTAATCCCAACTCCTGAGGTCCGGCCCCAGTTCCCTCCCCTTCCCTGAGGACCAAGACTTGGTGCTGAGTCTGACTATCCAGGTCAGTTTCTTAAACATCAATATCATTAACCACTCACACCCTCCCACTCAATCTCTCTCTCTAATCCCACCCTACCTCCCTATCTCTATCCCCGACGCGAGCCCACACTCCCTGTCTCTCCCCCACTGTCTCCCACTCTTTCTCTTCCTACACATTCTCCCTCGCCTACTCCCTCTGTCTATACCCCACTCTCTCAGTCTCTCTCCCACACACTCTCTCCCCACTCTCTCCCCTCCACACTCTCTCTACCCCCACTCTCTCTTCGCCCACTCTCACCCCTTCTCTCCCTATGCTCTCTTCCCACCCCCACATTCTCCGCCAAACAACCGTCTTTATCTCTGTCATCTGCTCCATTGCCTAAACAATCACTGTCTGTGTAAACCATCTCAAACTAACAACATCCTCAACCCTGTGAAGTCTTTCATCTTCCAAATCTCCCCATCCCCATGAAACCTTGTACGCCCTCCAGCTCTCTACATTTCTGTATCCTCCGGTGGCTTCATGATCTTCCCTTCCTGTGAAACGACCTCCAGTCCCCATAACACTCCCAGTCTGGGTCATCTGTCCCAGATCAGACCATCACTGTCTCTGTGAACTCCGACTCTCCTAACAACCCTTCCAATTCTTGTCTCTTCATTCAGACCACATCCTCTACAGCTTTCCAAAACCTCTTCCTGCCATTGTAACCCTCCCTATTTAGAACATGGAACAGTGCAGCACAGTACAGCCCTTCAGCCCTCGATGTTAAAACCTCTCTATTTAATAGATCCCTCCAATCCCTACAATACTCAGACTGTGAAACTTCTTCAAGTCCTGACAATTCTCTGTAACCTCCTTTAAGAGCATCAACTCTCAAAATACTGAAGCCTCTTTTGGTCACCTGAATGTTCCTAATAGCTGCCAAACGCTCCAGTCCTGATATCTCTCTGTTTCTCCGTAGCATGCACTTTTATCCAGTGCCTTTCTGGGGAACACTGCAGAGAATGGAAGATTTGTAGAGTCCGATCCATGATACTGAGGTAGGAAGGGCTGCCGAACCTGGAGGATGGTCTAATGTAGGAAGTGACATGGATCCTGCAGGAGTTTAGAGGTTGCGGGATTCATGGAACCCGTAGGATGGGTCTGAGAATGCGATGTGGAATCTGAAGGATGTTACAATTTGAACAACAGACCTTTTTTGACTGGTCCATTGGACTGATCATGATGCCCTAATTTTGGAGATCTTTACTAGAATGGGTGAGCGCAGCTTCAGATTACCAGGCTGGGAGATATGAATTCAGATGTGAATCTAGCTGTGTAAATGTCTCCAGTCACTGCAATCCCTTTACTCTGTGGCCCCCACCAGACCCTAAAGCCATCGCTCTGTGTGCAACCTCCTTCAAGTCTAAATTCTCCAACTTGTTGAAACCTGCTGTCACCATTGCAACCCCCATTATGTCTTAACATTGTTTAGTCTCTAAAACCTTCCCTATCAGTGTGATCTCCTCCACTGCATACAACAATCCCTATCTGAGCAATGGGCGATGTGTGGTTTTATAAAAGGGGAATATTTTAACATCTTTGGATTCTATATTTTGGTGTGACCATAAATCGCAAGGCTGGGGAATCGCTGAATACGCAAGGCTGGGGAAGGCTAGGAGAGGTCGAAGAATATTTGAAATTTCAAAAGCATCTTGACAAGTTTTAACAGGTGTGAAAGATTAGCTAGGGAGAGAATAGGACCTCCAAAAGGTCAATGAGGCTGTCTGTGTGGAATCAATGCAGATTGGCAAGGTCCAAAATAAATAATTTGCGTTAGGATTTACTTTGGCGAAAGACATGGAAGCTCGGCAACTTTGGAAAACATATAGTGATGTCTTGAACAGAGTTTACATTGGAAAACATGAGGTGCTGGATGTCTTAAAATGCAAAACGTTAGATAAAACCTTAATACACGATCAGATGTATCCCAGCGCCTTGTGAGAAAATCGGGAGGAAATTAGAGGGCCCCTCACATAGGTATTTGAATCATGGACAACCACTACAGACTAGTTAGAGCGCTGACAGAGGTGGGTAAGTTGTTGAAGGAGATTCTGTGAGAAAGGCTCACCATGCATTTGGAAAGGCAAGGACGAATTAGCGATAGTCGGCATATCTTTGTGCGTGGAAAATCATGTCTCACAAACTGGTTTGAGTGTTTGTGGAGGGAGACAAGTGATAGGTCAAGGCAGAGCAGTAGTCGATCTCCATTTTAACTTTAACAAGGCCTTTGGCAAGAATCTGCATGTTTGACTGGATAATAAGTTTAGATTACACATAACCAGGGATACCTCACCTACTGGAGAGAAAACAGGATTGATGGTGGGAGACAGAGCGTGTTCATAGAAGCTTACTGCTCAAACTACAGTCCTGTGACTAACGATGTGCCATGGGGGTTCGGTGCTCGGTCACTGTTGTGCAACATTTATATAAACGGTTTGGATGATAATACAGGAATCATGGTTAGCAATTTGGTGAGTGAGACTGAAATTGGTGGTAAAGTGAACAGTGAAGCGGATTATCTGCGGGACTGTCAGTGACTTTCAGACTAGCATATGGAGAAATGCACAGTGTTGCACTCTGGTAAAGCAGACCAGGGCTGGACTTGTACAGTTAATGTTCCGGCCCTGGTAGTGTTGTAAATCAGATCCTAGGGATGCAGAGACACAGTTCTTTGAAAGTGGTGTCACAGGTAGACAGGCTGGTGAAGCAGACATTTGGGATGCTTACCTTCATTGGTTACAGCACTGAGAGTAAAGTTTGGGGTGCCATGTTGTTGCTGGACAGGACATTGGAGGGGTCCCCGGAAAAACTTTGTTGATTATCTGAAAAACTCAACTAGTTCACGTATGACCTTTCGGCAAGGACATCTGACATTCTTACCTGGTCGGGTTCACGTCACGTCACGTCCTGACCCACAACAATATGGCTGACTCTGAGCTTCTTCTGCGCAATTAGCAGTGCGGCAAAGAATGCTGGTCCTATCAGTGCCATCCTCATCCAATTAATGAATAAATAAACACACGTATGTCCATTCCTCCCTCTGCAAACACCTCCGGCTGTAGCAATCCATCCTGGCTTTGTAACACTATTCAGGCCCTTGCCCCTCTCTTTAACACTCTGATCATTACCAGCACCTTGAACGTTCCCTGCTCCTATCATCTGATTAAACCCTGATAATGATTGCTTTTCCTACTGCACTCCTCCTGCTAGTAGACACCTAGCAATCCCTTTCAAAAATGCTTCCATATTTCTAAAGCATTGGCTTCTCCAAAATTGTTAGGTTTTCTTCTAAGCATCTCTTAATCAAATCTGGCAAATCCTGGGAATCGCTGAGTTAAGACCGTCCAAAGTGGTGGAGGAGCATTGGGAAGGTGTTGAGCACCTCGAGACATGCTGTGTGGGAAAAGGGGAATCCAGGGAAAAAAAACAGCACAAGGAGCGTGCTGCCACCCCAACCGCCCCACCCACCCCCTTCCCACGGCCACCTTCTGCCCCAAGTGTCACAGAGTCTGTGGAAGGCCAAATCGGTCTTCACAGCCACCTACAGACTCCCCCTGAGAGTGGGAGAGAGACAGCCTCGTCTGTGATCCACCACCAATGAGATGATGAGATAGGAAGATTGAACACCCTCAAAATTATCCCACTGTCTTTGTTACAAATTCCAATAATTACCTGTAATGCTGTAAATGTCCTTCCACATCAGATTTCTGACCCTTATTACCCTGAATTTGGGTTCTTAACCACTCATAACCCGAGGCCACATATTGTCTGGGTAATCCCAATGTTATTCCTAACGATTAGAGTTTCCCATCCTGCTTCCCATTGTGCATAGCTTTCCACAATATTGTGTAACCGTGAATATTGATGCCCCATCTTTTTGGTCACTCTGTGACCACGTCTCCCTGATGGCGATCAGAAGGTAATCACAAGTCACAACTGCATATCCCTTATTGAAGATAGTTTGTGCATTCAAATTAAGAAACAATAATATATATTTTAATCACAATTTGCTGTCACAAACCTATTTGCTGATGTACAATTTCAGTTAAACTCAGTCCCGTCCAGTTTCTTTCTGTTTCTCCTCAGCCACAACCCAATGGTTTTCCAATATTTCAAGCTTTCTCTTTGGACTTGGGAATTTCCTTTCACCTGAGCCCTGTCCCTCCTCATCTGTGTCAGTTTAAAGCACTTTGCATAATCCTGATCATATGATTGACCAGGACACTGGCCCAGCAACGTACCAGAGGACCCCATTCCAATTAAATAGCTGACTCCTCCCTGACTACTGGTAGCAGTGCTCACTGGATCAGAACCACTTCTGATGACACCATTGTGTGGTCCTGAAAGTTTTCTGCACTCTGTTGTAAGCATTCAGTCTCTCTCCATGTGGTGTCCCTCACTGTCTGGGTCTAAATGCTGTCTCTGCCAGCACCCCTTGCTCTTACAGTTGGTCTCAGATCCTAAACCAACAGAATTCTCCACTCCAGAGAGAGGCAGCAGCACAGGCCAGGGAGGGAGACTGGCATTTTCCAGGTCTCTGTGGGACTCAGTGTCATTGCACATGAGTCATCCTCACTGCATCAGTCTAATTGTCCATTCTGTCTATTTCTGTGTCTCCTGTAGGTAATCAGGATGTTCTTGACTCGGCCGAATTCCTATCTCCTGTCTCATCTATCACCACATCAAAGATGGTTGCTCATCCAGAGAGAGATGGAGAGGGCGTTCTGGAGCCTTCAGTCCATCCTACAGCCGGTAAGATCACTCACAGTAAACAGCACAGGGAGGGGTTAATGGCCTTCTGTATTCAGACCCGGAAGACAGGACACAGATACGCTGCTGGGCAAGGAACAGCAACATTCTAGGCTTCATTCCCTTCATCTTGCGAGGGTCCTGCTTTCACCTCTGCTGTACTAGTCCTCCCTGAGACAGCACTGGGGGTGCCAAGCATCAATCCTACCCCATGCTGCATTAGTGATATATGTAATATTCTCCATTCCCTATAATCCTTCCTGTGTTTGGAATCTCCTCTAGTCCCCACAATGCTCTCTGTCTCTGCCAGGTTCTCCAATCCCTAACACCCTAATCCCTACACTTCTGCAGTAGATACTAAATTCCTTCATCCCTGTAAACGATGACAGTCCTTTCTATCCCTGTAAGCCCCTCCAACCAATACCACCCTCCATGTCAATGTATTTTCCCTTTAACCTCTCCATCCGTCCCTATCTGGGTAAACTTCTACAGCTCCTTCAACCCTTTCTTTTCTGCGAAAACGTCCTCAGTCCGTTGAGCCGTCCCAGTCTGTGTAATCCCTTTCAGACCTGAAATACCTCCCTGTCGTTGTAACTATATCAATCTCCTACCTGAGAATCTCAATATCTGTGCAATCTCCGAGTGAACTCCTGACCTTAGGAACCTCCTCCACCTGTTAACATTCTCCATGTATGTGGATACCATACAGTTCCACGGTCCCTATCATGTAATTTCGTGTCCACAATCCTAATGATGATGATAAACTCTTCCTTTCTAAAACAGACTCAATCTCTGTAAACTCTGCTGGTCCCTACTACCCTCCCTATCCATGTAATCTCCTTCACGCACTATAAATCTTTATATCTTTAATGTCCTCCCATATGACTACGCTACTTATTTCCGTTACATTCATAAGCTGCCGTAATTCTCATGGTGACTCTCACATGTTCCATCACTACATTCCTCCGTTTCTCTGAAAAGTCCTCCTTATTGTTTAAACCCTTCCTACCGATGTCACCTGTTCCAGCCCCCACATCTCTCCCTATCTCTGGAGAAATTATACAGTTAAAGCTGCCCCAATAACCTCAAATCCTGTGAAACCCTCCCCATCTCTGTAGCATAATATCCAACAGTGTAGAAAGCCCTCCCTATCTTTGTATGCTCCTCCCATCCCTACAACTGCCCTTGTCTTTGTAATATTGTCCTCCGTAGTGAAACCTCCTGATTGCTGAACCCACTTCAGGCACTGCACTTTCTCTATTTCTGCTAATTTCACCTGCTCTTAGAAATCTCCCTATCTGTATGATCCTCTGCAGTCGCTGCAACCCTCCCTATCTCTATACCTCACCAGAAACTACAACCCTTCCTACAAATTTCACCTCTTCCAGTCCCTTCAGCACCTTCTATAACTGCAAACTCCCCATTTGCCAAGGCTACCCCAGTGCCTGCAATGTCTGTTTGAATCTAATGCCCACATTCTCTCTAATTTGCTAGTCTCTCTATAATCCGTTAACATCTGCAGCCACCACTGCGGTCCGTACCTTTCTTCGCTCCTCCAGTCTCATTAACCTTCCACTGTTGCATTAACTAAAGCCTGTGTATCTTAGTAATGTCCTAAGTGCTTTCATGTCTCAGTAAACTGCTCCAACCTCTCCACTATCTCCGTAAACATCTACAGCCCCTAAAGCCCGCCCTTTCTGTGTAACCTATTCCAAACCTGACAACAACCCCAATCTATGGAGTTCCTTTAATCTTCCCTTGTTGGTTAATCCCTTGAAGTCCTTGGCGATTACACTATCTTAGCACCAACCCCAATCTTTGAGACTCTCCAGTTCCTATACGACACACATATTCAATGCCAGTTCATCCAGTGTCTACATCCATCTGTAATCTACTTATACTTCTCTAGTTCTTCGAACTTCCTTGCACTTACCCGATCAAAGCCCTTCAGAATATTGGATGTTACATTCAATTTCTCTCTCATTTTTCTCAACTTCAATCGAGTGAACCTCAATCGGCTCCACCACTTCTTATTCGGAAATCCGTCCATTCCCAGGATCAACCGAGGGAACCTTCTCTGACCTGTCTCCAATCGAAGAATATTTTTCCTTCGGGTACCCACGCTATTCGTAATATTCTAGGTGTGGTCTGACTGGTATCTGATATAGTTTTAGCAAGGCCTCCTTATATTTATGCTCTCTTCTATTTGTAATAAATGGCAGCATTTGGTTTGCCTTCTCTATTACCTGCTGACCCTGTAAACTACCTTTCTCAGATTGATAAACAAGAACTCCATAGTTAGGGGGACAGATAGGAGGTTCTGAGGGCACGAGAGAGACTCACGGTTGGTGTGTTGCCTCCCAGGTGCCAGGGTTCAAGATGTCTCTGATCGTGTTTTTGGGATCCTTAAGGGGGAGGGGGAGCAACCCCAAGTCGTGGTCCACATAGACACCAACGACATAGGTAGGAAGCGAGATGGGGATTTAAGGTAGAAATTCGGGGAACTAGGATGGAAGCTTAGAGCTAGGACGAACAGGGTTGGTGTATCTGGTTTGTTGCCCCTGCCACGTGCTACTGAGGCAAGGAATAGGGAGAGATAGGTGTTGAACACGTGGCTACAGGGATGGTGCAGAAGGGAGGATTTTGGATTCTTGGATAATTGGGGCTCTTTCTGGGGTAGGTGGGACCTGTACAAGCCGGATGGTCTTCATCTGAACCAGAGGGTCACCAATATCCGGGGGGGGGGGGGGGGGGGGTGGGTGGAAATTCGTTAACTCTATTGGGATGGGTTTAAACTAATCCAGCAGGGGGGTGGGAACCAAAATTGTAGGTCGGGTATACAAAAGGTTGAGAGTAGGGAAGTCCAAAATCAAGTTTCAGGGACGCAAGATGGCACGGCAAGCAAGAGGTTGGTTTGAAGTGTGTCTGCTTCAACCCCAGGAGCACCCGGAATACGGTGGGTGAGCTTACAACATGGTTTGGTACCTGGGACTTCGATGTTGTAGCCACTTCGGAGACATGGTTACAGCAGAGACAGGAATGGTTGCAGATTCCAGGATTTAGATGTTTCGGTAAGAACAGAGAATATGGTATTAGAGGGGAAGGTGTGGCATTGTTACTCAAGGACAGTATTACAGTTGCAGAAAGGATATTTGGGGACCCGTCAACTGAGGCAGTATGGGCTGAAGTTAGAAACAGGAAAGGAGAGGTCACCCTGTTGGCCTCCAAGTAGTTCTACAGATGTAGAGGAAAGGCTAGCAAAGTTGATTCTCGATAGGAGTGAGAAAGACAGGGTAGTTGTTATGGGGGACTTCAAGTTTGCAAATATTGACTGGGAAGACTATAGTACGAGTACTATAGATGGGTCAGTTTTTGTCCAGTGTGTGCAGGAGGGCTTCCTGACACAGTATGGAGACAGGCCAACAAGGGGCGAAGCCACATTAGATTTGGTACAGGATAATGAGATCGGCCAGGTGTTAGACATGGAAATAGGTGAGCACTTTGGTGATAGCGATCACAATTCTGTTATTTTTACTTGAGTGATAGGAAGGGATAGGTGTATACCACTGGGCAAGAGTTACAGCTAGGGGAAAGACAATTATGATACGATTAGGCAAGATTTAGGAAGCATAGGATGGAAAGGAACCTGCAGGAGATAGGCACATTAGAAATGTGGAGCTTATTCAAGCAAACGCTACTGTGTGTCCTTGATAAGTATGTACCTGTCAGCTAGGGAGAAAGCTGTAGAGCGCAGGAGCCGTTATGGGGGTTTACGAAGGAAGTGGAATCTCTGCTCAAGAGGAAGAAGAAGGCTTATGTTAGGATGAGATTTGAAAGCTCAGTTCGGGCTCTTGAGGACTACAAGGTAGCCAGGAAAGACCTTAATATGAGAGCTCAGAAGAGCCAGGAGGAGACGTGGGAAGTTGTTGGCGTATAGGATCAACGTAAACTCTAAGGCTTTCTGTCGATACTTAAGGAATAAAAGAAGGACAAGAGTAAGATTAGGGCCAATCAAAGATAGTAGTGGGAAGTTGTGTGTGGAGTCAGGGAAGATGGGGAAGCACTAAATGAATACTTTTCAACAGTATTCACTCTAGGAAACGACAAAGTTGTCGAGGAAATTACTGAGATACAGGCTATTAGACTAGGTGTGATTGAGGATCACAAGGAAGAGGTATTAGAAATCCTGCAGTGTGCGAAAATGGATAAGTCCCGTTGGCCGTATAGGATATAGCTTAAAAATGTGTTGCTGGAAATGCGCAGCAGGTCAGGCAGCATCCAAGGAGAAGGAGAATCTCCTGCATCAGCAGTCCTCACTTTCTCCGTAAAGAATATATCTAGGATCCTCTGAGAAGCCAGGGAGGAGATTGCCGAGCCTTTGGAATTGATCTTTAAATCGTCATTGCCCACAGGAATAGTGCGAGAAGGCTGGAGGATAGCAAATGTGGTTCCCCTGTTCAAGAATGGGAGTAGAGACAATCCTGGTAATTATAGACGAGTGAGCCTTACTTCAGTTGTTGATAAAGTGTTGGAAATGTTTATAAGAGTTAGGATTTATAATCATCTAGAAAATAACAATTTGATGAGGGATAGTCTGCACGGTTTTGCGAAGGGTACGTCGTGCCTCCTACTGTCAAGCCAATTTTGTATCAAGTGGGCTAGCTCCCCCGATACCATGTGATCTAATCCTATGAACCAGTATATCATGCTAAATCCTGCCAAAGGCCATGCTGACAGTAGTGTCGGCTATAGATGTCACCACTTCAACAAAGTAATCAAGTTAGTGTAAGCTGGTGTTGCGTGATTTTTAACATTGTCCCTCCCAGTCCAACACCGACTCATCCACATCATGCTCCCATCAACTGGGACAGTCTGTTTGAAGGAAAAGGAATGACTGGCAAATGGGAGGCTTTTAAAATGTATAACATTAAGAATCCAGGGCAAGAGTGAAGGGAAACGCTGGCAGTTTCAGGGCTTCGTGGCTGATGAGTGATGTTGAGGTTCAGGTCAGCAAAATGAAGATGGTATACATTGGATTTTCGCTTTCAATATCTACCTCACCTACCTCACCAGACTGATTGATTGAGACAATCAATCTGTGGAGACCCTACAATCCTCTCAGGGCCCTGCAGCATTCCGAACTGAAGAACCCGCTCCAATACCTGTGACTCTCCCAATACAGTTCCTATAAGACTCTATCTATGTGACATCCTGCCGTCGACAGCACACACCCTGTCAATACAACCTTGTCCAGTCTCCCCATCCACCCACCCATCTCCATAATCTTCTCCAGCCCTTACATCCCTATCTGTGTAAACGACACCATCCCCAACAACCCTTCCCACTTTGACTGAACTGGAGGAGGTTAATAATACTCCCTTATCTGTGAAACTGTCTCCAACCAAACTTGCCGTCCTTATCTCCTGGAAAATCGTTCCGATTCCACGTTCTTCGTGTCTAAATAACCTGCAGAAACTAAGCCTTCCTGTATCTATAAAGATCTACTGTCACAACTTACCTCCATACGTTTGCTTATCTCTTCCGCCACTCTCTCTTCATTCACACATTCTCCCCGCCAACTCTTCCTACTTCCACTCTCTCTGTCTCCACCCACTCTCTCTCTCTACCTCACTCTCTCTCCCCCCTCTTCCCCCACACTCTCACCACCTCCTCTCTCCGCCCAAACTCTCTGTCCTCCACCACATTCTCTCTCCCCCTCTCTTCCTCCCTCTCTCTCCCTTTCTCCATCCTACTCTCTCCCCGCGCACTCTCTCACTCTCCCCATCACTCTGTCTCTCACCCTGTCTCTCTCTCTCTCTCTGTCTCTGTCTCCCCCCCACCTCCCGCCACAGGCTCTCAAACTCCCTTTCGGTGGGTGGAGAAGCAGTGGGGTGGGGGAAGAGATGATAGCGAAACATGGACGGGTGGGAGGATGGAGAAAATGGGGAAGAGATAGAAAGTCGTGAGGGTGACAGGGATAGCTGGAGAGTTAGAGAGAAAGGGAACGAGGCAGATAAGGGTTGCGATGGTGGAGCAACCTCGGGGGGCGGTGTGCAGGGCCTAAGAGAGAGGGTGCTGGAAGAGAGAGAGTGAAAGTGAGAGGGGAGACAAAGAGAGAGTGTGTGGAGAGAAAGGGAGATAAATGAGGAGAATTTAAAGAGTAGATGTAATGGAGAAATAGTGCAAAGAGGGATCGGGGGTAAGGCAGGGTGTGACGGATAGAGAGAGAAATGGAACATGTTGAGTGGAGATGGGGGAGCGAGGTAGCGAGATGAATTCTGCCGAAGACCAGGCCGGATTTGGGGATCTAGTAGTGAAAGCAAGGACAGAGCGAGATAAACCGAACTCCTGAACTCATGGCCCAGTCCCCTCCACTTCCCTGAGCTCGGGAATTGGGGCTGAGTCTGTCTCCCTCCAGCTCAGCTTCTTCAAAAGAAAGGCACACAACACATCGTTCACTGTGCTGCTCGGCATTTTTTAATGAACAGTATTATTGTTTACAAATGGAAGTGAAGGATACAGTAAGTGGGATGTTGCCTTTTCTCATTGGCCCCTGAGTAGTTAGAAACATTAAAATGTGTCCCTGTGACGCCCCTGTGGAGTACAGTTCGACAAACCAGCGCTACCCTCAGTCTATTACCATAGCGACAGGCTGCTCCATCGTTGAAACACTTAACTGAAATGAGGAAATCCCAAATTAATTTATTAATGAGTGTATTTGATTGATTGATGGATTTGGGTGAAGGGATATTTCAGCAGATTTTTCAGCTGCTGTCTGAATTTAGTCTGGGTCACGGCATAAATCGCAGTGTTTGTGCAGCAACTGAGGAGCTGCAGCATGAAGCCCAATTCCTGTACATAGGGAAGTAGATACACCGAAACATACCCAATATTCCGCATCCGGTTCCATATAGAATAAACCATTAACATTGACCATAACAGGATGAAATTGGCCGAGATCACAAACAGTAAAATTATGGACTTTTTTCGGTTTCTCATTTCTGTGTCAGACTGGGCATCCCCTTTGATGTGAGTCCGGAGTCTCTTGCCGGCCTTGCTGGTCATAAAATGTGTCTGATGGTGAAAACATTGAGCAGCAGAATCAGGAAAAATGGGAGAGCCGGGGTTAGAATGTTGTGGAGGAACTCGACTGTGATCCAGACACGGGAGGAATAAACAGCTTCTGTTACATCACAAAACCACGGGCTGTTCCACAGCAAGTACTGAGTTGTGAACATAAAATACCAGAAAATGTTCTTTCAACAGCTCAGCACAGTCACTGCTCCCAGAACCACAGCCGCCGTTTTCTCACTGCAATATTTACTTTTCAGCTTCTGGCAACAAATGGCCACAAACCGATCAAAGGTGAACGTGACGGTAAACCAGACAGAACAGTCAGTGGCTGCATAAAGCAGGACGGCGTGGATATTACACACGGCGATGGACTCCTTCAGGAAATAAAACTGCTCCTGATACACAGTGGGAATGTGTCTCAGTGTCAGGTCGAGTATAATGACCAGTAGATCCGCCGCTGCCATGGCCCCCACGTAACGTCTGATACATTGAGACAATCCACAGTCTCTATAAAGCAGGACGTAGATCGTCACGACGTTAACTGTGAGGAAGGAAAGCAAACTCATTTTCCGTCATCCTGGAGGCAAAGTGACCAGTTTGATTGGGGACCCAGTGAGATTTTCAAATTAGTCAATGCATTCAGAGATGTATTAAAATAATTGGAGCTTAAATAACAAATGGAGAGATCTGAATTTCTGACAAAAATGTACATCAAACACAAGAAACCCACCCTCCCCAAACGCACAGAGACAAATCCCTAAGAACAGATGGTTACTAGAACTTTCCCACGCACTCGATCACTCGAGAACAGGCATTTTCTAACAAGGAGGGTGAAAATGTTGCTGTCCTGAATGATTCCCTCACAGGTCCGTGAAGATAAATGAAGTTTGGAAATTTCTGTCTTTTCGTCTAAATTGAGGTCGATCCTGTGTCGTGAAGAAATGTAAACACAGGGAAAATGCATTCTCACTTCAACTGCCTGAGGGGACTCATAATAATGCGTACTTCTCCCTGAAGCGGGATCTCTTCTTTCGGGATCTTATCTTTTGTTCAATTCACTGACGTCCAGTTGCTCACAAACAATGTCAGGGATAGAATGTTCTGGGGAAAGTAATTTATAGAATGTTGGGCAAAAAATATTCCGGGAATCTTCCATGGTTGCACCAGCACCAAATTCCACGTTTCCTATTCTATATCGATGATTGTATTGGTGCCACCTTGCGCTCCCGCACATTGATCAACTTCAACAACACCTTCCACCCCGACCGCAAAGTCAGCTGCACCATCTCGGACACCTCACTCCCCATCCTGGACCACCTCAGTCAACCCCCGTCCCTTCCACGACAATTTCAGTCACGTCCATCCCCTTCACGGACCATCTTGGACACCGCCCTCCCCTTCCAGGATAATGTCATTCACCTCCCTGCCCTTCCCAGACCATCTTGGATGCATACCTCCCCTTCCAGCACAATCCCAGAAACCTTCCTCCCTTTTGGAACAAACTCAAACAATTCTCTCCCCTTCCCGGACCACCTTGGACAACTCTCACTGATACCCAGATGAACCTGGATACTTCCCTCCCTCCACTTCCGGAACCATCTTGGACACATCCCTCCTCTTCTCGGACCATGTTAGAAACATCCCTCTCTTTCCTGGCCAATCTGGCACACCTTCCCCACTTCCCGGAGCATCTCAATCACTGCTCTCTCCTTCCATGCCCGATTTCCTGAACCATCTCGGACCTCTCTCAGCAATTCCTGGACCATCTCAGACGCCTCTCTCCCCTTCCTGGATCATCTCAGACACGTTCCTCCCCTTCCCAGAGCTTCTCGCTCACCTCCCTCTACTTCCTGGACAATTTTGAACACATTCCTCCCCAGCCCGTACAATCTGAGACACACTCTTCCACTTCCCGGACCATCTCAGAGAAATCTCCTGGTCCTATACCATCTCAGACACTACCCTCCCCTTCCTGGACACCTTCCTGCACTTCCCGCACCATCTCGCACACCACCCCCCGATCCCAGACCATATCGGGCACTTCCCTCACATTGCAGGACTACCTTGGACACCTCCCTCCAATTTCTGGAACATCTCTGACACCTTCCTTCCCTTCCCGTACCATCGTTATCACTTCCCTCCGCTTAGAGACCTTCTCAGTCACCTCCCACAGCTTCCCGGTCCATTTGAGATGCATCACTCCCATCCCGGACTTTCTTTGACACATCGCTCCATTTCCTGGAACATCTCACATACTTCCCTCCTCTTCCTGGACCATCTCTGACACATCCCTCAATTTCATCGTCCACGTTACAAGTTTCACTCCCCTCCCAGGACCATCTCCGACAGCTCCGATCCCATCCCAGGCCATTTCGAACGCATCCCACTCCTTCATTGACCATGCCATTCACATCCCTCCACTTGTTGGACTACCTTGGACATCTCGCTGCCCTTTATTGACCACGTCAGACAAATCCCTCCACTTCCCAGATCATCTTGGACACCCCCCTTCACATTTTGGAACATCTCAGACACCCGCCAGCCCTCACAGACAATCTTGGATATCTCCCTACCCTTGCCAGACCATGTTGAACACCTCCATAACATTCCTGGACATTTTTGGACACCTCCTTCCATTACCCGGACCATCACAAACATCTTTCTCACATTGCCAGACCATGTCAGATAACTTCCTCCCCTTTCCAGGTAATCTCGGACACCTCCTGTCCTTTCCCAGACCATCTCTGTCACCTCGCTCCCCTGCTGGCAAAGCGTGGGACACCTCCCTCTCCTTCCCAGGCCATCGCAGCGACCTTCCTCCTTTTCCTGGAACATCTCAGACATCTCACTCTCCTTCCTGGAAGAACTTGGACACCTCACTCCTCTTCACTGATCCTCTCAGAAACCTCCCTCCAATTCCTGGATCATTTTGGAGACCTCTTTCCCCTTCCCGGACCATCTTGGACACCTCTACCCTGTTTTTGGGCCATCCCACACACCTCTATCCCCTTCTTGGATCATCTTGGACATATCCCTCCCCTTCACGGACCATGTTCACCACATCACTATTTCCGGACCATCTCCAAAATCTCCTTCTGTGACTGGACTATCTGATACACCTCCCTTCCCTTCCTGGAGCACTTTGAAAATCTCTTTCTCCTTCCCAGACCATCTATCACACCTCAGTCTCCTTTCTGGATCATCACGGACACCTCCCTCCCATTCCCGGACCATCTTCGACACCTCCCTCCCCTTCCCATGCCACTCCAACAACTTCTTTTTCCTTGGTGGCCGATGTTAGACAGGTCCATCCCCTTCCTGGGCCAGCTTGGACAACTCCCTCCCCTTCCTGGACCATGTTAGTCATCTCCTTCCCATCCTAGAATATCTTGAACACTTCCTTCCCCTTCTCGTACCATCTCTGAGAAGTCTCTCCCTTTCCAGGACCATTTTGGACACCTCCCTACCATTCCCGGAACATATATTACAACTCCCTCCCCTTCCGGACACCTCCTACACCTCTGTCACCTCTCGGACTATCACAGCCACTGCACTACCCTTCCGAGACCAAGTTGACCACCTCTCTCTCCTACCTAAACATCTTGAAAACACACCTCCCCTTCTCAGACCATCTCGGACACTTCCGTCCCCTTCTTTCACCATGGAAAGTACTTCCCTCTCCTTCCTGGTCTACCTCGGACACCTCACCTAACTTCCCAGATCATCTTAGATACCTCTGTCCCCTTCTTGGTTCAACAGGGGCACTTCCCTCCACTTCCTGGATATTCTAAGGCACCTCCATCCCCCTCCAAGACCATTTTGGACACCTACCCCTACTTCCCCGAGCATCTCAAAACCATCACACCCATTCTGGACCATCACAGACACTTTACTCTCATTCCCAGACGATATCTGACACGACCCTCCCCTCCCCGAACCATAAATGACACGTCACTCCCCTGCATGGACCATCTTGGAAACTTCCCCTTCCCTTATTTGTCCATCTGGGACTCATCCGAATCATTCCTAGACCATCTTGCATATCTTCTGTGCCTCCATCCTGGACCATGTTAAACACCTAGCTCCCCTTCCCAGCCCATCGTGGACACCTCCCTCCCCTTACCGTGCAATCTCTGATAAATAACGTCCCTTCTTGGACTACCTCTGACATCTCCCTTCCATTCCCGGAAATCTCCGACACGTCCCTCCCCTTCCTCGACCATCCCTGACACATCACACCCCCGCCTGGACAATCTCAATCAATTCCCTTCCCCTCTTTGCCAATCTGAAACACATTTCTCACCTTTCAGGCCCATTTTGCACTCCTCCATACCCTTCCCAGTTCATTTCAGACATCTGACTCCCCTTCGTTTTCCTTCTGGTACACACCCCACTCCATTCAGACCTTCTTGGGCACCGACGTCCCCTTCCCGGAGCATCTTGGGCACCTTGTTCCCCACCTGGATCATCTCAGACATCTCGCTCCTCTACGTTGACCACCTCGGGCATGGCCCTCGTCTTCCTAGACCATCTTGGATATCTCCCACCCTACCCGGGTCATCTCGAACACCTAGATCCCCTCCAGGACCATTTAGGACACATCCATTCCTTTCACAGAAAATTGTGTATGCCTCTCTCTTCTTCTCAGGCCATCTTACACACCTACCTCCCTTTTCCAGACCATCTCCGACATGTGCCTGCCCTTCCTGATATATTTTAGACACATCCCTCCTATTCCGAGAAGATCTCATGCAACTCCCTCCCCTTCCCAGACCATATCCAACACCTCCCTCAACTTTCCAGAACACCTCCAACACCTCAACCCCTTCCTAGACCAACTTGGACACTGCCTACACTTCCCGTGCCAGTTGGACACCTCCCTCACTTTCCTGGAACATCTCTGACACATCCTTCCGCTTCTTTCATCATATTAGGCACGGCCCTTCTGTTCCCGGCCCATCTCGGGCACATCACTCGATCACACGGATCATCTTGGACTGCTCCCTCCCCGGTTTGGTACATTTGAGACACCTACATCCACTCCCTGGACGATCTAGGACACCTTGATTCCCTTTCTGGTCAATTATGGACAACTTCCTCCCGTTCCTGGGCCAATTTGGGCACTTTCCACCCCTTCCCGGACCTTCTCAGATACCTCCACCCCTTTCTGGACCATTTCGGACACATCCCTCCCCTGCCTGGACCATGTCAGACGCACCCCTCCACTTCCTGGACCATCTCGAACACCCCCTCCCTTCCTGGATGATCGCAGACAACTCCCTCCCCTTCCCAGAACATCTTGGACAACTCGCTCCGTTTCCTGGACAGTTTGGACGCCTCCCTCCCCTTCTCGGACAACCTCGGTCACCTCTCTATCCTTCCCAGACCATCTCAAATACCTCCATCCCCTTCCAGGGCCATTTTGGACTCCCGGCTACACTTCTTGGATAATCACAAATACCGCTCCTAGACCTAAACACCCCCCCCCCCCTTCCCTTCGGTCATCATTGCTGACATTTCCCTCTCATTCCCGGATCACCTTGGACGCGTCCCTCCTTTTCCTGGACCATCTCTGACACCTCGTTCCTCTGCCTGGACCATCTTGGACACATCGATCCATTTCTTTGTCGGTATGGAACGCATCCGGCTCCTTCCTAGACCATAGCGAATTTTGAGAAGATTTGGAGCTCAGATTGAGGTTTTCGATTTAGGTTTGATTGCTGAGCTGAATGGTTCATTTCCTGACTTTTCGTTACGTTGCTAGGTAACATTTCAGTGGGCACCTCTTCTCCCTCATCCACCATCCGGTCACGCCTTGGCGTGCAAATTTGCCACGGGGTGGTGGAGATCCCCAGTGGAGTGCTCTCTACGTGGGAGTCCTCACCCTTTCTCTCGGGGATCTGGGGAGGAGGGTGCTGCACGCAGCGGTCCCCTGTAACCGCAGATTGCGGTGGTTCACGATCTCCCAGCCCAACTGCTTGTTCTGTGGTGCTGTGGAGTCCGTGCACCATGTATATGTTGGGTGTGGGCGTTTGCACTCCCTTTTTGATTTTCTTAAAAACCTCCTTCTCTGTTTTTGGTTGCACTTCACTACCACGCTCCCGATCTTCAGTCACCCGGTGCAGAAAGGGGCAGGCAGGTCTGAAGATCTCCACGTGAGTCTGCTCCTGGGCCTAGCCAAACTGGCCATAAACAGGTCCAGGCAGCGGGCTATGGAGGGGCGCGTTAGGGCCAACTGCCTGCCCCTCTTCCACGGTTTACATTAGAGGGCAGGTGTTTCTGGAGAAGGAGCACGTGGTGTCCATCGACACCCTGGACTTGCTCAGGGACGGCTGAGCACGCAGGGAGTGGAGTGCATTAATTCCCCCTCCAACTCTATTTTGATTTAATTCCTGCCCTTCCCTTCACTGTTTGATCATGCAGCATTGCCCTTTGATGTGAAGGGCATTGCTTGTCACTGGACACTCGGATGATTCCTTTCTTCCTGTTGGTGGAAATGTGAATAAAGATTCGTGCACCTTGTGCCTTTCATTGTGTCTCACATCTGCACACACAGAACATGTGTCCTGTGGAAAAATACACACTACCACAGTTAGGCAGTAGTGTGAGGGTAATTAAAAAAAAAGAAAAGAAAAAAAATTAACAGGTGTGAAAAAACATCTTCAGTGGGTCTCATGCAAAACAATGCTGAAAACTCCTGCTTTCTAATCATCGGAGGAAGAAGCGGGATGTATCCCAAATGGACAAAGAAGGGGAGGGATGTGTCCAAGTTAGTCCAGGAAAGGGAATGATGTGTCAGTGATGATCCCGGAAGGCTGGGGAGATGTCGGTGATTGTCAGGGAATGGGAGGGAGGTGTCCGATTTTGTCTGGGAAGGGGAGGAATGGGAGGTAGTTGTCCAAAATGATCCATCTAAGCCACCTGCTTCGCCTTCATTCATCGTCTTAGACACCTCCATCCCCTTCTTGGCCCATCTCAAACGCCTCACTCAACCGTCTGGATAATCTTGGACATCTCCCTCCCCTTTTGGATCCATCAGGCGCACCTCCATCCACTACCTTGACCATCTCAGATACCTCGATCCCCTTCCTGGACCATTCCAGATGCATTCCTCCACTTTCTGGTCCATCGTAATAAACCTCTATCCCCTTCCAGGACAATTTTGGCACATCCTTCCTCTGCCTGGACCATGTCGGACTCATCCCTCCACTTCCCAGATCACCTTGCACTCCACTCTCACCGTCCTGGACCATCTCGGACTCCTCCAACCCCTTCATGGACTATGTCGGACACCTCTCGTGCCTTTCCTGGACCATCTCTGGCACATTACACATTTTCCCGGACAATCTCGGTCAGCTCCACCACTTTCCAGACCATCTTGGACACTGCCTACTCTTTCCAGACGATCACAGATACCGTCCTCCCCTTCCTGGAACATCTTAGACATCTCCCTCTCTTTCCTGGAACATCTTGGACACCTCCTTCCCCTTCCTTCGTTATGTTAGGCACTTTCCATCCCCTTCTCGAAATATTTCAGACACCTCACTCGACCACCTGGATCATCTCGGACACATCCCTCCCCTTTTTGATGCATCTGGAACACCTCCATCCACTTCCTCGACCCCTTACTGGACAACATCGGAAACATTACTCCTCTTCCCGAACCATCTTGGAATCCTCCGTCCCCCTCCAGGACCATTTTGGCACGTCCCTCCCTGATCCCCTTCCTGGACCCTTTCAGACACCATCCTACCCTTCCCAGACCATCGTGGATACTTCCCTCCTCATCCTGAACCAGCGCAGATACCTCCGTCCCCTTCCAGAACTATTTTGGATACATCCCTCTTCTGCCCTACCATGTTGGGACACATCCCGCCACCTTCCAGATCATGTTGGACACCTCCCTCCCCGTCCTGGACCATCCCAGATTCCACCCTCTTTTTCTTGGTACATCTGGGAGCCTTTTGTCCCCTTCCTAGACCACCTGAAACGCATCCAACCCCTTCACGGACCATGTCAGACACCTCCCTCCGCTTCCTGGAACATCTCGGACGCCTCCTTCTCCTTCCTTCATTATGTTATGCACTTTCGTCCCATTCTCGGCCCATTTTGGACACATCACCCGACCACCCTGATCATCTCGGACACCTCCCTTCCTCCCTTTTGGATCGATCTGGGACACTCCATCCACTTCCTGGACCATCCCGGACGACCCAATCCCCTCCATGGACCATCTCTGACACCTCAATCCCTGTTCCATGCCATTTTGTACACATCCCTTCCCTTCCCGGACCATCTTTGACACATAATTCCCTTTCATGGACCTTCTTGGACACCTCCCACTCGCTCCACGACAATCTTCGACGCACCCCGCCCCTTCCCAGAAAAGCTCGAACCCCTCCACCCCTTCCTGGGCCACCGCAAACATCTTTCTTCCCTTCCTGGACCATCTAGGACACCTCCCTCCCCTTCTCTGACACATCACTCCTCTTTCTGTACCCTCTTGGGCACCTCCATCCCGTTCCTGGATAAACCTGATCTACATGAAATGTTTTTCAATTGGTATACAAATGCAAGGTATTTACCTCAACTGCAGGATGTCGGACACATCCTGGACAATTTCTGACACTTCTTTCCCCTTTCTGGACCATCTCTGACACATCACCTTAATTGCTATTATCTGTAGTCTTCAATATAAGGGAACGAAATCCTGCAAGTACACTGTGCAATGAAGAGTTTCGAATATATATCTATTTTTGATCACCAGCGATTAAGAAAAGGGCATAATTTCTGGCCCCATAACACCAATCACTGCTATTCACCTCTAACATGTGACTGCCCTCTTCCTAAAATCATGAACTGATACAAGGCAGCTGATTACTATCCAGCCTCCCCATTGACTGTGGCTGCAATCTGTCTCTCCTCCACCTAACCGCACAAGGCAAAACACGCTCAGGGTCTTTGTGAAAATCAAGGCCGGTGTGTGTAGGCCCCCTGGAGAGAGGAAGGTATTTTAAAATTGAAGGGGGTGAGTGAGGAGGTAGTAATATCACTCACTAGGCTGTGGAGTGGCAGATGGAATTTTGTTTGGAATATTGCCAGGAATTGTTTTTAGTTAGGCAGGATCTATACACTTGAAAACAGGGCCTTTGGTAATGCTGCAGAACAGAGACCTAGGCCGTTGTGATTAATTCTTTAAATTTTGCATCACGTATAAATAGTTTGGTTAAGAAAACCCGTTAGCACACTTGCCTTCATTGTTCAGGTCTTTGAATATCATAAGTTGGACGTCATGTTGAAGTTGTACAGGACGTTGATGAGTCCTCTTCTGGAATAACTTATCCAGTTCTGGTCGCCCTAGCAACTCATTCCATACACACATAACCCTCTGTGTGAAAACGTTACCCTTTAGGTCACAGTTAAGTCTTCCTCACTCACCTTAAGCCTATGGCTTATATTTTTGGACAGCCCCACGTTTAGAAAAGGCTTTGACTATTCACATTGAGATTATTGACCTTGATATTATTAAGCTGGAAGGGATTGAGATGAGATGAGATTCCGAGATGTTGCTGGGATTGGAGGGACTGAGCTATCAGGAGAGGCTAGATGGGTTGCGACTTTTGTTTACTGGAGAGTATATGATTGAGGATTGTCATTTCAGGTGTTTATAAAATCATGAGTGTTACAGATAAGCTGGAGGGCCGATGGCTCTTCCCGAGAGTGGAGGATTCAAGACTGCGGGATAATATTAGGTGACAGGAGAATGGTTTACAACAGTCGATTATTTTCGACAGAAGATGGCTTGTCTGTGGAATAAAGTTGCAGATTAAGTGGTGAAAGCAGGTACAGTTACAATGTCTAAAATCATCTAGATCAGTACATGGATAAGAAATCAGTCTAGATGGTGTAGTGAGCAACTGCCCTCTCCCTTTCCTTCTCTGACTGAATCCCTGCTGATTTTCCCCCTTTGTCAATGCCTGTGCAGTGGCTGGGAAGGCCAATAGAGGGTGGGATTGTATCTCCTGAAATACAACAGAGACTGTCAGACCTGCCCAACACAGGGACACAAAAACAGACACACAGAAATTGTTAAGACATGGCGTTGAATCCTTCTGTTAATTGAAACAAAACGCCCGAAAAAGTTCAACTCGCCTGTTAAAATATGAATTACAGAGAATTTCTAAATCCGACTGTTTAAATAAAACATCAATTTATTTTTTTTAACTCTGAAAGTGCTCATTAAACAATAACTATTCACAACTCGAAACTTCGCTTTCTCTTAATTGCTTTTTACCTGCATTCAACTATATAACAACATACTGTTCCAATAAAACACGTATTAAAATTACGTCAACTAAATTTCAAAACCACACAGCAGCAGCTGTCAGTTTCAGTGTTTGCTTCCGTCTGAGATCTCCCTGGGTCATCTTCTTACTTTTTACTGTTAATATGTTTCATATGAAAAGGTAACTTTGACAGAGAGTGTTTCTTAATTTCTTGGATCTATATTTATGGCTTTTCTCTGTCTGCAATTTTCAAATTTACTGCATTTTGCATCCCCAACATCTGATCATCTCATTGGCTTGCTGCTGAAAAAAAATTCAAACTCGATTTGCTTTTAGTATCGTGGAGCAGAATTTAAACTGATTCGTTAAATTCGAATTGTTGTGAAAACAGCAACCAACTCAGGTAATTATTTCACAGTCAAATGTAACATTTTTTTTAAAAATTTCAGTACACAGTTGGACTGCTATCTAGTCATAAGGGCAGGGACTTGTAAACTCTCTGTTCAAAACAGCATTCCCTCTCTCTTAAAGGTACAGAACCGGCCTTCAACTTCATAACATGTATAACATGAATATAAATAAGTGGAGTTTATTAGGATTTCTCTTGCCCCGTGATTTGCCAATATTCCATTGACTCTGTCTGGTGTGTGTTAGGACTTTTGTTCCTCCGTTGACAGCATGTCGTTATTTGTCTCACTCCGTAAGACTATATCATTATTCCATTTGCTCACATTCGTCGGTATGGCAGGATCTCGGTTGTTGCAAGCGGACTGTGATGCTCGGACAATCTCAATGCTAGTAATTTTGACCAGATTTGTAGCTCAGGTTAATGGTAAGTCTGTAATTTAACTCGCTGATCGTAAAGGTTTGTTTTCAGACGTTTTGTCACCATGACTAGATGACATCATCGGTGAAATGCTGGTGGCACGTTCTGCCTCTCTTTATAGATCTTGGTTTCTTAAGGTGGGTAATGTCATTTCCGGTGTTTTTATGATGGGAAGGGAAATGGGATCTAAACCGATGTGATAATTGATGGAGTTCCAGTTAGAATGCCAGCCCTCTAGGAAATTTCGTGCGTGTCTTTGTTTCGCCTGTCCGAGGATGTGTGTGTGTTGGCTCAGTCAAAGTGGTATGTTTTGTCTGGATGGTTGGAATCGAGTGACAGTGGGTCATCGCTTTTCGTGGCCAGTTGATGTTTATGTATCCTACAGGCAGGTTTCCTGCTACGTTCTCCGATGTCGTTCTTTTTTTCCAGTTCTTGCATGGTATCTTGTAAATAATGTTAGTTTTGCTGGTGGTAACGAATGGATCCTTTAGATACATTCGTCGCTGTTTAAGTGTATTGGTAGGTTTGTGGGCTCCCATGATGCCAAGAGATCTGATTACTCAGGAAGTAATTTCTGTTATGCCTTTGTTGTAAGGTAATGTGATCATAATTTTAGGTTGCATTGTGTCTGCTTGTTTAGGTTTGTGCAGATCAGTAATGTTAACCAAATTTTAATGAATCCATACCGAGTTGAAAGCTGGCACTTAAACTGTTACCAAAATCTAGGCACTGTTTAGATCTTGTGTAGTGCATAGTGCCCTTGGCTCTGAGCTAGAACACTACATTTGACTCCAATTCCTGAACGTGTGTGGTAGTGTTCCTAGCTCTAGATCAGATGGTCTGGATTCAAGTCTTGCCGGTTGTGGAGGTGTGTCGCACCATATCAGAACACGCTGATCATTAAATACACAGGAGGAAAACGTTACATCTTTCGGGGCTGTCGCTGAGTGGTGGCAGTGTCCATACCTCTGGGTCTAAAGTTTTAGGTATAAATCCCACAGAACCATTTCATAATATGTCTAGATAAACTGACTGAAATGGTTTTAGAATTGGGACGTAATGGAGAAGGAAGCGGTGTCAGTATTCAATTTCAGAATTTAGGCCCGGCATGACTGAAAGCATAGTAATTCGCGTTGTTTGCAGTCACATTTCGTAGCAGTAGAGATGTATAAAATCAGAAAGGTCATAGAGAGGGTTAGTAGTAAAGGCTTTTCCCCACCGTTGGGGCATGTAAAACTAGAGGGCATTGGTTGACAGTGAGAGGGGAAAGATTTTGAAGAAGCCTAAGAGACACCGTTTCACGCAGAGAGTGGTGAGTGCATGGAATGATCTGCCAGAGGACGTGATGGAAGCTTGTACAATGACAACATTTAAAAGGCACCTCCATGCTGTCAGACCTGCTGAGCTTTTCCTGCAATGTCTGTGCTTGTTATAAGATAAGATGCAATCATTTTAACACAGGTAATCTCAATACATTAAACATTTTATTTTTTTACATGTTGCAGGCATATACACATCTTCAAATTGACTGGGCTCATTTTTTGCTAATGAAATGGCTCTGTGTATGACAGCAGTAACGATGCACCTACATGGGGCAGGGAATGCGATGAAGTCATAGTTCGGACAATGTTCAAGTAGACATTACACGGTCCAGTAATCTGCCCGAGAAGGAAAGGACTATTGCACACTCTGCCTCATTATTCCTTATTACAGCAACGCATACAAGCTCAGTTATCTTTTCCACTCGTGAAGAATTCCTGACCAAAATTTACTGTAATGTCCTCACTGCCTAAATCAAAGAGAATTCAGCCAACTCCAACTGCTCCAGGATGAAATCCCATCGCTAGCAGCTTGTGTGAGCAGGATGGCTTCAGAAGCCGCATAACATTTGGGCAATCTCTCAACTATTACTTTTGTCGTGAATTGCACCGTTATTTGGTTAAAGTTATTTCAAGATACATTGAAGAGATTTTGTTTTTCGGTTGTTTAGAAAATGAAATATCTATTACATATTTGCAATCTCCAAATAGTTTTCCATTCACCTTTCCATCATAGTCTGAGTAACTTTGCTCTTGATCACAAACGTGATGTTTTAACAGATTAAAGAAACCAGCCTGACGTGTTCCTAAAACTGACCCTGACCCAGTTTGAGACCGACATCAACAGCCATATCACCAACCTGGTTACATTCAACATTTGTTGTGAGCATTGGAGAAGTAAGGTTGGAAAATGAAACAGTGACCCAAACTCCGGGAACCTCTAGACTGGTGAGACTGACTTCAGTGATGGTTAAGTTGTTGAAGGGAAACGTGAGGGATATGATTTACATACATTTGGAAAGTCAAGGACTGATTGGGGACAGTCGATATGGCTTTGTGTGTGTGAAATCATGTCTCATTCATTTAATTGAGTTTTTTGAAGATGTGACAAAGAAGATTGATGAAGGCAGTTCGGTCGACATCGTCTATATAAACTTCAGCAAGGTGTTCATAACATTCCGATTGGTAGACAGATTAGTCAGGTTAGGTCACATGGGGTACAGAGGAAGCTTCTCAATTGGTTTGATGGTGGACGTTATCTTTTCCAGACTGGAGGCTTGTGACCAGTAGTGCCCTGCAAGGATTAGTACTGAGTTCACTGCATTTCATCATTTATGTCAAGAATTTGGATGTGACCATTGCAGGCAAAGTTACTAAGTTTACATTTGAAATCATGAACGTGGTGCAATGGATTATCTAAGAGTACAATAACATCACAATTAGATGGGCCAATGGGGAAAGGAGTGACAGATGAAATTTCATTTCGATAAATATGAGGTTTTGCATTTTGGAAAGGACAATCAGGGCTGGAATTATGGTCCTAGACAGTGTTGTGGAACAGAGAGACCGAGTGCTGCAGGCGCATAGTTTCTTGAAAGTGGAGTCGCAGGTAGACAGAGTGGGACAGAACACATTTATCACACTTGCCTTAATCAGTCAGAGCATTGAGTATAGCTTATGGGTTGGTATGGTGCATCTCTACAAGATGTCGGTGAGGCCACTTTAAGAATACTGCATCCAATTCGGTTGGCTGCAGAAAAGATGGACATGGATGTTTCAGGACTGGAGGGTTTTAGTTTTACAGAGACGCAGAATATGTTGAGATACTTCTCCTGGAGTGTCAGAGGCTGAGGGGGTGACATTATGAAGGTTTCTAAAATCAATAGGGTCATGTATAGTCTAAATAGCCACAGTCTATTTCCCAGGATAGGGGAGTCAAAACAAGGGGACATAGATTGAAAGTGTGAGAGGGATAACTTAGAATGGAACTGAGGTGCAAATGTTTCACCCAGAGAGTAGTGTGCGTACGGAAATTGCTGTCAGAGGATGTGGTGAAGGCGGTTACAATCGCACATTTTGAAAGTGTCTCAGAAAGGAAAGATATATGTAAAATGCTAGCAAATGTGCCTTGATCAGATTTGGTTATCTGTTAAGATTGGACAGATTGAACTGATGTGTCAGTTTTCATGCTGTATGACTCTTTAATTCGATAAGAGGGGTGAGGAGAAATTCTTAAATGATCTTTGGAGAGGGCATTCTCTTCACAAGAAGTTTATTGTGCCTGTATGTTCACATTGATTCAAAGCTGTGTTAGTTAAATAGTTGACAGAGAGTGAATTATGGATAATGGGATACTGACAGGAAAGTCTGGCTGAGACCACAACCTGATCAACCATAACGTTAGTGCCTGTTGGGGAAGGCTCAAAGTATCGAATGGCCCACAACCTGCTCCTCATGTTCCTTTGCTCTATTCAACCGCTCAAACCTGCTGAACAGGAGCAGTTGGAGGCCACTTACTGCTATGGCCTGGTGCACAGAAACAGAGAAGATTATTCAGCCCCTCAAGATTGTCACACACGGTTTGGGAGATTTGGAAAATGTAATTAGAATACCCAGTCTGTGTATGAAAGACGCCGCTCATCTCTCTTTACAGATCGTCCCCTCACTGCAACTTGTGCTTTATTTGTTGGTCATGTTGTAGACACCGATTCACTGTGAATATAGTCCCCATACCTCACCCACAGATGGCTCAAATATCCTCTGGTCTCTCTGAACGCAACATTCAATAACAAAGCTTCGAGGAAAACAGCACCCACTAAGTAGCCAATAACAGAATGTGAGAACATCAGAAACAGGAACAGGTCGTTCACCCCCACCCCCGAAGCCTGCCTTGCCCTTCACTACGATCATGGTTGACCTGTTCGAGGTCTCAAATACTCTGCAATACCCAATTCTGCAAATTCTCAAATACTTTCAGTAATCTAATTCTCCGAACACAATATAAAAGAGGATTCCTGACATTCAATGCCCTCAGTTTGATTAAAACACTTCCTGCTCCTATACCATGACTATTGATGTGAACAAAAGAGGTGGATTCAAGGATTTAGGTCAGAATGACTAGCCCTCATATCAAGGCAGTGATTGACTGAGTTTGACATCAAAGAGCTTATCAAAATTGAGCTTAATGTGTAAACTCACTACTGCTTCGAGTCAATCATAGCACAAAGGAAGATGTTTGTGGTTCGTGGATGTTCATCATCTCAGTCCTGGGTCATCTCTGTGAGAGATCCTCAGTGTAGCTTCCTTTTCACAAACATCTTCAGCTGCTTCATCAATGTCTTCCTTCCCCACTCCCCACCCTTCCCACCATATGTTCAGAAGTGGGGATATTTTCAGAAGATTACACAATGTTCCGAATAATTTGCACTCCCTAACCCCCCCTGCCACCACCCCCGCACCCCAATCTCCTAAACCGGTCTGTGTCTCTCTGCAGAAATGCCCGGATACCATTCAGGCTTGTGCGGTTAAAGTGTCGGTAACATTCTTGTAACAGCACTGCGAAAGTGTGCTCATTGCTACAGTAAAATGAAGAATTATTTCAGCACCTAAACTAGTTTCACAGGAATATGAGGATGCCGTTCAGTCCATTGACACTATTGGTGAAGAACAGAGATAGCCCATTCATTGCCTCCAGCCTATTGCACCTGAAGAAAACACGTATCGTGATATGGATCACACCGGAGCCCCTCGAAAATGTTTGAAAGCGGTAGCCGAGACTCTAATGTTTCCTTATTTTAAAGGAAATGTAAAGTGTCTGTTCCAGATGCAATGTGACTGGTCAAACTACTCGGTGTTAAGCAAAATACAACTTATTTAAACAGCATAGATAAAATAAAGCCAAAGAAAGAGGAATTTTGAAGAACGTAACTCGATTGGACAACTTAACAGAATAATAGATCCAGGAACGATTACTAACTAACTGTTCCAATACAGGAAATTCCCATAAACATAGCCCTTAGCGAAAATGAAAATTCGGAGACAGATTGTCACGAACATTTCTCCAGTCCAGGACGAAAACAACAGCGTCAATAGAAATTTCAGAGAGAGTAGCAGTCAGGAGATTTCCCATGAAGCTTCCAACTCTGATGAGAAATGCTATTGCGTCTGATGTTAAGGAGAAACCAAAACCCAGAAATCCTAATCTCTTTGAGCTGAACACACGCATTCAGGCTTCATTAAATTAACCAAATTCTCCCAAGCTGTTTACTCAATGAACTTAACTAGCCAGCTCGGTAACGATTGCTCAATCTCTCTATTAAAAAACAGGATTATCTAATCTCTTAAAGCTACAGCATTGGCACACTAGTCAGCACAACGAGCTGTTGTACATGAACTGCGGGCAAACCAATCAGGTCCAATCGGATGAGGAAAAAGCTCGTCAGTCGCTTGAAACACTTGCACAGGAACAGTAGGAGACCAGCCAGCCCCTCAACTCACTCACAGAAAGATAGAATGAGATAATTGATGACCTAACGTGATAAACAATTGGAGCAGATGCTGCACAGAGAGACTGCTCCACGTTATTCCTCATAGCTCCATTGCTTATGGTACACACGTGGGACATTTCTGTGATTTTCGAGCTGTGAGGAGGGAAAACAAATACTTTGTGTGAAGTTTCAATCTCCGAGAAGACAGCCTGGTGTTCTGTATGGATTGCGGGAGCTGGTGGGAATAGCTAACTCTTTCAGAAGGAAGGTGTTGGGTCTGCTGGCCAGGATGTTGAACAACATAGCGTTGTTGTGGGCGGCACGGTGGCACAGTGGTTAGCATTGCTGCCTCACAGCGCCAGAGACCCGAGTTCAATTCCCGCCTCAGGCAACTGTCTGTTGCACATTCTCCCCGTGTCTGCGTGGGTTTCCTCCGGGTGCTCCGGTTTCCTCCCACTGTCACAAAGATGTGCAGGTCAGGTGAATTGGCCATGCTAAATTGCCCGTAGTGTTAGGTAAAGGGGTGAATGTACGGGAATGGGTGGGTTACGCTTCAGCGGGTCGGTGTGGACTTGTTGGGCCGAAGGGCCTGTTTCCACACTGTAAGTAATCTAATCTAAAGTAATCTTTTCTAAAAAAAAAAGTGTTCAGTGTGGGGTCACACGGCGATGGCACATTAATGTGGGGAGAGTTAATTAAGGCATATAAACTATCAGGAACGCCGTATTAGACTGACGAATGGACTCTCGAAGTTCAATTAGTGCTGACCTTCTTCGTGTTGATCTTTTCCTGTGCAATGTACCCCGTATCCCTGTCCAAGTTTATTGTCATTCTATGATCGGTGTCCACTGATCACAAATAAAGCTTTGCCCTGAAATAAATTTCGTAAATCAATCCTGAGGAAAGTATGGACTTTCTCACCGTATCAATGTCTCTTTTCGAAATAAGTGAGCATCAGTAGCCCTCAATTTTCATGATAACTCTATATTCTCTCACAGCTCTATAGATTAAACATTCAGTTTCTTCCCTGTCATTTCATGGCACAAACATCTGTGTCTGTGTTAAGGAGATTATTTCTTACAAAATGAAATCAAATCAGTACACGGTGCCCCAAACACCCTGTCAGCAAAGCTCTGCAATTGCGGGGAAATGGTTTTATTTATGTACTTGTATCATCTTCCAGTAGTGGACAACATACCATTTACTGCTCTCGTTACTTTCACTGGCATTAATTATGAGCAGTCATCATTACTTTTTTGCTTGGGAGATCATGACTCACAAATTTATTAGAGATCTTTGATGAAGTGACCAGGAATGTTGGCAAGGGCAGCGTGGTAGACATAGTCACTACACATTTCAGTAAGGCCTTTGATAAGTTCCCACATGGTACACTACTCTAGAAGGATAAATCGCATGGAATCGAGGAGGAGCCGGCAGATTGGATACACAATTAGATTGATCGTAGAAAGCAGAGAGTCATCATGGAAGGATACTTGTTGGACTGGAGGCCTGTGAATACTAGAGTGCTTCAGGGGTCGGTTCTGGGGCCATTGATGTTTGTTATCTGTATCATTGATTTGCCTACGAATGTACAAGGCATGATTAGTAAGTTTGTAGCTGACATTAAAATACGTGTTAATGTGGACAGTGAGGAAGTTTATCAGAAATTGTCACAGGACCGAGAAATGGCTAATGTAGTTTACTATAGATAAGTATGAGGTCTTGCACTTTGGAAAGTCAAATAAAGTAGGAAGTTCATGATAAATGTTAGGCCCGTTCACAATTCCATGAAAGTGGAGTCACAGGTAGACAGGGCAGTTAATAAGGCTTGTGGCACACTGGCCTTCGTTAATTAGGGCATTGAGCACAGAAGTTGAAAATCTGTGTTGCAGTTATCCAGGGTTTTGGCGAGGCCGCACGAGGAGTATTGTATTCAGTTTTTGTCTCCTTGTTATAAGGAAGGATGGTATTAAATTGGAAGGAGTGTAGATGAAATTTGCAAGCATGTTGCCTGGACATAATGATCTGAGTTAAATGGAGAGGTTGGACAAGCTAATTATTTTTCTTTCGAGCGTATGAGACTGGGGGATGGGGAGGATCTTATACGTGGCAGAAGATCATGAGAGGCAAGGATTAGGTGAATACTCTCAGTATTTTTCCAAAGTTTGGAGAGTCGAACACTAGAAGGCATCAGTTTAAGTTTAATGGTGGGTAAAATGAAAGGGCGCCTTAGGGGCAACGTTTTTTCACAGAGGCGTGTACGCAAATGCAATGAGCTACCAGCGGATGTGGTTGTAGTGGCTACATTAACAACATTTAAAAGACATTTGGAAAGATACGTGGATAGGAAAAGACAAGAAATGTACGGACAAACTTCAGGGTAATAAGGTCAGTGTATAAGGGCATTTACAAGTCCGAGATCGAACTCCTCTATTAATTAAACTAAAAACCCTGATAAGCTTGTCTTGCTTCCCAATCTCTTAAAGACTGAGGGCCAGAGATCTCCTACATTCAGTATTAAAGGAAAAATAACAATTTGTTTTCTGAACTCTAAATAGTGAACACTAATCAACAGCTATTCACAAATACAAGACCCTTTTATTTGCTTACTATCTGACTCCAACTCTATAAATATGATGTTCCCAGAACCCACTTATCAACATTACATTAAATTAATCTTAAGAAAACACAGTGTCTACCTTCTCGAATCTCTTCACTCTTCCAGCTGCTGATATCCATGGATCATCTTTCTTTTTTTTACTGCAAGTATGCTTTACATGAAAAGATATCTGATTGAGAGTGTTTTAGATGAACAGTTAGCTTTCGGGCTCTCCAGCTAATGCTCTGCTGTTCGGTGGCAGTTGTCTTCCTGATTGAAAAGGTGGCTTCATTTCTTTTCCTCAATTTTTTAATCCCATTACAATGAAATACACAGGCCATTAATCTAAGTTAGAACATAGAGCATAGAACAATACAGCGCAGAACAAGCCCTTCGGCCCTCGGTGTTGTGCCGACCGGTGGACTATTCTCAGCTCGTCCCCCGACACTATCTCAAAATCATTCATGAGCTTATCTAAGGATTGTTTAAATCTCGCTACCTTTCACTTTAATTGTGGACACACATAACATTGGAATAAGTCAAAGCTTCTCAACACTTTTTTTCATTTAAATCAGCGATAACACATATGCTAAAACAACTTTACTACCCGCAACATTTACTTTGTGTAAATTAGAACCCTGTAACATAAGACTCCAATAAATAGTTTCATATTTTAGTCTTTAAATCTTTCAAAAATGCCAGAGGATTGTCGTTTTTGGACACATTTGTCGGACAACTTCTTTGTTAAATAAATATTAGCGTGTTATCAGGCCAGTACCAAACTCAATAATTCTTTTTCAATAGTAGAGCTTTTTTTTCTGATGGATATTGAGTTGCTTTGACAAGTAGCTGATTGGCCATTCAATTCCATCAATCTCTTCCTGCATCAATGCATCTCCAACTACTATATTGTGAGCATCAATCACAATTTTGAAGGTTTTCAAAATATTTGGTGTGGATAAATTTGGTGCAATGGTAAATAATGTTTTTACATTTTCAAATGCCTCATGACGTTGTTCAACGACACTGCTGAAGTTTGGAACAAATTTGTGATTGGATCAATTTAGTCCCAAATATCAAAGCACCTCATTCTTGGAGGATGGTGGTGGAAATTCCTCAAAGCCCTTCGTCTTTGTGTTTCACGGGGTCAACATTCCATGACCAACGTAATGTCCCAAAAACGTCAACTCTGCCTTCGCAGCATGTGTTTTCTTTACGTTTAATACTAGTTTTATTCCTTGTAACCGTTAAACGAGCACTGCCAACTGTACCATGTGATCTTTCCCGGACTTGCTAAAGATCACTACATCATACAGATAAATCGCACAATTTGTTAATCTGGCCAGAACTCTGTTCATAAGTGTTTGAAATGTTGCTAGTACGTAATTCATTCCACCAAAGAACATCACGTTGAATTGATATAACCAATTTGGTGTTGCAATTGCAGACACTTATGTAACTTTCTCTGAAAAGGTTACTTGACAATAAAAGTGCAGTAAGTCCAACTTCATGGTGTGTGTGGCTTGTCAAAAATTTTGTAAGGTGTCCTCCAATTTTGGTATTAGATAGGAGTCCGATTTTGTTGAAGCATTAACCTTCCTACAGTCCACGCAAAATTGTTGAGTCCCATCAGCTTTGGAAACTAACACAATCAGCGAACCCCACTCGTTTTAAGTTGATTCGATGAAATCTTCTTTGAGTATCATATCCTCTTCCTTCTGGATCTCTGTGGCATTGAGAGGATTAAGTCTTTACGGGTGTTGTTTTATTGGCACAGCATTCCCTACATCCATTTCATGCACAATAGTATTCATCCTCCCCTCTTGTTTCTACATATGCCCTCATACGTCTATAATAGACACTCAACTGGGTACTTTGTTCCTGTGACAGATAGCTCACTAGCTTATCCCACTCTTCAAGGACGTCCTTGTTATTTAGAGTGTTTTGAGGCACATCAAACTCCCTGATATGTGGATTTGATTCCTGACTCTGTGGAGAAGTGACTAACAGCTGTTTCTCCATTTCCCTGTCTCTGTTTTCGTAGGGTTTCACCATATTCACATAGCATACATTATACTGTTTTATTTTTAAATCTGGCATGCCACCCTTACCTCAGATACAGAATTCTAGTGTGAGATCTCCGACTTCGGTTCTGACAAATTCTCCTTAATTAACGTGAAAGGACCTGTCACTTCATGTCCGAATTTTAACTCAAAGGGAGTAAACTGGGTAAATTCATTTGCGGCATCTCTAATGGCGTACAATACAAATGGGGCACTTTATCCCAATCATTCGGGCAATCTTGACAGAACGCTATTAAGATGGTCTTGAGGATCTGCTGCCAAATTTCCAAGGCTCCAAGGAATCAAGATGGTTCGCACTTGATTTAAAGTGCAGTATACCGAAGATATCCATGATTTACTTAAACATCCGAGCAGTAAAGTGAGACCCTTGGTCTAACTGAATCTCTCTGGGTAGCCCATATCGAGTAAACAAGGCTACCAACTCCTCGGTCACCTTTTTTTGCATGAACACTCCGTAATGTAATTCCCTGCAGAAATCTGGTAGCAAATATTTCGTTCAGGAAGGGGACCTCCCAATTAATCCAAACCAGCATGAAATATTCTTGAAGTGCAGAAATTGGCAATGAAATTGATCGTTTCATTACGGCCTATGGCTTATCTAGCATTTGCCATGAATGATGTTTGCAGTAAAACTTAACAACGTCTTTGTGTATTCCAGTCTAATATATATGCTTATGTGCCTTAGCCTGAGTCTTCCATTGCCTTGGGTGATCTCGTACGGGTACTTCATGTGCTACCCATAACACTTCCTGTATGCCACTGGCAACACAATTTGGTTCACTTCGACCCCTTTCTCCTTGGCACTGACATTTTCATTTTAAGATTTCATCTTTAAGTTACTGACCCTTGACAATATATTCTGATTCCTTTTCTGAGTATGCATCAATATGTATATTTTTCTTGTAAGGCCATTGGCCTTTCAGGACTAAACACCTCTGCGTGACCACCTGCCTGTTCAGTCTTTTTCCGGCATCATTACATCAAACAGCATGCCAGGTAAGTAAACATCCACTCCTTTGTCATTCTCTTTAGTACTTTTGCTTTTTGCTGTCACTTACGACAGTGAGATCTCGTTACTCCTCAGTCTGGAAAAAAATACTGGGTATTATTCTTGTGACTCCCCTGTTCCCTGATCTTCCTTTGACTTCTCCAACACAACGTTTGTCACTCCTGCCTTGGATCCTGCTAAATCGTTCCCATGAACAAACTGTATTCCTGGAACTGAAACTCTGTCATTCACTCCCAGCATTAATTCCCCAATATTGATTTGTCTCTCCGACCTGATCTTGCAGAGGTGAACTCTAAATTTCTGTCCACATTCCACAAGTTATCACTCTCTCAGGTAAAATGTTAGAAAGAGTACGGTAGTGCTTGAAAAGCACAGCTTATGAGGTAGCATCCGAAGAGCAGGAGAATCGATGTTTTGGGTATAAGCTTTTAATCAGGAAAGTGGAGGAGAGGGGAAAGGGGCTGAGAGATAAATAGGAGGTTGCGGGTGGAGGTGGGCAGAAGATAGCCTGGAAGGTGATAGATCGATGCAGTTTGGAAGTGATTATGATAGTTCGGAGGACAGGATGAAGCAGATAGGTGGTAGGACAGCAGGTACTCTCCGAAAAAAAACGGCATCAACGTTCACTTCAATAGTTTCCAGATCTCACCTCTGCCAACCTCATCCCAGATCCAACTCTTCAACTTAGCACTGTCCTCTTGAACTCTCCTAACTACCCACCTTCCTTCTACCCATCCACTCCACCCTCTCCTTCGAACTCTCAAATCCGCTCCCACCTACAGCTACTATCGTCTTCCCAGTGAAATTCCCACCAGCCGCTCGCTACCCTACTATTTATCCTTCAGTCCCCTTCTCACCCCTGCCACATTCTGAAAGAAGGGCATGTGCCTAATATATCGATGTCCAGGTGCTGCCTGATCTTTTGTGGTATTCCAGCGCCACACTTTTCTACTATTCGAATCCGAGCAGATCCCATATCTCACAAATTAACTGTTTGTCCTTCTTCCCCTGTTTTTTCTGAGTAAATTTTACCCACATCGGCGAATTCTTTATAGAGATCAGGTACCAACTCCATACCTGCTCCTGCCTGGGCTGTGCATGTTAATGCAGCCCGATTGACTTTTCTTGGGGTTTCTTTTATGACTTCCACTAATACCACAGGCTTATTCTCTTTTATCAGAACATTTATCACAGCGTCTTTCTTCAATGACCAGCAATGAACCACTGGCACTGTAATTTTATGTGTTCCACTCCGGTAATGTGAAAACACCTGAGGCCTTTCGTCTCCGTTCAATTCTCTTGGGCTTCTCTTTTAATCTATTGTATACTACTCCAGTGAGCTCTGCACTTTGTTTTGTACAGTAGGATATCCCTTTCCCACAAGTTCTATCCCTCACAGGATGAAAATCCTGGCAGAAGCTAAATTGCATATTTCCCCCCTATCTCTACCACTCTGCTCAATTCTTGAACTTCTGTTCATTAGCGTGAATTCTGATCATCTCTGAAAGTGAGTTTTTTAATTCCTCAAACAGAATAATCTGCCTCAGCGCCTTATATGTCTTGTCTGTTTTTAAGGCCCACGCCCTTATATCAAAATTACTAAGTTAAACTCTTTCAAACTCAACATAAATCTGACCAGGTTCCTTCTTTATGTCTCTGAACCGCTGTCTATATGCGAATGGTACCAATTCATAGGAATTCAAAATAGTCTGTTTGATCTCTCATACTTTCTTGATCTCTCATCTGACAGCGCTGTACATACCTACTAGTTTAGTCTGAACTAGTATTACCCATTAGTTCTCTGATCACTCCTTCTGACTAGACAAAATTTCAAATTAAATAATGAAGGCAGCCATAGTTTTCTTATCGAAATATGGCAAAGCTTTAACATATTTATTTAGATATCTCTACCTTCTATTTTAATCACTATTCTGTTGAGTTGACTTTGCTGAATGATTTGCAACCTGTGAAATTCAAATTCTCTCTCTCTCTTTCCTCTCTCTCTTTCTCTTTCTTAACCGCTTATTGTCTGTTTACAACTCGAAAAATATGCTGTCCCAATATCCTACTTATTTAACATTACATTAACTTTTCTCAAGATCACACAGCGGCTTCTCCGCTGTCTTCAATCTTCCAGAGTCACTGTTTATTTCATTTTTTTACAGCAAGTCAGTTTGACATGAAAAAGTACCTTTGATGGAGACTTTTTTTTCAAATTTATTTGAGATCAAGATGTTAGATGGCGAGTTAGATCTCCGGCTAGACAGCAGTTGGTCTCCCTTTAATTTTCAAAAGACCGGGTTTATATATCCCCATGACACATTATATACTCATAATTTATTTGGTTTCCAGCTGTTAAAATAATAAAGTTCAGCTTCAATTGGCTTCTGGTAGCCTGGGCATGATGAAAATTAATTGGTTAAGATCGAATTGTTATTAAAACAGCAACCAAAACTCAGGTGTCTATTTAACAACCCATTGTTACATTTGGAACGGCCTGACTACAGGAAACCAACCTTCAACTCGGGTTGTCCTTGAAATTCAGCAAAATACATTCTGTTTTAACGTGACCAAACCTGCTTTCCCCTTCGTAATATGGACCAGCTTGCATGCTGTAAGATTCTATGACTCTAAGTGCCTGGATTAACTCTGTTTGGTGACTCATGATCAAGGACACGCAGGCCCTTTTGGAAAACGACATTTTCCAACACAAAATGAGATCTATGCTATTTGTTTCCCACATCGAAATCATGTGTCTAAAGTTGCAAATTGCTGTGTTCCAAATACTGATCCGTGTGTTACACCGCAAGTAACAGCCTTCAGTTCAGAAACGGGCACACTCACTATATTGTGTCCACTACCGAATTTGCAGTCCATGTCGTATATCCCCCGTTACTCATGTACTTTCGCTCACGTGGCATCAACCACAGTATTCTGCTAATAAAGAAAAGAACGCTGCCACTGGGTTCTTATTTGTGGATGCCTCACCTAACACTAACTCCACAGATTTCAAGAAAATTATATCCATTTCCTGAAGCTAAGGCAACTCTTACAAGTCACATCATGATTCTCACGTGTCTAATTACCACATTCCTTACTAACAGATTCCAATACTATCCTCAGCCCTGACATCAAGTTGTCCCATATATAAACTTGATTTGATTTCTCTCTCCCTCACATTTTCAATATTTTTGGTGATTAAAGCTGCAATCGGCAGGATGCATAATTTTCCGTCTAAACAGTTTTGAAGGATATGGAATGATTACTTCTTGTGGCTACTACCTTTAAAATATATGAATAGGAAAGACTTAGAGGGATATGGGACAAGCCTCGGCAAGTGGGACTAGGTTAGTTTGGGATTATGGTAATCATAGACTGGTTGCACCGAAGGGTCTATTTCTGTGATAAATGATTCTGTAGCTCTTTCAATAGTTCTATTCCCACCTGCCTGAATGCTCTGGGATGGGGCAATTTACCAACCTTCAGTTCAATTAGTTTATTGAGTAATTTCTCTTCATTCATTCTAATCCACCACAGTTTCTCAATTTCATTCTATCTCGTAATATTTATGGATGATTTTCTGAATCCTTCTCTTTGTTGGAGGGGGTGGGGGAGAGATAACATCCGACACCAATTTAAAGCATCGGAGCACTGCACTTGGAAGAGGATGGATATGGGTTCCATTGTTGTTTGGAAAGCTCTTGAGTAAAATACTTTAATGAACCTATCACTTCACGGTCAACGAGAGCACAGTGCTCTTCCTGGTATAAGGTTAAAGGTTATTCTGTAAGATATCACATAATGCTGTGACTACTGCATTTTAGAATCCAACAGAGTTTACACTTTACACCCAGCATACGTCCAATCCGTCCAGGAATACGTTTCTGATCAAAATATCTGTAACTAGCAGAAAGGCCAGAAGAGAACTGCAACAGGTTAGGTGTGGATGATGGTTTATTCAGAAACAGCACTGAGGCAGACGTGGAAACTGAGAATATTGCGGAGGTGGTCATGGGCAGGTTTGGTCATCGAGGGATTATTGTGATATAACACGGCCCAGGACACAATGAGGTAGCCTTGGTTATGAGGAGAAAGTAAGGGCTGCAGATGCTGGAGATCAGAGCTGAAAATGTGTTGCTGGAAAAGCGCAGCAGGTCAGGCAGCATCCAAGGAACAGGAGAATCGACGTTTCGGGCTGGCCTATGCCCGAAACGTCGATTCTCCTGTTCCTTGGATACTGCCTGACCTGCTGCGCTTTTCCAGCAACACATTTCCAGCCTTGGTTATGAAAACGTTTGTTCCTCCTCAGATGTTTGTCAGCAAACGGAATGAAATCCATTGAATCGGAATGGAGTTTGTGATTGAAAATGACATTTAATTGTTTATATCTTTGCCAAATATAGACAATAAAAATGGTGATGGCATTCACGGTGGTCTGCAGAATTAATAAGTGGGCAGAGATAGACACACCAGGAAAACCAACAACAGCAAGGATGGGATCGTAACCTGCCTGAATTATCATCAGAACACATTCTGTCCACCATGTTAACCATATACAATCCTGAGAAAGCCAATAAAGACCATAGCATAAACTCCTGTTCATTGTTGGAACGTTCCACGCTACTGTTTTCAAATTCTGATCCATTGTTGGAGCATTCCAGTCTAACGTTCTCAGATTCTGATCAATTGTTGGGACATTCCAGTCGAATATTCTCAGACTCTGATTCATAGTTGCAACATTCCAGTCTAATGTTCTCAGATTCTGTTCCATTGTTGGAATATTCGAGTCCATTGTTCTCAGATTCTGATCCATTGTCAGAAAGTTCTATCGAATGTTCTAAAATTATGATCTCTCCCTCTATCTGAAGTTGCTGAATTCAATCATGTTGAGGATGATGCTAATGCTGATAATTTGGGGTAACAAATTGAAAGAAGCCCTTACGTAGTGGAAGAAGGAAACCCTCCAGTGGCACTGTTCTTATTCATGGAGACCGACGCCAATCACAGTAACTGAACAAACAGCTCCGTTAAACCCTTTCACGGACAACACTTCTAATGTAACACCAAAACTGATCTGGTTGGGATGATGACATCCCCTGCTATCGGTCTTATGTCTTATCTCCACCTGCACTAACATCGTTAGAAGCAAAGCATACTTTCTCTTCACAGGCTTGATGAGTTTTGCTGTGTTATCCACATACAATTATCTATGCAATCACCCTCTTAAAAGCAAATCTGTTTCTAATGATGAAAATATTTTATTGCACAGATTAGATGCGCTTTTTCAAATTTTTTAGCCTTAGGTCAAAAGTAAATGTTATGTCTACAATTGCATTGTTTGTTGGGATTAAAGGGGCAAAGACATTATGTATGAGTCATTGGTTGAAAAAACAGAGAATTATGTGAACAGTGGCTGTGGACACTGGAGAGGATTAAAGTGATATCCCCAATCACCATATCTTCTCCGCAGTGGAAAGAAAATAAAATGCAGAGAAAGAAACAGAACACATTTGGAAGAAGGAGTGGCGAGTGACAATGTAAAGAAAACAGGAAAATTTGAACTGGAGGAAAATTATCTTATATACACTTTTTAATCAGTGTGCGCCTATAAGTAAGATTGTTGATACGTGCATAGCATATTCAGAATGAACAACGGAGACACAGTTAACAAATTATGATGCATATGTTGAATAGAATTTAAAATAAAACATTAAAACCTTATTTGAACCTCGTCCGAGGTGTCATTTTCCCCTTCTCTCAGGGTTCCCTCACTTTCTGGGATTCCTTGCTCCCCAGTTCTTTCTTATCAGGATGTGAATGATTAATTGCTGCATCTGATGTCCCAACGTATTTCAATTAAATCACTTCTAACAGGAAATAACTATATTGGCCTTTTGCGTTCTGTCAACAGGTAGTCTCGGTCATATCATTGGACATTTTACTCTGTTGTACATACACTGTACAAGGGAACACATCTCACGGGAATTGCCAAATCAAATAGGGAAGTACATCTCCTTCTGTCGATAATCGAGTTTTCTCGGCTTTTGTTTTGCATCTCCTCATCTATATTCTCTCTCTTTCTCTCTTTGCATCTAGTTAATAAATCCTCCATTTTCCGTGTCTCATCTCACAATTTTCCTTCTTTCAGTTTATGTCTATTGTTCTCTTCCTGATGTAACGTGATTATTATTGAGTAATGTAACATAAGGCAGGAGGTGGCCAGAGTTAATTTGAATGGGAGCCAATCAGGGAAGACCATGGAGCATCAATGGCAAGAGTTTCTGGGGATAATTTAGAGGCACAACAGAAATTCATCCCAAAGAAAATAAATGTACTCAGGGAAGGACAAGGCAGTTGTGGGTGACAGGAGAAGTCAGGGACAGCATCAAAGCAAAAGAGAAGACATGTAATGTGGTGAAGATTATTGCGAATCCAGAAAATAGAGAAGCCTTAAATACAAGCATAGGATAAGGAATAAAAGCAATGGGGAGGATAAGACTAAATATAACGATATGCTTTTTAATGCTGTAGCAGAAGATTACAAGAGATTTTTAGATATTTCGCAGGGAAGAGACGGAGGGAAGAGCAAACAGTAGACGTCTGGAAAATGAGACAGGAAGAGTTATGGGAAAAAGGAACTGGCAGAAGAAATGAACAGACACTTTGCATCAGTCTTCAACGTGGAAGACACGAGCATCCTGCTAGAACTTCAAGAGCGTCACGGGGCTGAGGTGAATGCAGTGACCAAAACTCAGGAGAAGTTGCTGGGCAATCTGAAAGGTCTGAAGTTGGCAACATTGCCTGGACTGCACCCCATAATTCTAAAGAGATAGCTGAGGAGATAGTGGAGATATCGTTCATAATCTTTCAAAAATCTTTCAGGATTCACTGGCCTTAGGGAGGGTCTCAGAGAGTTGGCAAATATAACTCCCCGTTTGATGAGAGAGGGTCACAGAAGACAAGAAATTGCAAGGGTGCCAGGCAAGTTGAAACTGTTCGTCAGAAGGCTTAGTGGATCATTGGTTTTATGAATAGAGGTATAGCGTAACAAAGCAAGAAAGTTATGGAGTTCACTGAAAATTGTGTGATTATTCTACAGCATAAAAAGGGTTAAATTTACAAATGATATTGCACAGCGGACTTGCAAGTGTGGTTGAAACAAAGGAAATCGGTTTGAAGCACGCAGGACCATACGTGATGAACAGATTGTTGCCTGCACCTTGTTTTTCGGATGTGGGGGACAGCATGTGAGAAACTGGATTAAAAATAACTGTCAAAAGACCATGACTAAAGTTGTTGCTACAGAGGTCCCAATGTGCAACGCTGTATTCTATATCGAAGAAGGTGTAATGCCAGATATTTGAAAAGATCGCTGGATCATTCCTCATTTCTTAGCAACCCAACACATACCTTCCAGTTGAAGCAGCATTTCATTTGTACTCTTTCAATCCTGTCTCCTGTCAGTGTTGCTCACAATGCAGTCTCCATTACACTGGGGAGACCAAACAGAGACTGCTTTGAGGTACACTCCCACTCTGTCTGAAGGAATAACCTTGACCTCATTGATTGCCATTTCAATAACCTACCTTGCTCTCATACCAACATTTCGGTCCTGGGCTGTAGCAATGTTCAAATGGAGCACAAATCAAGCTCGAATAACACCTCACTTTACATTTTACACTCCTACAGCCTGTAAGAGTTGATATTCAATTCCATAACTCCACAGCCTGACCTTATTAGGGCTGTTGTCCATTACTTCATCATTATCTCTCCTGGGCTCCCTATGACCGTGTCTTGTTTATATTGCGCTCGATGGAGGGAATTATTTGCTCCCATTCAAACCTTAATATGCACCTATTTTGCACCCATAATTCTTTCACCCACACTTAAAAACCCCGCTAGTCTTTTGTACTGCACCTCCACACCCCCTGTTTCCGGCCTTTTTCAGTGTCTCAGAAGATGATGTCAGATCTGTTGAATCTATCCAGAATTGAACAGGAAACATTTTCAATAAAACAAAGAACTGTGAATACAGGAAATCGGAAGCAAAAATAAAAAAAAACAGGACCTTTGAGGAAGGGTCATTGAATCGGAAAAAAACATCTTTGCATTGCCTCCACAGATGCTGCCAGATATGCTTAGTTTCTCCTGCATTTTCTATTTTTGAACGAGTTTCAAAGGTGTATGTCAAAGCTGCTCAACCGCCCTGTCCAACACGGAGCGCTGTACACCAGGAAGTGAACAAATTAATTGGTTCTGATACTACATCAGGTTGGCATCACTGACACGACAGAACTCTTCATCATGGTCAGGGAGAGAAACAGAGGGAAATAAATTCACATCAAACACAGAGATGGCACTAATCAGGGATATACATTCAGGTGAATTAAACAGATGAATTAAACAGTTAAATTAAAATCAGTTAAATGTTTTTGAGGAATGTGTCAGATTGGAAGTGTGACACCAGGCAGAGAATCTCAGCAGAAAAAGAATGTGAAAATGGAAAATTGATCACCGCAGAAACCAGAGTAAGACACCGAGTGCAGGGATGATGGGTGAATGGATCACGATGTGAATGTGGAGACAGACAGAATTGCATTGCACATATTACAGCTCGAAACTGCGCATTCATGAAGTGCAGCAGATCACAGTAGCAGTAAAAACAGAACTACATTGAACCACAGTCTGGAAATCTTTCCCAGGGATAATCCCTCAGTCTATCATTGCCATCAATCTGATCGATGGTTCAGTGACGAGTGTGGGTGAACATGCCAGTGTCGGAACTATGTGAGCCCAATCCTTATGACAATGCGCTAAAGCTACCGGACTTGAAAAGCCAATCAGATCAAAGCAGGAGAAAGTGAGGTCTGCAGATACTGGAGATCAGAGCTGAAAATGTGTTGCTGGAACAGCGCAGCAAGTCAGGCAGCATCCTGGGAACAGGAGAATCGACGTTTCGGGCATAAGCCCTTCTTCAGATCAAAGCATTCAGGCATAAATCGGGTTGACGATTAAACATATCTCTGGAGGAGCAGTTGTCACTAATATCCTTTTTCTAAATGATGGAACAGCCCTGTACGTCAGTGTAAAATATAAGGATGTAGTCTCTGCACTGTCTTCAGACAGAAGTGTTGAGTGGATGATCCACATTACCCTCGCCATGATGCCCACAGAATCAAAGCTGCAAGTCTTCAACCAATTCAATTCACTATCCGTGACATGAAGAAACATCCGAACACAGTATATACGACCAAGGTAATGGGCCCTGACACTCTTCATGCAATTCGACTGAAAACTTGTTCTGCACAACAAGCCGTGTCCAGGGAAAACTGTTTCATTCCAGCTCCAATTCGGACATCCCCTTGGCAATGTTCAAAATTACTCAATTATGTCCCATCCCCTTAGAGAAGAATAATTAAAATCTGACCAATTGCCACGCAATCAGTCCCATCACGATATGAAATTGGTGGGATTTTTAGACAGAGCTGTCAAGCAGCACAGAAATAATCTGCTCAGTGTGGTTTCTGATAGGTCCCCATGTGGAGGTGGTGCTGTTGTGGAAATGTGAATGGATTACTAATCCAGACTAGCCTTATGCTTTGACAGCTGGTGGAAGGTAAAATCAATCAATAAAATATCAAGATTTAAAGTCTGGTGTCCGTAACACTGACTTTGAAGCCAATGGCAATTGTAAACACCAATTTCCTTCCCCAATGTACTTTCATGAAGTGAATCTCCCGTGCTTTCCTGGTCTGGCTAAAAGTGACTTCAGACACACAGACATGTGATAAACAATTCAATGGTCTCTGAATCGGCCAAGCAAGACACTTTATTGTATCAAACAGCTCCGAGGTCTGAAAGGATAAAACCAGACAGAACACCTGGCACCAGCCAGGAAGGGAAGACGAAACAGGGTCCTATCGAGACTTCAGAAACCTCCTTCCTAACATCTGAGAACTTGAGACAACATTTTCAGAGCTTTCCCACAGACAACACAGAAACATCGGGAAAGAAGTAAGCTATTGGAAATACTGAGCCTCCTCCATTCTAGTTCATGTCTGAATATCTCCTCAATGCACTTTGGCCCAACTGCACTTTCCCTTACTTAACCAATCGGGAAATATAAACTGCATTCATTCCGCCGCTCCTTCGACTTTTATCCTTCATTGCGGTTCTCTGAAATCACGTGTTGAGGAAACGTAATGTGGCTGTAACGCGATTCGTAAGTTATAGATCTGTCTTTAATAAAGCAAGCTCCAGTTCACTGATGTATGATTCCATCTCCGGCACTAGCTGAACAGCAAACACAGCCTCAGGATCCTCTGTCTGCAAAATGCACCCTCCATGTGTTCAGCTGAAACAGAATGGAATCAGCCCTGCAAGCCTTGAAACTGGGAATTGTAGTGTACATTTAGAAGGAAATTTACTTTAAACCAGACGGAGAATCTTGAGGAGAACTGGAATCAAGCGTTGGCATCACGTGATCAGTCGTCTCGCACGCTTCCTGGTGAAGTGTTTCGTGAAATTATTGTGCCAATGTCAGTGACTGTAATGTTGACGTATTACATTTGCTGTAAGAATTCATAACAATATATTTGATTTAGAGTTTTACTTAGACTGTGATCTCATTTGTGTTCGGCTAACTGCTAGTTTTGTTTTCATTTTTAGTTATACTTCTGGTGGTTTCCCTATTGCACTTTTTTTTTAATTTCTTCCAAGCCCCCTTATTGATTTTGTACGATTTTAAAAAACACAGAATCATGTTATTGGAGAATTGCCTGTGACGTTGGATAATCCACTACCTTCACGACATTCTCTTGGTCTCTCTCCATTACTTCAATTTCCAAATATCCTTATTTAGATTCAGTGTCTTGGCTTTCACAGTCTTATGAGGGACAGAATTTATCTGGTTCATCAGTCACGAAGTGCATACCTTCATTCTCGGCTAAATTCAGATTATTCTGTCTCTACCTCATACAGTGCGCTCCTTGCTTTAGACTTCGTAGCCAGGGGAATTATCACCCCTGCTTCCAATCTGGATCTCCATCTCAGAGTTTTGTATATTTCACTGAGATCTCCACTAATATTCCTAAACCCCATGGAATACAGGCCGAGTCGCCCCAAGCTCTGCTTCCACAATAAATCTGTCATCCCAGAGATCAGTCTGCTCACCCATCGCTGCATTCCTTCAGTGCAAGGTTTGTCCTTTATTAGGTAAGGAGAGTAAAACTGCACACAAGACTGCACAATGTTCGAGATGATGTCTCACCAAGGCCAACTACAGCTGCAGTAAGACACCCTTACGCCTGGACTCAAATCTACTTTGAATCAAGATCAACATAGCATTTATATTTCTAACTGCTTTCTGTTCCTGCAATATTGCTTTCAATGACTGGAGTACAACGAGATCCAGTTTCTTTTCAACGTTACAGCTACCCACTTGGTGGGTCTATGTGCAATGCGATTCCCAGTATTGGCTTCTGATTTCAGACCTCACTGCCCTACATGGACAGCGAGGTTTGCTCAGCACGAAAGAAAGTAAGGAGCATAATTCCCTTTATAGTGTAATATTTTCCAAACGTATCAAATGGCAGGCTGCCGTTCTGATTTTCCCATCAAAAGTGCATAACGTCACATCTAACCACATTGCCCTCTAACTGCCACGTATTTGCCTAGGCACTCCACTTCCTCACTCACATTTGAGATTTTTTTTAAAATATCTTGCTCATCCACTCACAATATGACATTGATTAGTGCCATCTGCAGATTTGGAAATATTGCATTTGATTCCTTCTTACAAAAGTTTGGTGTGCATTTTGAATACCTGGGTCCCAAGCCCCGATTCCTGCTATATTCCTCAAGTCTTCCATTATACAAACATTGATTTATTGATAGTCAATATTTCCTGTTAGCTCTCCCAATCTAAAACCTTGCCTACATTGTATCTCCATTCCCAGAGTTTCGAATTTGCACATTAGACTTGGGGCTTTATCAAAAACCTTTCTGAAAATCTGTACGTATTACTTTGATTGCTTCTCCATAATTTTGCTAAGTCACTTTCTCAAATATGATTCACATTTGATAAATCTGCGTTGACTTTGTCTAAGTTGACTTTCTGTCCCAACACTTTCTCTGAAATTTTTATTTGCTAATTTCATTCTATTCTTTTTATTCTCACCAGACTAAAGTTTCCTAGTATTGCCGGGAAGATTTATTTGTTGTTTTGTTTTCTTCTATGAAGACGTAACTGAAATATTTGCTTCATAGTTCTACCATTTCCCTGTTCTCCATTGACCATTCTCTGGTTTCAAACCGTTAGAAAGCAGTTCCTCTTTTTCCTTTACTTTTTTCATTGACGTACTTCTAGAAGCTATTAAAAGATTACTCTTATAAACCTTGTGAGTATACTGTTCCGAAACATATGAATTCCTGTCTAAAACAGCTAAATGATTGACAGTCCACACGATAAACCCACAGGAGTTCAGACTCTGCACAGTTAGAAACACTGCACAATCTACATTCTTCCCACTTCCCAACACGAGGCCCATAGCTAGGGTTATAATGACAATTGAAATGCTCGTCCACGTTCTTTGTAACGGTTGCGAGGTTACCCGTGTCAACTGCCCTCTCAGGATGTACATTCCAGACCCATTCACCCGTTCTGGGTGAGAGGAATTCGCATGCTCTCTCGAAACCTCAAACCCTTCAATTTAAAAGTGTACTCCCTTGTTCTTGACCCTCTGACTAAACGGAACAGCTGCTGTCTATCCACCTGGTCCATGTTCGTCATAATCGTATCATTCTGAATCATGTCCCTGCCTCAGCCTTTTCTGCTCCAAAGTAAACAACAAGCGCTTATTCAGCCTCTCTCCATAGCAGATATGCTCCATCCCAGGGAACATCCTGATGAATCTCCTCTGCACCCCTCCACTGCAATAATATCTTTCATGTAACGTGGCTCCCAGAACTGCACACAGTATTCCATCCTGGCCTAACGAAAGTTCCACGTAGCTCTGAAAATCGAAGCTTCGATGAATAAAGGTTATGTTTACGGTCGCCGTGCTTTGTCAACTCGTATATTAACCCGTTAAGCCACATTCAGGGATGTGTGGAAAAGCACCCTCTGAGCTTTCTGGTGTGTTGCCATTCATTGAGTCCTCCCCTTTGTAGTTCCTTCTTCCAAAGTGAAACAGCTCATATTTATCACGGTTACATTACATTTGCAAATGATCTGCCCATCTGGCCATTCCATCTGTATCTTCCTGCAACATAAGACCTTCCTCCTCAATGCCAACTATCCGGGCAATCTTTGTGTTAAACACAAACTTCGTTATCACACTCCCTATCACCCCCCTCCAAATTCACATTTACATCATTTATGAATATCATAAGTGCTAAGGTTAAAAAATCACAACACCAGGTTATAGTCTAACAGGGTGATTCGGCAGCACTAGCTTTCCAAGCTTTGCTTTTTCACCAGGTGGTTGTGCACTTTGAAAGATCGTGCGTCTGTATATACCTGTTGAACTGTAACCTGATGTTGTGTGATTTATAACTTTGCCCATCCTATTCCTACTCTGGAACCACCGAATCACAAATAATAAGGGACAAAGTACTGATTCCTATGGTGCACCATTGGACAGTGGTCCCCAGTTACACAGCCTTCTACCACCACCCTCTGTCTCCTTACACTAAATTGATTTGAATGCAACTTGGCAAATCTCTAATGAATCCTGTCTATTCCCAGGTTATCCTTTTCTGCTTGCTACATTTGTAGATTGTCTGGGGATTTTCCCTAATCTTGCCCTGCTAGTATGTTTCCATGCCTCTGTGTTAGCCAGTCCCATTCAAGTGATGAATTTCCTCCTTATTGCAGTCTGAAATGGCCTGTACCTTATCCTGCCATTATTTGCCTTAAATGTAGAGTAGATAGCGACAGAAACATACTGTTTATTTCTAAATTGGTATATGCTTTGTGAATTTTCTAAATTTCTCCTGTTATTCTTTGAAACTGTAGAGAACACAGGCCGGGTTTCCTTATCAACAATCTCGCCATCTAAGGGATGAATTTAGAGAATCTTCATTGCACTTCCTCTGTGGTCAGTATATTCTTCGGTCACCAAAACTGTACACAATACTCCAGGTACAGTCTCACTAATACGCTGTGAAACTGCTTCAACATGTTTTCACATCTATATTCTGGTTCCCTGAAATGAAGGTGAACAGACCTTCAACTTTCCAGCTACGTATATTCCTCTACATATCCTTCAAACAATTCCTTTGATTATCAAGTATGATTTCCCATTCAGAAATGCATACTTGTTCTATCCAATGTTGTTGTTAATTTCTAAATATCCAATATCACATCCTATGTAATAGATTGCAACATTTTTCCTACAGATATCGAGTTCATTGGTCAGCAGTTCTCCACACTTTTCTTCCCATTGAAAATGCTTGGATCCATTCCGTTCATCTGCCGTGCTTGGATCACTATTACTGCCTTCCGTTTATCTACAATGGCATCCAGCCTCTGCAGAACATACAGGAAAATAAAACACACTCATTGACCGTGTAATTAATACTTCTGTTGCTGATTTATTTCTGACATTTTGATATGAAGTACAACTGGCTCATTTGACCGAGCAAGGCTCATTTTCAAGTGCTATCTTGTTACTGATAAGAATTGACTTTATTTCTTTAGCTCTACAAGTCCTATATGATCACTTTGTACTTCTCAGAGATTTTCTGGATCTTCCTCGAGAAGACATTTGCAAAATAACAGGTTGTTTTCTTGGCCATTTCCCTGTTCTCCACAATCAACCCGCTTCTCCCGAGTACAATTTCCACTTTTGGCTTTGCTTTTATTTTGCTTTCTTTGAAATATAGATTGTAGATTTATGCAGTCTTAGTTCGCATGTATGTTCGCTTTTTGATTTCCTTGTCAGTTTCATGGCCCTCCTTTTTTATCGTCACTTTCTGACACTTCACGGGTTTCCACAATGTATGGAATTCTTCTCATGTCACTTCCTCTGATCAATATTATCTCTAATTTGTAATGTCAACCATCATTAACTCACGACCTCACTATTTTGTGTCTTACCAGAATGAAATGCGAGAATGCATCAGACTAGGCAGTATTTCTATAAATTTATAATTATCTGAATGTGAATGCACAAGGCATGATTAATAAGATTGTAGATGACACTAAAATTCACACTATCGTGGACGGTGAGGAAGGTTATCAGAAAATGCAGCAGTACCTTGATCTGCTGGAGACATGGGCAGAGAAATGACAAATGAA